>NC_138777.1:33948612-34268612 GCF_965119305.1 Pelophylax lessonae
TGGGCACAAGTCAGATAGAAGTCACCTTGAAGTAGCACAGGGACCTTTTCTAAAGTCGGAGTGACCTCAGCAGAATTAATTAAGATGGCTCTCATTGACTAACATGGGATTTCACATGTCACGCGATTTTGGCTCTCACAAGTCGGATCCCAAGTTGCGGCAGTGTGAACCGAGCCGAAATCAGGAAGACGTTTGTGGATGTGGAGGTGAGAAGAGGACACTCTGCTCATCAACCCAATCATGGTAAAAGCCGTGAAAGTCTACTGTCCCTCCATTCCCTCTTACTGATGTGCATTATAATGGAAGTAGACAGCAGCACAGAATTAATTTATCCTCATGACAAATGCTAACAAGAATGGAAGATGTAGATTCAGTGCTAGCAAAGAGGAAGACGTGGCGCGATGGAGTGGATGGAGCTCAGTGGAATTCTCACACATTTCTATCTCTCGGTCCCGGTTCACATATGTGCGATGTCAGACATTGCATGTGATTCGGAGCGCACTGCTCTGCAAATCACATGCGATGTCTGTGCGATTTGAACTCACCTATACAGATTGTACGGCTGAATTTGCATCGCATTCAGACACAACTCGCACAGGACCCTTTTTTTGGTCCGCACCAGAATCGGATCGCATGGGTGTTCACACCTATATGATCCGATTCCTGTCCGCACTGACAGTTCGCAGTGCGATATGCAAACTGATCTGGGGATGTCGTTAACCACTTAAGCCCCGGAGGATTTGGCTGCTGAAAGACCAGGGGATATTTTGCGATTCGGCACTGCGTGAATTTAACGGACAATGGCGCGGTCGTGCGACGCTGTACCCAAGTGAAATTGACGTCCTTTTTTTCCCACAAACAGAGCTTTCTTTTAGTGGTATTTGATCACCTGTGCAATTTTTACTTTTTGCGCTATAAACAAAAAAAGAGCGACAATTTTGAAAAAAATAACACTATTTTTCACATTTTTTTATATGAAATTCCCAAAAAAAGAAATGTAAAAATCAAAATTTTTTAACATTTTAGGCCAATTTGTTTTCTGCTACCTATGTTTGGTAAAAAAAAAATCGCAATAAGCGTATTTTGATTGGTTTGCGCAAAAGTTATTGCGTTTACTAAGGGAAAGATTTATGTAATTTTTGGTGTTTTTTTTTTTAACTAGTAATGGCGGAAATCTGAGATTTTTTTGCGGGACTGCGACATTGCGGCAGAAAGATCGGACCCTTGACTGACATTTTTGACTCTTTTGGGGGTACCAGTGACATTACTACAGTAATCAGTGCTATACATATGCACTGTTACTGTAAAAATGACACTGGCAGGGAAGGGGTTAACTTTATTGGAGATGCAGGGGTTAAATGTGTCCCTAGGGGCGTGCTTCTAACTGTAAAGGGGTGTGGATTTTCATGTAACCACAGAGACATATGATGCTACAAAGCAGGATTGTATGATCTCTGCAGTTACACCAGGGAGAATGACAGGCGGCTTTGTTTACATTAGCCGCCTGCTTTTTTCCCTCTGCAGCGGACAATCGCGAGTGACCGGCGGACATCAGGTCCACCGATCACACACGCGGACATGTCAGGGAACGAGCGGGGGCGGGAGCGCGCCTCCGGCGGCGCGCGCTCGCCCCCTATTGGCTCGCGGGCGAGTGACATATATATACGTCACTTTGCCCAGGAGGGGCTGACCGCCGCAGTAAATGTACTTGCGGCGGTCGGCAAGTGGTTAACATTGTATTGACACCCCCAGCAATTCGCATATGGCAGTGTGAACTGCCTGCAAGTTAGATGTGATGCAGGAACCCGCAGTGGATTCGCATATGTGTGAACCAGTATCCCTGCATGGAATGATTTGGAAATCAAGCTCTGCTTGTTCCCAACCCATTCCCCACCCCCCCCACCCCCCCGGAAATTTTGTAGATTGCTGCGATCGCCTACCTGGAAGTAGGAACGAACAGGTATCTGCTCACTCACCCCCCACCCCACCCCCACCACACAAAAAAGTGCCAAATGTGGCAGTGAAGGGGGGGGGGGTGACCGGGCAGATACCTGTCAAAACCAGGTGCCCGCTCCCACTTCTGAGTAGGCGATCGCGGCAATCTACAAAATTTCTGGCCCCTCCTCCTTTCCCCCACTGCCGTCTGGGAGACACACAGGTCCCAGAAGACAGCAGGATCATTCTCTTGACTCCTTGTGCTGATTCTCCCTCTCCCAGTATGAGCTCTGCTGTACCAGGACAGCCTGATGCTGATACTAGGTAAAGTTCAGGTACTATCACTGCTTGCATGAAAAAAATAAATTTAAAGCGGTAGTAGTTACTTTTTTTTTTTGGGACCTGCAAGGTAAAGGCATAATCTGCTAGTATGCATTGAATACTAGCACATTGTGTGAAACTTACCTGAAAACAAAGCCCTCCAGCGATGCGGTGTAGTCGCTGGAAGTGGTGTCCCTTTTCTCCCGGTCTTCCTTCCAGGTCCGCGGACTCTGGCTGCGTGATAGGCCAGAGCTGCAATGACGTCACTACCGCGCATATGCGGAGGAAGCCATCATTCACGGCACAGGTTTCTGAAGGAACGGCGAAGGCGCCGTTCCTTCAGAGCGCATTGGCTGCATGCAATGTAAATATCTCCTAAACGGTGCATGTTTAGGAGATATTTACAGTACCTATAGGTCTGCCTTATCATAGGCTTTATCTATAGCTACAAATTATTCTTTAGGCTTTACTTCCTCTTTAACCGTTTTGAGACCGCCCGCGAAGTTATACTGCGGCAGGGCGGCCCTCCTGCGCGAACTGACGTAGGTATACGTTGGTCGCGCGCCTGCGAGCAAGTGTGCAATGCCGGCAGTGCGCTCCCGCTCCCGCCCCCACTCCGATTTTGCCGCCTGACACCAGCGATCGCTCCCCGCTGAGAGGGAAGAACGGTCAGATGTTGTAAACACAGCCGACCGTTCTTCTCTCTGGAATGATCACAGAGCGCCTCTGATCCTTCTATATAGGAACACAGGTCTCTGTGATCATTTCACAAGCTACGCCCCCATACAGTTACAATCACTCCCCTAGTTACACATTTAACCCCTTGATCACCCACAGTGTTAAGCCCTTCCCTGCCAGCAGTGTTGGGGTAGTTACTCAAAAAATGTTACTAGTTACTTCTGTAAATTGTAATGAGATTACTTTACTAGTTACTGCATTTGAAAAGTAACTTCACTACTTATTACTTTACTTTCCTCTTTCTTAATTGACCGTGTAGAAGAAGATACATGACACTCTTTCTGCATAGAGTTTATTGTATAAACACAGGCTTTGGGAAACATGAGAACAAAACCTGAAAAAACAGAATAAAACATAAAGTGCAACAAAAAGTCATAAACTTCATCTCTCTCTATTCTTCGAAATAACGATTGTATCGCACGGCTTGGGTAACGCAGGAAACCACGTTCCTATAGCCTAGTAAAGTAGTGTAGTTACTTCCTATAGCCTAGTAAAGTAGTGTAGTTACTTCCTATAGCCTAGTAAAGTAGTGTAGTTACCTCCTATAGCCTAGTAAAGTAGTGTAGTTACCTCCTATAGCCTAATAAATTAGTGTAGTTACCAATATTAGTAATGTAACTAGTTACTTTACTTAGTTACCAAAAAAAGTAATGTAGTTACTGTAATTAGTTACTTTGTAACTAGTTACCCCCAACACTGCCTGTCAGTGTCATTATTACAGTAACATTGTATATTATTAGCACTGATTACTGTAGTAATGTCACTGGTCCCCCCAAAAGTGTCAAAAATGTCAGTTAGGTGTCTGATCTGTCAGCTGCAATGTTGCAGTCCCACTAAAAATCGCAGATCACCGCCATTACTAGTAAAAAAAAAAATTTTAAAAAAACATAAATCTTTCCCGTAGTTTGTACTTATTGCGATTTTTTTTACCAAAAATATGTAGCAGAAAACAAATTGGCCTAAAATGTTAAAAAATGTTAATTTTTAAATTTTTTTTTTTTTGCCCGCAAGCTCAGAGGGACAGGGTGCTTAAGAAAAAAACATTTCTTATTTATTTTACTTTTTATTTTTACATTGTCCCTTCATTTATTTATTTACTTTGATCACATTTATTCCTGTTAGCCCCCGTTCACATAGGGGCGACGCTACTTCGCACCGCGACCTCCGAATAACATTGAAGTCTATGGCGGTCGCCTCCGGGTTGCCCCAAAGAAGCTCCGGACCCTTTTTCTAGGTCGGAGCGACTTGTGTCGCTCCTATTAGAACGGGTCTGCAGCTTCCCTATGGGAGGCAACCTGCGGCGACCTGTGAGGCGACCAGGTCGCCTCACAGGTCGCCCTAGTGTGAACCGGCACTTACAAGGAATGTAAACATCCCTTGTAATAGAAATAAGCATGACTTATTGAGAGGACTTTAGTCTCAGGTCACACATATGCGATGCGGGAACCCTGCGAATCCACTGCGGGTTACGGCATCGCACCCAACTCGCAGGCAGTTCACACTGCAATATGCGAATTGCTGGGGGTTTCAATACAAAGTTAACGACACCCCCAGATCAGTATTCATATCGCAGTGTGAACTGTCAATTCGGACATTAATCAGATCGCATAGGTGTGAACACCCATGCGATCCGATTCTGGTGCGGACCCAAAAGAGGGTCCTATGTGACTTTGGCCCGAATGCGATGCAAATTCAGCCATATAATCTGTATGGCTGAATTTGCATCGCACAGATATCGCATGTGATTTGCAGAGCAGTATGCTCCAAATCACATGCGATGTCTGTCATCGCTATAGTGTGAACCGGGACTTAAGGTCAAAATCAGGACGTGCATTCCCAGTTAGGCGGTCGGCAAGTTCACACATATATGCAATGTCAGACGTTGCATGTGATTCGGAGCGCACTGTTCTGAAAATCATATGTGATGTCTGTGCGATGCAAATTCAGCCATGCAGATTGCATGGCTGAATTTGCATCGCATTCATTTAAACGAGAAAAAAAATTTTGTTTTTTTTTACTATTACGGGCCAGTTTTTCTTTGATTAAAAAAAATAAAATTCGGGAGATTACTATTTACCACCAGATGAAAGCCCAATTTGTCGTTGAAAACAAAACGCAGTATAATCCACCTGGATACACAAGTTCGTTGTGATGATATGTACGGTTTTACTAACACATGTCAAAGTTGCAAAATTGGGCTTAGGCATTAAAGTGGATGTAAACCCTCACATATACCCAGTGAAGTGAACAGCCTCAGATGATACACAGAGATGAAACAAATATCCCTACATAAGTTTAACCTGTATATCTGCTGTCTTTAGCTTTCCACACTGTTTAGAAAGTGCATGTCTTGTTAGAATTTTCTCTTCCTGATTCACCAGTGGGAGGGATGTTTGGCCATACACTTTGAGACAGCTGATTGGAGGAAAGGCACACACCCCCTCTCCACATAGGCAGAGAAAGGAAGAGCTGTGCTGTGAATAGACCAGCTCTCTGCTAATCTATTTATAGCACCCACCGACACAAAATTTAGCCTGGTTTTATCTCAGTTGACGAACTTGTCAGAAGTTATCATGCTGATAACAGAGCTTAGGCCTTTGGAGAGAGATAAGTAAACATTACAGATGTATGGGCCCAGGTCAAATTTCATGAATCAGGTTTATATCTACTTTAAAGTAAAACTAAAGGCAAAACTTTTGGATAGAGGGGGGAGGGATTTGAACACTTTATTGCTGTCTGTATCCCCATTAAGAAGATACAACTTCCCTATTTGTCCTGTTTACCATTATCATTGAAAGTAAAAGAAAATCCAAAAATTTAGGTTTTCCCCAGAAAAGTAATAGATGGGAAATCTTCCAATGGGGACACTAGTTCTGGGGGTCCCCAAGGAATTCTCTTAATTTGCAGGGACATCCTCTCACTTCCTGTTTGGCTATGGGACAGGAAGTGAAGAAAAGTCTCCGCAATGGGACACAGATGAAGAAAAGAAACTGACAGGGGTTAACCCTCCCTTGCTCTATCCAAAATGAAAAAATAATTTTTGCCTATAGTTCTTCTTTAGGATTTATTTTACCCTTAGACGCAAAGGGGTTAAGTCCCAGTGATCTGAACGGTGCCATTGAAAAGAATGGTGTGCGATTGGTCATGCGACTTTGATGTCCAAAATCACATGACAAATGGCACAAGTGTGAATGGACTCTTATTGGATGCTACATGTTGCATTGAAGAAAGGCCTGGAGTTAAATAAGTGAAACGGAGGGCCGGCATGACAGGGGTTAAGGGGCCTTGGGCATAGGAGGGGTCAGGAAAGTTAAGGCTGTAATATATTTAGGTAAAGAGAATTAATAGGATTGGAGAAAAGTTTGGGAAGGGAGGAGTTTGTGAGAAGTAGTGTTCTAACTAAGGGCGTGGTCTTCAGTGGGAGGGAAGACAAAAAGGAACATCTTCCCACCCGCCCGCCCTGGATTTGGTTGTTGATTTGCCGTGTTGGGTATCTGAGGTGGTGAGAAGTCGGGTATGGAGTTTGGTTGGGTGCAAGGTCCTTTTATCATATGGACTCAAAAAGGTACAGCGTAGGGACCCGTCTGAGGTACAGATCCCTGGTGGTGGGATGTGTATCTGCGAGTTGTCTCCGAGCCGGTGGTCTTGCGGCTTAGGAGTGGCATGTAGGTACTGTCCTTTGGTTTTGATGCCTATTAGGACCCTTTGGCTCCATTCTTTATGCACTATATGTCATGTTATGTTATTTATCGTTATTATTTATGATTTATGCGTAGCACTACTCCCTTGGGAGCTGCTGGTTACGGGTTCCCCTGGGTTACCCTTAGCAACAACATGACAGTTCAGGATTTTCAAAGTGTTTTTTGCTCAGTCAGGAAACAGTCTAGGAGCTTTGGTTTTTGTGTTTTTATTGAGAACTTGGATGGGAGAAGGGAATGAGTGGGATACTCCAACTTATAACTATGCACAATCTGCTGGGACAACTGAATAATGCTGAGTGTGGCAAGGCCGCTGCTTCACCTTGTCAGTAGCAGTGAAGAAGTAGTTAATGAGCTATTTAGATAAACTAGACTGTACTGCAGAACAATCTTCAGGGCTCTTCCTGGCACCCCCTTTTGTTCCTATTTTTCAGGGTTCTCTACACGGCACCCCCTTTACTGTAACACTCTCTGTGTGAGCTAGCTCCTTGATCCCCTGACTTCACTGGAGTGGTCCCCCATCCTGGGCAGACCCTTACGCAAATCTCCTGGTACTCACGGACAGGGGAGGACTGGGCCAGGGGGGCAGTTGCCCCCCAGGCCACTCTGATCACCCGTAAAAAGGCTGCACCGCTTCTGCCACAGACATGCCTAAAGGATTTCCGGTGAAGAGAAGTAAAACATCCCTGCCGCTGAACTACTGAATGCGGGATGAAGACAAGGACAGAGCGCAGGCCTCCCCCCAGCATGGATGGTGTAAACTGTGTCTGAGCAGAGGCAAGTTCCATGCCCCACTGGAGACTCTCCTCCGGCCAGCTCCAACTGAGCTGTCCCAGCTCCCCCCAACTGCCCCCTGCTGGCCAGGTCGGGAACCCGGATTCATCCGGTAAGTAGCAGGGCTTCAGCTTGGAATGGGGGTCAGGAGGAGGATGGCAAGAGGGAGAGTGGGAGGGGGGCTGCACCATGGGCCTCTGGTTTCTACTTGCCCCCTGGACCGAAAGTTGCCAGTCTGCCCCTGCTCACGGACACTGTTTTTCCCGAGAGACTCTGCCAGCAGCTCCACTGTCAGTTTCACTGGATCCTCTGCAGCTCAGCTCCACACCTGGTTCACTAGGCCGACCGCCTGAAGCACCTTCCTCACACCTGCAGGAGGAGAGACAGTCGTACACCTCCTCCTCGGACTCTGCTTCCCGCCAAAGACGCCCTGTCACATGTCCCCTCAGTATTTATGGTCAATCCCAGGAATGCCCTCCCACTGGGACTGCCATAAAACCTGATGTGCCACTGGCTGGGTTTCCTCCACTGTCCAACAAGCTTCCTCATTAGATGCAGTGGGGACACTCCCTCAGACCCAGTGAATCACACCTGGAAACATGTTACAGGCAAACTAATGGATCAGGCTCCCCTGATAAACAGAATGAAGCAATATATGCTTTTATCTAGCACCTACCTAACTAGGAGGGCGCTACATATGTTTTGGTTAATACAAGGCTGCTATAGCCAATTAACTCCAATCTGTTGTATGTGGTTATTAGATTAAAGGGTGGGGGTCATAGGCGTGCGCACAGGGTGTGTCAGGTGTGCCCGGGAACACCCTATTCCTCCTGTGTGGTACAAATTTCCACTGTTCAAACCCCTGATATTTCAGCAAAGCCCTCTAATGGGGCTCTAAAAAATTGAAAAAGATCATTTAAAAAATAAAATTGTAAAAAATAATAAAAAATAAAATAATAAAAATAAAAACTACTTGCACCATCAACTGCCCTAAGGACATCAATCTCTGCCCTACTGACACCGTCCACTGCTCTATTGACACCATCAGTCTACTGTATATACACATGCATGTGTTTGAGCTTCGAGGTGCACACTCTAATGCAAAAGGCTATGCACACCTATGGTGGGGGTATTGGTACAACAGTTTTATCTCAAGCCATATTGCCAGAGTTGTATAAAGTACTTAAAACCCATACTTGAGTAAAAGTACAAGTGGTCAATCAAAAAGTGACTTGAGTAGAAGTGGAAGTGCTCGATCAAAAAGTGACTTGAGTAGAAGTACTAAAGTATTCAACATTTTTTGTACTTAAGTATTGCAAGTAGTTTTTTTTTTTACATTTTGCTACTCAAGTACTGAAAGTAAAAGTACCAGTAGTTTTGAAAAAAAATTGCTACTCAAGTACTGAAAGTAAAAGTACAAGTACTGTGTTATGTAGTTATTAAAGAAATAAGTCAAAAGTTTGAACATCATATTGTTTTTTATTATTTCAAATGCAGCTTTTATTTATACATACAGTAGCATTTATTTTCGTATGCGCTGATAATACACATGTTTTGAGCTTCATGAAACCTGCCATCTACTGTTCTGGCAGTGGTAATTTTTATAATTGTAACGAGTAACTATGCAGCACAACAAAAAAAATATCGGAGTAGAAGTATTGAAATCATTGGAAAAATGTAGTGAAGTAAAAGTGGAAGTAGGAGAAAAAAATTCTACTCTAGGAAAGTACAGATACTGCCTTTCCGTACTTAAGTACAGTAGTGAAGTAGTTCTACTTAGTTACTATACATCTCTGCATATTGCATACCTTAGTCATGGCTTTCCTCGACCATTCAGCCCATTATGACCTTTCTAAATGTGAAATGTTCTCTTATAAGCTAATATTTGTTGCAGCAGTTTCACATTTTAGAAAAGAAAGGGTGCAGGTAGACCGAATCCCGTCCTTCCTCAATAAACAACTTGAGAAAGATTTAGAAGTTTAAACCCTTCAATTGTGCGGGAACGAACCTCTCCCAGGAGAGAAATGCTGTATCACAGAAGCCATTAGCTGTAATAATCCCCATGTCCTCATCATGTCCCCAGCAGTAAGTTGTGCTCCTCGTTTGGAGCGATTCCACCGCTGTATCTCAGTTAATGATAGACTTAGTTATCCGCTGTTGTATTGCTTCACGGCCCACGGATCAGCATCGGCTCTGACTGCAAATGATTCCCATCTTATTCTCAGGGTTGTTTACTAAAAACTGAATCAAAGACGCGAAAAGACTTTGGATAGGCAGATCTTTTAGGCAGCCACAAGGTCTGTCTGCCCTCAAAGTGATGGCCAAATGCTGCAATTACACTGCAATTACTTCCAACCCATCCAATCTTGAATATGAGCATTAGGAGGACAATTTCCTTCTCCTGATTGAACATCGGCTGGTGGTTTCCAGCATGGCAAATATGACTTTGACCGACCTCAGGATTGGTTGCGTGCTGCACCATACACTGTGATGTGATCATTGCTAAGGATGCTAAAAGAGGCCTCATCTCCTATAAATATTGCCTGGTGAATGGGTAGCCTCGAGCAGTGGTCCCCAACCCTGGCCCTCAGGGCCCACTAGCAGGCCAGGTTTGCAAGATAACTGATATACATCCCAGGTGAAATAATTTGCTGCTAAGTGATTGCAGTACTCTAGTCTGCATCTCTCCAAGGTAATACTTAAAATCTGGCCTGTTAGTGGGCCCTGAGGACCGGAGTTGAGGACCACTGGCCTAGAGCAGCCTTTTTCAACCAGGGTGCACAGGCACCCTGGGGTGCCTTGAGGTTTCTTCAGGGGGGCCATGGTAAAGTGCCTAAAAATGACCCCAAAATTGTATACAAGCCAGCGTGTGGATGAAACCTGCCTTTTAGTTACACAAAGCCACAGGTTTTCATTGTGCACCATTACAACCTTCTAGCTGGCTCCTAACGACCAATGGCATCATCAGTTGATAAGGAAAAATGTCAGTTGCCTGCATATCATCCGTGTTTGACCCTCCCTTGCCTCTCTCCATCAGCTTTGGTGTTTCATTTGCTAAGTGTAGCACCCTCCTAGATAGGAGCTAGGCAGGGAGAATAGTTTGCTATGCCTGGTTAACAGGGAAGTAGCGGGAAAATCATAGTCTGCTCCATCTGCTTATCAGGGGAGCCTGATTAGCAGTTAGGCCTGGTGCATGTGCTTGGGGTGCTTGGGTGTGATTCATCTGGGCTGAGGGAGTGTCCCCACTGTATTCAGTAGGGGAGCATGTTGGACAGTGGAGGAAACCCAGCCAGTGACACACCGGCTCTGATGACTATCCCAGTGGGTTGGCACTAACAGTGGTGCATTCTGGGATATGTTATAATAGCCACATGTGACAGGATGTCTTTGGGCGGGAAGCCATGTCCCCGGAAGAGGGTGAGCCTGTTGGACAGTGGAGGAAACCCAGCCAGTGACACACCGGCTCTGATGACTATCCCAGTGGGTTGGCACTAACAGTGGTGCATTCTGGGATATGTTATAAAAGCCACATGTGACAGGGTGTTTTTGGGCGGGAAGCCAGGTCCCGGGAGGAGGGTGACGGCTGTCTCTCCTCCTGTCTGTTGTGGAAGGTGGTCACAGGCGGTCAGCCTAGTGAGCCAAGAGTGTGATGCTGAGCCAGGAGGTCCAGGAAGCTGACAAGGGGAGTTGGAGGCAGAGCAACCTTGTGCAAATGTCCGTGAGTACCGGGAAGCTTGCCAGGGGTCTGCCCAGGAAGGGGACCACTCCAGTGGAGAGTCAGTGGACAGGTGTCAGTGCACACAGCAAGTAAGAAAGGTGGTACCAAGTCAGACCCTGAAGAATAACTCAAATAG
This sequence comes from Pelophylax lessonae, assembly GCF_965119305.1. NCBI lineage: Eukaryota > Metazoa > Chordata > Amphibia > Anura > Ranidae > Pelophylax > Pelophylax lessonae. Next base: position 33,959,933 of record NC_138777.1, read on the forward strand.
GATCACATTATCGATCTTCACTTCTGTGGCAAGGTGAAGCAGCGGCCTTGCCGCACACTACAGCTAGTTGTCCTCAAGATTGTGCATAGTTCATAGTTGGAGTATCCCACTCATCCCTTCTACTATCCCAGTTCTAAATAAAAACATTAAAAAAAACAACATCCCTCTGGATTGATTATTTACTGAGCCAAGGACTTTCAATGCCAAATATCTGCTATCAATTGCTAAGGGTAACCCAGGGGAATCCAGAAAGTGTAATACTCAGCAGTCCTCTAGGGGGCAGTGCTACATAAGTGATGGAGAAAAAACTGAGAGAGAAGAGAAACATTGTACTAGTCAGTACCTAGAGCAGTGTTTCTCAACCTTTTTTCAGTCAAGGCACCCTTTAAAATGATGAACAATCTCGAGGCATCCTCCAAAATGATGGACAGTCATTCTAAAATGTAAAAACTATTCTGAGAGTTTTACATAATGTAGCAACATCCATACACATAAAGTTTAAAGGTGATTATTCTTCCAAAGCAAATACTCTTTTGCAAACTGGTACTGACTAGTATTCCAATGTTTCTTTTCTCCTAAGTTTTTCTGCATCACTTAGCTAACGAGACCCCAAAGCTGATGGAGAGAGGCAAGGGAGGGACAAACACGGATGATATGCAGGCAACTGACATTTTCCTTATCAATTGATTATGCCATTGGTGGTTAGGAGGTCAGAGACGTTCGAGAACCAGACTCCCCTTACACCAAGACGCACATAGAAGTTCATGGCATTGGAAGATAAAAAAACGTTACACATTGAACGACAGGGAGAGCTTCACCGTTTTATAGGTTTTTAGTTTATCGTTTATCAGATATCATTATATCATAATATAATCAATATCATATCATATATCATTGATTAGTGATTACCAATATTGTTGTTTCAGTAACCATTTTTCATAAACTGCAAATGAATAGCGGGTTAACTGCGGGACCCAACCCTGGGACACACTTTGGTCCCATTGGGTTGTCTGCAGGGAATGGTCATTGGTCACCGCCCAGTCTAAGTCAACAAGCGTTATCCCACCTGCTAACAAGCTGTGATTTAAGGATTTGGTTCTGTTAACTGCTTCCCGATTACCCGCCGCCTTTTTACTGCGGCAGGGTGGCTCTCCTGTGCAAACCGACATAGACCTACGTCGGTCACAGGCGGGAAGCTAGGGGGCGGGCGCACGCCACCGGCGGCGCGCTCCCGTCCCCATTCAGCAGCGGGGAAGCCTATGCATGGGTCAGGCGGCTCCGATTGCCGCCTGACACCCGCGATCGCTCCCCGGTGAGAGAGAGAAGAACGGTCAGCTGTTGTAAACACAGCTGATGAATAGCAGGTTAACTGCGGGACCCAACCCTGGGACACAGTTTGGTCCAATTGGGGTGTCTGCAGGGAATGGTCATTGGTCCCCTTCCAATCTAAGTCAACAAGCGTTATCCCACCTGCTTACAAACTGTAATTTAAGGATTTGGTTCTGTTAACCGCTTGCCGACCACCCGCCGCCTTTTTACTGCGGCAGGGTGGCTCTCCTGCGCAAACCGACATAGACCTACATCAGTCGTGCGCAGGAGACTAGGGGGCGAGCACGCACCGCCGGCGGCGTGCTTACACCCCCACTCGTTAGCAGGAAAGCCGATGCATGGGTCAGGTGGCTCCGATTGCCGCCTGACACCCGCGATCGCTCCCCACTGAGAGAGAAGAACGGTCAGCTGACCGTTCTTCTCCCTGGAATGATCACAGAGCCCATGTGATCTTTCTATATATGATCACATGTCTCTATGGTCATTTCATAAGCCACGCCCCCCACAGTTAGAATCACTCCCCTAGTTATACATTTAAACCCTGTGATCACCCACAGCATTGACCCCTTCCTTGCCAATGGCATTAGTACAGTAAAGCCTCGTACACACGTCCCGAATGTCGGCCGAACGATCGGTCGTCTTTTGTCCGGTGCTGTTCTGTTGGCTGAAAACTGCAAAAGACTGCACATGAATTTTGTCGGCCAACAACAGCTGACTGCAGAAGTGATGTCATGTGATGGTTAACTTTCCGTGTGTTTTTTCTACTCTGAGCATGGCCAGTCTTGCTTATCGGCTGTTTGTCGGCCGAATTCTGTACTGACTGGCGAACAATCGGCCGTTCTGGTGTTGGCCAACAAAAATTTTAATGCCTGCACAACAGATTCTGTTCGGCCGAAAAGTCGCTGTCGGTTGTCGGAAGCATCATACTAACAAGCCGACAATCGGCCGATCATTCGGCGGCCGAATATTTACGGCCGACAATCGCTACGTGTGTACGGGGCTTTACAGTGCATATTTTTAGCACTGATTACTGTAGTAATGTCACTGGTCCCCCCAAAAGTGTAAAAATGTCAGTTAGGGGTCTGAGCTGTCCACCGCAATGTCACAGTCCCGCAAAAAATCGCAGATCTCCGTTATTACTAGTAAAAAAAAAAAAAAAAACAATAAAAATGACATAAATCTTTCCCGTAGTTAGTTAGAGGGTTTTTTTTACCAAAAATATGTAGCAGAAAACAAATTGGCCTAAAATGTTAAAAAATTTTGATTTTTAAATTTTTTTTTTATTTAAGAATTTCATATAGCAGAATGTGAAAAATATTGTTTTTTTTTTTTTTTTTCAAAATTGTCACTTTTTTTTGGTTTATAGCGCAAAAAAATTGCACAGGTAATAAAAAATAGCACCAAAAGAAAGCTTGTAATTGTCCGTTAAAGTAACGCAGTGCCGAATCGCAAAATATGGCCTGGTCAGGAAGAGGGCAAATCCTTCCGGTCTTAAAGTGGTTAAAGCTAAAGTTCAACCTCCCAGGTGACATTTTCCTGTTTTTCAGATTTGTTCAACGTTCTTGTCTTAATGTTCTGTTATCTCTGTACTGATCTGTATTTTTGAAAACCCCTAATAAAATTAAAAAATAAAAAAGTTACAAACTAGCGGAAAAGATATATGTCATTTTTATTTTTTATTTTTACTAGTAATGGTGGCGATCAGCAATTTTTAACAGGACTGCGACATTGCGGCGGACAGATCGGACCCCTAACTGACATTTTTGACCCTTTTGGGGGGACCAGTGACCAGTTACTGCAGTAATCAGTGCCAGGGCCGTCTTTAATATTGATTGGACCCTGGGCAAATATTTTATTGGGCCCTCCCAAATCCACGTATCAACTATTTGCAGGCAGTGCGGGCTCAAGGGGCAGCTGCTTTGGGCCCCTCATCAATGACTGGACGCAGGGCAGCTGCCCCTTTTGCCCTGTGTTAAAGACTGCCCTGATCAGTGCTAAAAAATATGCACTGTTACTGTAATAATGACACTGGCAGGGAAGGGGTTAACCTAGGGGTGATCAAAGGGTTAATTGTGAGCCTGGGGAAGTGTTTTCTAACTGTATGGGGGGGCTTGTGAAATGACCACAGAGACCTGTGATCCTATATAGAAGGATCACATGAGCTCTGTGATCATTTCAGAGAGAAGAATGGTCAGCTGTGTTTACAACAGCTGACCGGTGTTCTCTCTCAGCGGGGAGCGATCACGGGTGCCCAACGGCAATCGCAGCCGCCGGCCCCATGGATCGGCATCCCCGCTGCCTAGTGGGGGCAGGAGAATGCCGACGGCGGCGCGCGCTTGCCCCCAGGAGCGCTCCAGCGGATCGCGGTACCGGTACGGTGAGTCGCGCAGCTGAGCCAGCCTGCTGCAGTATATATGCGGCGGGCGGTCAGCAAGCGGTTAAAAAAAAAAAAAAAAACATCTTGTGTGAGAAAATCAAAACTCCAAGTAATTATTAATTAACATGTCAAATAGTAATCGTACCACCCACTGTTCAGTTTATTGATTGCTGATCTCATCCTAAATGGCTCGAGGACTACATTGGCGCTCTGGGAAATATGCTGTGTTCACTGAGATTCCCCCTAAAAGCTGACATACATAGTCATTATTTAGACAATTACAACTCATCAATGGAGACAAATTACTTTTAATGAGTAATAATGGGTAGTGTAGCTTAATTGAACAAAAGATAAAACGAACATTTTCCCAGGTGACATTGCAAGGCACTCTGGGTAACATTTCACACCTCCTAGTCCTTTTTCACTCTTGTGCTTTTCATTGTAAAATACTCCATTTTACATGTTATTTCTGCTACCCTTTTTTCTTTAAAATGCCATTTTTTTTTACATTTTCCGTTATCTCTTTCCCTTTGGACTTTGGAAATCCTCTCCTTACCTTTTTTTTTTTGGTTTTGCTAATTTTTTATGTAGCACTACTCCCATGGGAGCTGCTGGTTACGGATTCCCCTGGGTTACCCGTAGCAACAACTTGACAATATAGCATTTTCTAAGTGCTCGGCTCAGTCAGAAAACAGTCCAGGGGTTGAGAAGGGATGAGTGGGATACTCCAACTGAATAAACTATGCACAATTGCTGGGACTTCTGAATAAAGCGGAGTGTGGCAAGGCCGCTGCTTCACATTGCCACTAAGTGAAGAAGAATTTGATGAACTGTACTGTACTGTGAATCACTCTTCAGGGTTCTACTTGGCACCCCTTTATCCCTATTCTTCAAGGTTCTATACGGCACCCCCTTTAACCTGTTTCAGACCGGAAGACTTGGCTGCTTAATTGCCTGGCCCTATTTTGCGATTCGGCACTGCGTTACTTTAACGGACAATTGAGCGGTCGTGCGACGCTGTACCCAAACAAAATTGACGCCCTTTTTCTCCTTCAAATAGAGATTTCTTTTGGTGGTATTTGATCACCTCTGCGATTTTTATTTTTTGCGCTATAAACAAAAAAAGAGCGACAATTTTGAAGAAAAACACAATATTTTTCACATTTTGCTACATAACATTCCCAAAAAAAAATTAAAAAATCATATTTTTTTACATTTTAGGCCAATTTGTTTTCTGCTACATATTTTTGGTAAAAAAAAAAATCGCAATAAGCGTATTTTGATTGGTTTGCACAAAAGTTATTGCGTTTACTAACTACAGGACAGAGTTATGTCATTTTTATTGTTTTTTTTTTTTTTTTTTACTAGTAATGGCGGCGATCAGCGTTTTTTTGCGGGACTGCAACATTGCGGCGGACAGATCGGACCCCTAACTGACATTTTTGACACTTTTGGTGGTACCAGTGACATTATTACAGTAATCAGTGCTAAAAATATGCACTGTTACTGTAATAATGATACTGGCAGGGAAGGGGTTAACCCTGTTGGTGATCAAGGGGTTAAATGTAAGCCTGGGGAGTGATTCTAACTGTGGGGGGGTTGGGCTTGTGAAATGATGACAGAGACATGCGATCCTATATAGCAGGATCGCATGGTCTCTATGATCATTGCGGGCAGAAGGACGGACAGCTGTGTTTACATCAGCCGTCCGTCCTTTTCTCTCAGCGGGGAGAGATCGAGAGTGTCAGGCGGCCATCGGAGCCGCCTGACACAGGCGCCAGCTTCCCCGCATGCTCGCCCCCTAGCTCCTCCCAGGCAAGTGACGTACCGATATGTGACTCTGCCTGGGAGAGCCACTCTGCCGACGTATATATAAAGTATACGGTTGGCAAGTGGTTAATCTGACACTCTGTGTGAGCTGGCCCCTTGATCCTCAGACTTCACTGGAGTGGTCCCCCTTCCTGGGCAGACCCTTTGGCAAGCCCGCTGGTACTCATGGACACTAATTTTCCCGGAAGACTCTGCCAGCAGCTCCACTGTCAGCTTTACAGGATCCTCTGCAGCTCAGCTCCACACCTGGTTCACTAGGCTGACCGTCTATGACCACCATCCTTGTGCAGCAGGAGGAGAGACAGACGTCAGCCTCCTCCTGGGAATCTGCTTCCCACCAAAGACGCCCTGTCACATGTATCCCCCAGCTTTTATGAGCAATCCCAGGATGCACTGCAAAAGTGCCCACCCACTGGGGCTCCCACAAAAGCCAATGTGTCACTGGCTGGGTTTCCTCCACTGTCCAACAACCTCCCTTATTGGATACAGTGGGGACACTCCATCAGACCCAGTGACACACACCTGGAAACATGCAACAGGCAACCTAATAGATCAGGCTCCCCTGATAAGCAGAAGGAGCATAGGATGCTTTTACCTAGCACCTACCTAGGAGGGTGCTACATATATTAAGGTCGGCCTCCAGGAAAAACAGATGAAATACATACAAGGGAGCTCTTTTTACTGCCAAAGGATTTGTATTTCTGTCCAACCGGTCCTGAGATTTGCACAGCTCTGACGCACAGTACAGCCCTGTCTGGGTAGGCCAGAGATCTGAATTTTCTCTGTTGCAGCTAAGTAACACTTACAGGTCTTGTCCCCAACATTTACCCAACTTTGTGCCTAGAAAATGAAAAAGAAGCAGCAGACTGAATACTTCATCTCTCTGCCACTCTGCTCTCTCTTCTTATCAGCATGCTCCTTGCTAGTACATGAGCACTGCAGCACAACTAAGTGGCTTCTTGTGCTGCTTCTTCCGCTTTCAGTCTGAGATCTGCTGAGCAGAGGACTACCAAAAGCTGATACCGGGCGTAGCACCTTCTAGTGTGCTAGGTTGTTAGTATAGCTGTTAGTGAAGGAAGATGTAAAGTGTTACTAAACCCACAACAGTAAAATCAGTCTGTATATGCAGTAAAGCATGCTTGTTATACTCACTGTGGAACCTAAGGGGTTAATCCTTTGCATTGTATATAAAGTCTGTTTGATCCTGTCTTCTCTGATCTTCCTCTTCTTTCACTGTCTCCAAAAAATAACCTGATATTTACAGAGCCAGGGAATAGGCTGCACATGCTCAGTTTGGTGTGGATTGCTAGAGAGTTTTTTTTTTTTTCTTGGGAGAGTGCATGTGATCAGCACAGGCCCAATCAGCACTGTCCAGACATGTCTAGACAGAGGATCAGGGGAGCATGAAAACTCCTCCTACAAGCTTTACTAGGAACTGATACAAGTTACAAGACTGCTATGTACTGTTGATGAGAAAAAGGTATTTAGCAATTTATTTTTACTAAAATAATTACATTTCCATGTTCTGTGTTCTGTGTACTGTGAGAGAGCAGATATAGTGAATGCAGGCTCCTGGGTTTAGTAACACTTTAAGTTAAGCTCAGCGCTAAGCCTGAGCTATGAATCTGGGTCAGAGTTTAATAACCCAGGGCTGGATGACTCACCCGAACAGCCTCTCTGGTGCCTCTCCCTGTCTTCTGGGACATTGGAGAATGTTCTAGACATAGTGGGTGGAGTTTCGGAGGAGCTGCTTGGCATATTTTTGAGGGTCTCAGCCAATCCCCAGCAAATGGGCTGGCAGGGGGCAGTTTCAACACATAAATAGGCATGAGTCAGCCAGGGAGGGGCGGTTGGATGTAAGATGGAGATGGAGTGTGGAGGAGGTTGTCGGTGGCCCTTGAGGCTGTCTCCCAATCTGGAGGGGGGGGTTACCTTGGGCCAGGGCTTGGGTGCTGGAAGGATCCTGCTAAAACACATGTAGGAAGCCCTTCCTGGAGGCACAAAAGCACAGAGAGGAAAGCGGGAGCAGGTCAGCATGTCTGGGAGATCTCCTGAGAGTCAGCCGTGTGGGCTGGTGAATGTCAGTCTGGAGGACTGTGGGAGATTTTAGCCTGCAAGGCTAGTGGAAAAGGCAGCTGCAGCCAGGTGGGTTGGCAGTGCCTGAATAAGTGGTGCTGGGATCAGTAGCCACAGGAGTGATGCAAGCTGAACACTGACATTCTGCTACACAACTAAGGGGCCTCGGGTTCTTGACTGTAATGGGCTAGTGCTTTTTATCTGACTGAGTGATTGTCAGATCCTTATACAGTGATCCAGCTAGGTTCCACAAGAAAGTGAGTGCTGGAGTGAGTATAGGTTTGCTTAAAAAATCTCCATTTATGTTGTGAGTGCTGCCTGTCTCCCGGGCATCTCTTTCCACAACTTTCTAGATTCTCTACATGTTTTGCAGCTTCCCCTCGATTTCTAAGGACTACACATCTCATGGTACCTTGCTCCAGCAAGCAGTGATTCCTGTACTGACTACTAATATCCAAAGACAACCTCTGGATATGACGCTGAGCACGTGCACTCAACTTCTTTGGTCGACCATGGCAAGGCCTGTTCCGAGTGGAACCTGTCCTGTTAAACTGCTGTATGGTCTTTGCCACCATGCTGCATCTCAGTTTCAGGGTCTTGGCAATCTTCTTACAGCCCAGGCCAGTGATAGCGAACCTTGGCACCTCAGATGTTTTGGAACTACATTTCCCATGATGCTCAGCTACACCACAGAGTGCATGAGCATAATGGGAAATGTAGTTCCAAAACAGCTGGGGTGCCAAGGTTCGCCATCACTGGCCTAGGCCATCTTCATGTAGAGCAACATTGCTATTTTTCAGATCCTCAGAGAGTTCTTTGCCATGAGGTGCCATGTTGAACTTCCAGTGACCAGTATCAGAGAATGAGAGCGAATTTAACATACCTCATTCACATCTGAGACCTTTGTTACACTAACAAGTCACATGAAACCGGGGAGGGAAAATGGCTAATTGGGCCCAATTTAGGATGTACTCACTTTTGTTGCCAGCAGTTTAGACATTAATGGCTGTGTGTTGAGTTATTATGAGGGGACAGCAAATTTACACTGTTATACAAGCTGTACACTCACTACTTTACATTGTAGCAAAGTGTCATTTCTTCAGTGTTGTCACACGAAAAGGTATAATAAAATATTTACAAAAATGTGAGGGGTGTACTCACTTTTGTGAGATACTGTATATATATATATATATATATATATATATATATATATATACAGGGCTTTTTTTTCAGCGGGAACGCGGGGGAACGCAGTTCCGGCACCTCTAGCACTGAATGTATGCCATGGCAAGGGGTGCTGGAGGGTCTACTGATGCTGGATCTATTGATGCTGGAGTAGATCTATTTTTGGATGGCAATCTATTGTTGCTGGTGGAGGATCTTTTGATACTGTGGGTTTTATTGTTTCTGGAAGGGATCTACTGTTTGGGGAGGGGGTCTACTGTTGCTGGCTGCTAGAGAGTCTATTGATGCTGGCTGCTGGGAGATCTTTTGCTGCTGCTGGGGGTCTTATTGCTGCTGGGGGTATATTGCTGTTGGCTGTGGGGGATCAATTTTATTGCTTTTCTTGTTATCATAACCAAATTCCATACATTCCACTACAAAATTATACTTGGCTCTATATTCTCTACAAGGGGCTGTGTAGGGGGTGGATCCAAGTGTCGGTGCTCAGAGGTGGAACCAAGAGTTAGTGCTCAAAGGTGGGTAGGGGGCGGAGACACAAAGTAACTTAGAAAGGGGAGTTCCTGCACCTTTTCTCTGAGAAAAAAAGCCCTGTATATATATATATATATATATATATATATATATTTATCCAGCTGTATTTACTAGTGTAACTTATAACATCTAAGTGAAAGATATAACACCGACATGTCAGAAAAATATGAAAAATAACCTCAAAAACAAAATCACTGAGTTGGAAAAAGGATCACCCCCCCCCCTATGTGTCAGTATTTTGTTGAACCATCTTTTGCTTTAATTCCAGCCTTTATTCTGTTGGGATTTGTCTCTACTAACTTTGCACATCTAGACTTTGCAATATTTGCCCACTCTTCTTTGCAGAAGTGCTCGAGTTCAGTTAAATTTGATGGTGACTGTGGACTGTAGAAAAATTTCAATTTTAGTCTCATCTGACCAAAATGCCTTTTTCCATGCATCCCCAAAATCTTCAAGGTGCGTTTAAGGCGGTCAGATGAGACTAAAATTGAATTATTTGGCCTCAACACCAAACAACACGTCTGGGAGAAATCCAATACAGCTCACCATACAAATAACACCATTTCTACAGTAAAGCATTGAGGTGGTAATATCCACTTATGGGGGTGTTTCGCTGCAGTAGGGACTGGAGACTTTGTCTGGAAAGAAGGAAAAATGGATGGGGCAAAATTCCATCAAATTCCTGAGGAAAATCTGCTGCCCTCTGCCAAAAAATGGTCAATGGGAAGAAGGTTTACCTTCCAACATGACAATGGCCCAAAGCACACAGCAAAAAAAGATCACACAGTGGTTGAAGGAGAAAAAGGTGAATGTCCTTGCATGGTCTAGTCAGAGCCCAAACCTAAACCCCATTGAAAATCAGTGGAACGACTTGAAGACTGCAGTCCACAAATGGTCATTATCAAATTTAACTGAACTTTAGCAGTTTTGCAAAGAAGAGTGGGCAAATATTGCAAAGTCTAGATGTGTAAAATTAGTAGAGAGAAATTCCAAACAGACTAAATGCTGGAATAAAGCAAAATGTGAAGGGTGGAGATTCTTTTCTATACCAACTGTAGTTCATTCATACTTTGTACACTAAACTCTGTGTATGAATGATGCGGCTGTGTGGGTGGAGCCCCGCATGTCCGCACTGTTTCCAAAGAGTAACAGCTTGTACAGGGGAACTTCTCCCCGTCACAGCGGGAGAAGGCAGCGGGCAGCCACTGCAGCAGGTGGAACATGTAATATGTTACCAAAGGTGAACTTATTCTTTAACCTGCATGGGCTTACTTTTCCTAGAGGACATCAATTGACGTCCTCCCGTGAATGCGCTTCCCGTGCGCTTCCTGTGGTATGCGGGCGGCACACTCTGTGACCACCGAGTCTGAAGGACTTAGCTGATCACAGATCGGGATAAAGGGCCAATGACAGCGACCCTTTACCGCGTGATCAGCTGTGTCCAATGACAGCTGATCACAGATGTCCACATTATAGGCTTTTTTCTCCTCACGTGCTTAATTGGCTAAAGAGGTAGCATAAGGGTTAAAATACAGCTTCCTTTCTTACCCTAATTTCTCCCTGTGCAGTTTGTTCCCTATTATTTCCCTACAGTAGCTTCCAGTTGACCCACAATATGGCTGCTCTGTGCTCACCATCATTTTTGAGGTCAAGAGGCTGGCTTTCCCACTTTGGGTCCCACTTTTTGGCCCTTCTAAGCCTGCTGAGCATACTTCAAAGGCCACACTGCATTATAACTTGTATAAATTTACAACTCTGCCCAAAAATTCACAGCGATTGCAAATCTTCAACCCGCTGGATGTGCCCCTAAACCCATGGTAGTAGAGAATCCAAACCTACATGCCAGGAATTTTTTTATGCAGACTCGTCAAGTTACTGAACAGTCCACATCAATCTCTAGTATACCCCAAAATTAAACACTTACATTATCAGCACTGAAAATATCCCATGTAAAACAAAGAAAAGAGGGTGCACCAACCTAGCGCATTACCCAAGTGGTATCTTTATTAATGTATAAAAAGAAGTATACTCACAAACACTTAAATGATAAAAGCATAGTAAGGTCTATTGTAGAAACAATATGACCAGCTCACCGAGACTGTTCCCAACAACTTCCAGATGGCTGACGTGTTTCAAGGGGAGATCCCCTCTTCCTCAGAGTCAATTTTAATTGGCTCTAAGGAAGAGGGGAAGTCCCCTCCAAATGCGTCAGCCATCTAGAAGGTCCTCTGACTTGTTGGGAACAGTCTCGGTGACCTGGTCGATTTGTTTCTACAATGGACTTTGATATGCTTTTATCATTTATGTGTTTGTAAGTATACTTCCTTAACCACTTTACCACCGGAGGATTTTGCTGTCTTACGTCCCGGCCACTTTTTGCGATTCGGCACTGTGCGACTTTAACTGACAATTGCGCGGTCGTGCGACGCCGTACCCAAACGAAATTTACGTCCTTTTTTTCCCACAAACAGAGCTTTTTTTGGTGGTATTTGATCACCTGTGCGATTTTTACTTTTTGCGCTATAAACAAAAAAAGAGCGTACATTTTGAAAAAATAACAATATTTTTCATGTTTTTTTATATGAAATTCCCCCCCCAAAAAAATGTAAAAATCTAAATTTTTTTAAATTTTTGGCCAATTTGTTTTCTGCTACATATTTTGGTAAAAAAAATCACAATAAGTGTATTTTGATTGGTTTGCGCAAAAGTTATTGCGTTTACTAACTAAGGGAAAGATTTCTGTCATTTTTGGTGTTTTTTTTTTTAAACGAGTAATGGCGGCGATCTGCGATTTTTTTTGCGGGACTGTGACATTGCGGCTGACAGATCGGACCCTTGACTGACATGTTTGACACTTTTGGGGGTACCAGTGACATTACTACAGTAATCAGTGCTATAAATGTGCACTGTTACTGTAAAAATGACACTGGCAGGGAAGGGGTTAATTTTATTGGAGAGGGAGGGGTTAATGTATACCGGGTGCTTACTGACATGTGTGGGGGGGGGGTGACTGAGTGACACAGGGACAGATCGCATGTTCAGCTATGCTGAACCCTGCAATCTGTCACTGCCTGTCACTTAGGAGATCCGCCCGCTGTGTCTACACAAGCGGGCGGATCTCCACACTCGATTCCCCGACGATCGGGGAAGAGCAGCTGCGATCGCCGCTGCTCCTCCCCTGGCCCGACTCCCGCTGTGACTGAACACAGCGGGAGCGAGCCTCAGGCAGAGCGCGTGCGCCGCCCACAAGGGGAGGAGTCCAGCGACGTAGGTCTACATCGCTGGATGATACCGAGCCACATTGCTCCAGTAGCAGCAATGTGAGCAGACGGCAAGCGGTTAAATAAATAATTAAAGATCACTTGGGTAATGCGCTAGGTTTTTGCACCCTCTTTTCTTTGTTTTACTGTGTTTCCTTTGGGTTCTCCCATGACCCTCAGAGGGGCAGCAATACCCGTTGCTTCCTTTTTGAACCATGAAGTGTGTGATACATCCAACACCACTTGAGCACGGGAGAATACTATTGTACTTAAAAAATACCATGCCTTATTTTCGTAGTGCTTGCACTAATATCAAATGATTCAGCCAAGTTATATGTCAAACTAAATATTGAGTTATCCTACCAGTATCCACCCATAACTAAAATACATACCTTCCAGTTCATGGTGGAGCCCCAGGTACTGTAGCAGTTAATAGCGTGCAGCTCCCCAAGGCAGTTTCTGCCCGGGGACACAGATGTTACAGTGTCCAGGGAAAGAGAGGGGGCTCGCGCTTTGCAGATTTACATTTCTGTCATGTTAATAAATAAGCTATGAAACAGCCGACTGCTCTCCAATTGCTGGTTTGGAGTTATTTACACTCTAATCCTTTCGCTTTCAGCTGACACTGGACAGGAATGAGAATGACCATGGAGCCCAGTATCAGGAGGCTGGGGGATGTGAAGGAGCCAATTTGCAGGGTTCCACTTGGCTAGTTTTCTTCATTTGACTCCTATTAGCTCCCATAATGTAGCTCTGCCATTAATCAGCTGCAAGAAACGCCAGGACAGGTGTATCTGGCCGACTTCCAGAGAGAAGGTGACTGCCTGTGCGTGTATCCTTCCCCGAAAGACAAAGGAAGGGAGAGGAGGCATTGAGGAAGATGGAATCAACAGAAAAAGGAAAAAAAGAAACATATATAACTTGTCTGAAACAGGAATGTTTATTATTTATCAAAGCAGCCAATGAAATGCTCCCCTAAGCGTTTTCTAACCTTAAGAATGGTGGTCCTACCAGTGTCTTGGCATCTCCAGCACTTCCTGTTTTATGCTGTCAATGCTAATCATGGGCTGGAAATAAAATAATAGCTTTGTCAGCCTTCTGGGCATGTTTTCATACTTGGACTACAAGACACTCCTGACACATGGCATGCCTACAGTCCAGTTACCAGCCATGGCGTCTTGTTCTGAATTCTATAACTGGAATTAAGACTTAAAGTGGAAGTAAACCCTACTATCGTTTTCAGCCAAAGAAGCTTCCATCTTGCCCTCTGTTAATCTACAATTCCCATGATGCTGCACATATGATCAATTATGACATCAGCCTTTGGATGGTTTGACAGTTTGGTTGAGAGCACATGTAATAGGTCAAAGAGAGCGCAAATGAAAAACCCTTAGTAGGGATGATTGGGACAAGGGCCTCTTCCCGACAACCCTGGGCTGTGGATGTCTGGGTCGGCGGGCGGGAGGCTTATCGGAACCTGCAAGCCCCCTATAACAAAGGGGCCCCCAAGTCCCGCTCCCCTTCGTGTGAATGGGTATCGGGTACATACTACCCCTACCCATTTACCAAAAAAAGTGTACAAAAATAATAACCACACAAGACAGTTTTTGACAAATCCCTTATTAAAAAATAAAAAAAAATAGTGTCCCTCGATGTAAATCCATTGTTAATCATGCTGTCTGCCGACCCAAAAAATAGGAAAAATAAAAAATGCACTCGGCTCTTGGGAGGCCCCTCGCCGTATGCCCACTTCACACTTCAACATTTCTCATATGGGCAAGGGGCGGGGCCACCTTGCTACATCATCCAGTGTCACAGCCCCCTTCTGACATCACGTGACCCCCAGCATGTGGAGGGCATGTGGCCTCGTATGGTTCAGGAAGGGGAGGAGCTCGTTCACCCCCCCCCACCCTTTTCTGACCTGCCAGGCTGCATGCCCAGATAAGGGTCTGGTATGGATTTTAGGGGGGGCCCACGTAATTTTTTTATACTTTGGCCTGGTATGGACTGAGGGGGGGGACCCTATGTTGCTTTTTTTCTTTATTTTTTCAATAGCCGGGTTCTGGCAATTGTAACCGCGAGTCAAAACAATTGTTTTTTTTTTTTATTGATACATGTCCCCCAGGGCAGTCCCTAGATCCCCCATACCCCTTTTATGGCCAATTACTTGCATATAAGCCTTTAAAATGGGCACTTTTGATTTTTACTGTTCAACTCCCATGGACTACAACGGGGTTTACTGTTCAGGTTAGAACATTACCTCTGTTCAAGAGTTCTGCTGCGACCCGAACAGGTGGGTGTTCGACCTATCCCTAACTCTTTGGAGTCTTTATTGATCAACTGGTTACAACAAGCAGGGCAAAAGGCATCCAACGTGTTTGGGAGCCACACAATCCCCCTTCATCAGGGCTAGGTGAAAGGGCAGAATGTTCAATAGATTCAAAAGTACTCCTAAACAGACTGATATGCAGGGAGAGTATGTTATAAACATCAGTCAATGATGGTGTTCACAGTAGAAGTAGCAAGGGCTTTCTACTTCTACTATTCTGTCCCCGCTACAAATTTCCCTGTGTGTAGCTTGACGTGCAGCTAAACCCTCCTATTCTGCAATAAGCCAGACTGAGTGTCAATATGAAACTTTATTGCCAAAACAGGGTGGGGTGAAACTATTGAGAAAAAACAAATACATATAATTAATATATGAAATATACAGAAGTACAATGAATAAGATAGATAGTAGATGGCGATCAGTAATTCTCACCAACGATGCTGCGTTTAAGGGATGCAAGCGGATGCAAATTTTAGACCAACATGTGCTCTGATAGCTGGTTCTTTCTTTCAGTCTGTAAGATGGAGTCCGAGTTTCCAGGATGCACCTGTTTCTCTTCCTTAGACTGAAGAATGATGGGAAATTGTGTTAATGAGGAACAACTGTAAATTTACCATTGGCTTCATCTTGTGGTCAAATCTGGTACTGCAGGCAAAACAACTTAATTAAAGTGATTACTAAAGTCAGTTTTTTTTTTTTTTTCGTTTCAAAATAATAAACATGTTATACTTACCTGCTCTGTGCCGTGGATTTGCACAGAGCAGCCCAGAGCCTCCTATTCTCAAGTCCCTCACTGGCACTCCTGGTCCCTTACTCCTGTTGAGTGCCCCCAAAGCAAGCAGCTTGCTATGGGGGCAACCGAGCCAAGCCACAGCTCAGTGTGTCCTGCCCCCTCTCTCTCCTCATTGGCTCCCTTACTTTGATTGACAGCAGCGGGAGCCAATGACGCTTCGCTGCTGTCTCAGTCAATGAGGAGGGAGAGTCCCAGACAGTCAAGTCTCTTGTGCAACATCACTGAACTGAGAGCTCAGGTAAGTATTGGGGGGCTGAGGGGGGGGGGGGCTGCTGCACACTGAAGGCTTTATATCCTAATTAGGATAAAAAACCTTCTGCCTTTACAACCACTTTAATATCCTGCCGGAGGAAGAACATCTGCTGTAAACACCAGCACTCACTGCTGACACTTGGATTTCTCAACTTGGGGGAATGTCCTCTTATGAGGATCACCGTCTTTGTGGTAAGCTGCTGAATACAGGCCAGTTCGACTCTAGTAATGGCTTTGCCCACATTTTGATAACTTGTGAAGGGCCCCTCTACCAGTACCTCTTGAACACAGAAGCCAGACCCCAAATACCATCAAAAATTCCTTTACTAATAGGGTTCAAGTGCTAATCTTCCTTCTTCCCCATGTCTGAAATCTATCATTGAAAGCATCTACTGTCCAAAAATAAATATACGATTTTATGAGATTTTATATCTATATTATAACATTTTATAAACCATCTGAACCCATCTCATTTAAAAGTTTTACCTTCACATGTACTTTACTTTTTCAGGGGTCCCCTCCATAGGAGGAAAGTTTTGTGCCACTCTTACAAGTTATTGGTGCCTCCAACCACTCTAATCAGAAATTCTCATGCTTCCTGCTGATTAGAGTTCCTGCTCTGACTCACCAGGAAGTGAGTCAGACCTCTGTAATTAGTCACAATCAATTGGACTTGTTCTGTAATGTTGATGATATTTTGTATTTCAGCCACTTGGAGAATTTACAAAATGTCTTTAACATAACAGAGTCAGGTTGAATGTGACTTAATGCTTCTAGCCTACCATGATCTACATAAGGGATCTCCAAATGATGGCCCTACACAGTGGCGGCTGGTGTATATGGGGCACAGGGGCGCCTACCCCCCCATCCATGCGTCCGGCCCCCTACATGCATCTACATGCGGGGCGCCGGACACATGGAGTTCAATGGGGCTTTTTTTTTTAACCATGTGATTATAGCCAGAGGCTCTCACAGGCTAAAAAAAAGGGTGGGCTTGGGGCGCAGAGCAGTGCACCCCAGCCCACCCAGTTGTGTGACAATAGCGAATAAAAATCAGGCAGCGGGTTTTGAGACCCATTTCCCGATTGGCCGAAAGGAGAAGCCATGCCATTGGGCATGGAGGAGGAGGGAGGAGACGCAGAAGACAGGGGAAGAAGCCGAAGCCGCCACCGCCTGCTGCTGCATCTAGGCGGGTGAGTGAGGGGGGTCCTGTCCTGTCACCTGTCTCTCCTGTCCTGTCTCTCCTGTCTTGCTGTGGTCCGGGGGGGTACGGTGTGCGGCAGCCTGGTGTGGTTCAGGGGGGTTGTGGTGCGGTTCGTCTGCCGCCTTCCCCAGCTCATGAAGCACCAGCCGCCACTGGCCATACAGCTGTTGCGGAACTACACGTCCCAGTAAGGATTGTAAAACTCTGACATTCACAGACATCACTAGGCATGATGGGAATTGTAGTTCCTGAAAACCTGGAGGGCAATAGTTTGGAGACCCCTCATCTGGGGACAATTTACCTTTATGAATTTGAATAGCCTTGGAGCTCATCATTATTATAATTTCCTTCCCTACCATATCCTAACAAAAATTGAAATTTAGCTCTAACCCCAAGGCCAGCCAGTTATCATCCATATAGCATTTCTACTCTTACTTAGCATATTTGCCAAGTTACCTCTCTAGTCAATGACTTGCCGAGTCCTAATTGAATGTTGGTCTTGAGAAACCTGTCGCCCAACTTCAGATTAGTCTGCGACGCGTTATGAACTACCTGTCCACAGATTTTCTGCCAAGGTTACTCTCTGTTCCTACAAGGTCAATAGATGCTCCATCATAAGAAACATCTGTGACCCTGACAGAACAAGATAACACAGCAAAGTAATGGAGGGCAATCAGATTTCATCGAGAGATAATCCAAAATGAATGCCTTACAGCTAAATTCATCATCTCCGAAAGGTCAGCACTGAAAAGGTTTGCAAATTAAAGACTTAAAGGGACTTTGTAGTTCAGAATTGCCATGCAACCCCCTGCATGCTGCATAGCGGTCAGGCATCATTTCATAGATTTCTACACGTCTCTTGATCATGGAAATCATTTTCAACTTAAGCAAACCTGTCACTGTCCTGCCCAATTCAAACCGAGTATTTGATGAAACGGAATGCTTAAGCCGAGGTTACCATCAGCTACATGTCAAGAATAACTATTTCCAGAGATAAAAGCAGCTACAGTTCAAGTTGTCTTACCAAGCCTTGTCCAGCCATTTCCCATTAGGTCCCCTAATGTTATGGAAATACTCTATGACCAATATGAAGGCTTATTAGTTAGGAGTGGTGGAGCCAAGCTTAATATACATCTGAAATGGATAGATTTACAGATAACATCTGCAAATACAACTACCTGCATTCTTCAATTTTGGTGTCCTCTGTTGAAATATTTTTTCATGAAATGCTCAGTATGGCCTATCAAACAAGCACTGTTTGTCTCTAAATCCACCAAAAAAAAACCTATACAGTATTTTTTAAAGAGCTGCCGGGGAATCCAAATGTTTGTATCTGTTTGTATCTAGCCTAATGCCTCGTACACACGCAACGATTATCGGCCGACCGATCGTCCGACTTTTGTCCAGAGTGGTGTTTTGTTGGTTGGAATGTGCCTAGACTGCACACTAATTTTCTCGGCCAACAAAAGTCTACTTCTGAAGTGATGTCATGTGCTGGTTTACTTTCCATGTGTTTTTTTTTCTCTGAGCATGCCCAGTCTTGCTCATCAGATTTTTGTCTGCCAAAATCTGTACTGACTGACGGAAAATCGGCCGTTGTGTTGACGGCCAACAAAAATTTTATAGCCTGCACACCAGATTTTTTTCGGCCGAAAAGTCAGAGTCGGTTGTCGGAAGCATCATACTAACAAGCCGAAAATCAGCCGATCGGACGTTGGCTGAAAATTCCCGGCCAATAATCGATGCGTGTGTACGAGGCATAGGATGGGACATTTCACACTAAATTGCATTCAAACAATGTATTTTGAATGGGCCCAAGGGAGTGTAGCACAATGCACATCATACTGTAGCCCAAGTGCACATAGTAGATGTGTTGGGTGCCATTCAAAATAAATAACAGCAATACTCAGTGTGTTACAGCAACTTGTGTGTTACCACAATGTGATGATGTGAATTGGTCCCTTCATGCCTAAGTTTTTCTGACATTTGTTGCCTACAAGTTAAAATCCCAATTTTTTGCTAGAAAATTACTTAGAATTACCCCCAAACTTTATCCATATTTTTTTTTTTAGCAGAGACCCTAGACCATGGGTGTCCAACCTTTTGGCTTCTCTGGGCCACATTGAGTGTAGAGAAATATTCTCTGGCCGCATATAAAATATAAACTATAGTTAAGGTATATAAATAATACAACCCTGCCACTCCCTTCCCTCGCCGCCACACCCCCTGCACTAATTTAACACAACTAGAGGATGATCAAATAAATGGAATCAGTATACAGAGGCTTACTTATTCTGAGAGATATTAAAGGAAAACTCTAACCAGTGATTTGAAGTGGTCATGGTGGTAGGAGTTCAGAAACACTGCACATGCTCACCCCCCCTCCCCTCCAAGGCAGACTCTGCCTACCGTTAGTTGGAAGCCGCTGTGGCCGTGCCCCCGACCCGACTTCCTTCATCCCCAGCAAAAAAAAAAGATTGTCATGGGGTAGTGGGCCGCATTGCCTGCAGTTCTGGGCCGCATGCGGCCCCCGGGCCGCAGGTTGGACATGCCTGTTCTAAAAGGTAAGTGCGATCCAGGACAGTATAGAGGCTATCCATTGTGGAATGTACTAGCCCTGACTGTCCCGGGGGTATTTTTATTGAAAAAATGTTTTCATGGCTGAAACTCCGCTTTAAATACCACAGTTTTGGCAGCATCTAGCTGCCAAATGCAATTCTCTACACTCAATGTGGCCCAGAGGAGCCAAAAGGTTGGACACCCATGTTTTAGAAGAAATACTTACCTTGAAAATTTCTTCTCCAGAGCTGCCATCTCGGATGTGGGCAGCTGAAGCCAGCGCGTCCTCTTCTGCGTTCTGTTCCGTGTCCTCTTCTTCGTAACTATCCATTTCTTTTTCAGGTGACCAAAAGCAAGCAGATGGCCCAAAATCGATTATGTCGATTTTGTGGCCGGAACTCCGCTTTAATGTCAAACCAATGACATATTTTTCCTATAGACCAGTCGTCAAGTGGTTTTAAATGCAGTATCAATGCATAAATAAAGAATGTACGAACCAAAATTAAGCAAAGATCGTGTTTGCCAAGGGGACCGTTCATGGCGTGACAGCCATAGATAATGAAAAAGAGATATGAAGTACTCAATGGGGGCCCATTGCACATCCCCTGGGTTCTGGGGTCAACCAAAACCCCTGAATTTGTTCTAAACCATTGTTGACTGATATTTGGGATTGCCATTGAAATAAAAACCACGGCTTGAAGTATAGTAGAAAAATGAAAAACTTTGATGGAATCTCAGATGTGGAAGACCATTTTCTCTTACAGACGGGGCTCCTCTCAGTTGAATGTTTTGTAAAAAGCTTCTGTATGTCAGAAAATCCCTTTTGTGCGAAAAAAAAAAAAAAACTTGATTCATTACCTTTGAGGCTCCTTCTTCCAGGTGGCTGAAGAGAAGGCTGATATGAACAGCTTTCTGTAGCTGCCTTGATTGAAATCTCACATTTTGATGACCAAGACGTTTCTTTTAACTGGAGCCAAGCTCATTGTTAAGGGACAACTTCAGGCTAGGAGGAAGATCAATCGGGAAAACGCTCTCAAGGAAACAGCATGGCTTTGCTGGTCGGGAAGTCCACTCAATTTACCTTTAATCTGCGTTTCATATCATTCTTTGGAGCCGTATGTGTGAGTAGGCGCAAAGAGTTTGCACATGAGGATGAAGGCAGGAGACAGACTTCCTTTAATTAGGTGCAGAGAAGCTGAATGTGGGTTCAGAGGTGATTGTTAGTGTTAGACGTTTTCGGGAAAAGATTTTCATTGCACATTTTTTTGCTTAGTGGTGTGAGAAAATGTAGATATTGTATAACCGTAACATTATTATAAGTGTGATTGTTTAATGTTCATTGTGATCGTACCATTTTAATCTTGATAACACTGATACTGAACCCGACCAAACAACTAAATACACTAAAAAATTGTATTTATTGTATACACAATAAAATTTATATAAGGGAGCTGTGTTTTACCTGCCAGAGGTTTTATATTTTTGTTCGCCCTGTTCTGAGATGCTCTACCTGGCCAGTGGGATGCTGCAGCCTGAGCGGTTGGCCTGCTTAAGTTAAAGTGGAGTTCCGGGGGAAAAAAAAAAATTGTTACCTAAAAATACCCCCGGGACTGTCAGGGTAGTGCATTTAAGCAACGATAGCCCCTGAACTGTCCCATTTAACTTACCTGTAAGCAGTGCTTAAAGTGAGCCGGTATGCACTGGTACTCAGTACCGACACTTCCAAATATGGCTCTTGAGCATACCGCCACCTCTCCGTGCACCTTAGCGTACCAGTACATGGGTGTCCGCAGAACTTTTTTCAGGGGGGGGGGGGGGCATAATTTTAAGGTCACACATGCTCAGCCCCTTTTCATCCCTATAGATCCCCTTTAGAGCAGGCCAGACCAGGGTCCCCCATAGATCCTCTTTAGAGCAGCGTCCCCATAGATCCCTCTTTAGTCTTACCTGTTTACCTATTTTCCCTGTGCTACCAGGTTTTCCTGCACCACTAGGTACTCCAGGCACTCCCTGCAAAGAATATATATATATAGCAAATATGACCCCCAGAGATCCCCTTTAGAGCAGGCCAGGATCCTCCATAGAGCAGGGTCCCCATATATCCCCTTTAGAGCAGGCCAGGCCAGAATCCCCCATTGATCCCCCTTCAGAGCAGGGTCCCCATAGATTCTCCTCTTAGAGCAGGCCACAAAATTTCCAGGGGGGGGGGCACTTGCCCCCCCCCTGCAAACACCCATGGATCCCAGGGTCTAAGAACTAGAAAAACATTAATGCATTTCAAACACAGTGTATGTATATTAGAAGTGCTTCTGCATAGGCATTTATTGTTCACATATGCATGTTCATAAGAAGAAAACCAGAGTGATGTATTAAAAAAAAATATATGCTGTGAAAGAATGTGAACCAAGCGTACAAAATGCAGGTATAGAAAGACATTATCTGATGCATTCAATGCACTCCACACAAGACAAGATAGTGTGATATAATACAAAGAAATCACACAGATGGCTCAAATTTGTTTTAACGTTCCAGTACAACTTATTGAGCAATAATAAACCCTTATGTCAGAATCTGAGCCATCATCATGCCTCCTCCTTGCATCAAGATAAAAGTGTAGCTGCTGTATCCACAGGACGAGTAGATTACTACAATAAACCTACTGTCAGAAATGCTCAGCTTTTTTTTTTAAGTAGATCTGCAATTCTTTTTAAAAAAGTGTATTGGGGATATACAGTATATAGTTAATGGAAAGTTTCATAGTTATGCACACATACAATAATTGGCAAAAATGACCAATATAGGAATTGTTATATTATTTATATTAGTACACCATCTGACTTTTCCAGGACAATAACCCTTAATCTTCCCCTGCACTCCAGTGAAGCTAATGTAGCGCAGATCACTCTCCATTAACTTTTTCCACAGCGAGAAAGTAAAAAGTTTAAAAATGCGCTTCTAACTGCAGTATCGCAACAGTATTTTTATTGCATCAACAGTTAAAAACACTTACAGGATACAGTGATAAACAGACATGTTAGTAGAACGTATTTTGGAGCATGTGCAATGACCCCTTCATCAAAGGTCTGATCAAGGAGCCAAAGCACATGCTCTGAAACACGTTACCGCCCCCGCCTGACGTCACTTCTTGCATGTGCGCTCCCTGTGGCTCCAGAAGTAAGACTGCCATCTTGCCTACTCGCTCCCCCCCTCCTTCTACAGCTGCTGGTCAGCTTCTCCTTGTACAGGTTATGTTTGGAGCCAGGAATCAAGATTATTCTGCTGACATGCCTGTTTATCACTGGATCTTGAAAGTGTTTTTAACCTTCATGCAATAAAAATACTGTTGGAATATTGCACTTAGAAGCACCTTCTTGTTCTTTTTATTTTTTATGCTAGAGTTGCTTCTACATGTTAAAGTGCTGCTCCAGTGCTATTCCAGTTTCAGAATATCTTGCCTATGATGTTTCCCAGGTACAGCTTATTGGAAGAACATTTGGCAGAAGCACCTCATTCCCCCTCTCCATTCCACAGTGAGAAAGTGTCAGCCAAAAACGAAAGTGATAAAGTCCTTGTTGCTTCTGGATTCTTGATGGCTGGGGGAGATCAGCAAACAGACATTTGCTGGTCCACCTTCCCTCTGCCAAGCAACATCCACCATGCCTGCCCTGAGCCTTCAAGTGGGATAGTGGAGCCTGGGATATATTTGGGTTGAGTGGGTCCATGGAAGCAATCAACTTCAAAATCTAAGTTTCTCCAATCTCACCCACTGAGGCTTGTAACACCTTTAGAGTTGTCATAAGTCTATTGATGCCTACCTCTTACCCATATGCCGCTCTCTCACTCCGATTCCCGGCCGCAGCGCTGCCTCTCCCGCCTCCTCTCCAGGGCACGCACGCTGACGCTGAGGCTCCTCTCTCCTCTGCGGGCCACAGCTCCGCCCCTTGCTGAGCTGACTGACATCAGCAGCAGCCAGCAGGGAATCCCCGGCCCGCCCCCTGGAGCCGTCGGAAGGGCAGCAGAGGACCGAGGACGGAGAGAGGAGGGAGCCAGAGCCTGCGGGCGGGCGGATCAGCGCTACGCTCGTGCGCTGCTGAAATAAGGCAAAAAGAATTGTGTGATATTCCAGGATTCCAGAGGGGGGGCACTCGCCCTCCCTTGCCTCTCCTTGCGGACGCCCATGTACCAGTACACTCATTTTGGACATCTGCGCCCTCAATTGCCCCCCCCCCCCCCAGAATATTTCCCACTCCAGAGCCAGACCAGTCACCACCAGTGAGTCCCCCTGCTCCGGAGTCCCAGCCCAGGCCAGGGGGGGTGCTCTGTGGGGACCCTGATGTGGGGTGGGGGGGGGGCAAAATTTACCAGCACCTCTTTTGGGCCACTTAAAGCACTGCCTGTAAGAAGAAATACTTACCTTAAAAATGTCTTCTCCAGCGCTGCCATCTCAGGTGTGGGCAGCTGAAGCCGGAGCGTCCTCTTCGGTGACGTCGGAGTCCCAGAATGCCCTGCACCGACCCTGCTCATCACTTCTGGTGCAGGCGCGTCATCCCTGCACAGCTTCTGGACATGCCCAGAAGCTGTTCAGCAGGGAATGACGCGCCTGCACTGGAAGTGACTAGCAGGGCATTCTGGGACTCCGACATCACCGAAGAGATGATTGATGAAAAAATTGATGAAAAAAAATGATTTTTACATTTTTTTATTGGGTATGTTTTATAGCAAAAAGTAAAAAATATTGTTTTTTTTTTTTTTTTTTTTTTAAATCATGTTTTTTTTTTTTTGTTTATAGCACAAAAAATAAAAATCACACAGGTGATCAAATACCACCAAAAGAAAGCTCTATTTGTGAGAAAAAAAGGTGTCAATTTTATTTGGGTACAGCATTGCACGACCACACAGTTAAAGCAACGCAGTGCCGTATCGCAAAAAATGGCCTGGTCATTAACCTCCCTGGCGGTATGATTCTTTCGGATTTTAGGTGCTGAAAGTGGTACCATTATTTTGCATGTAATTCTTAAGAATGAGCAGCCCAAACCAACTATTTACTTATGATTTTTTTTTCTGTGCGTACTTCTTTATAACATCTCGGGTATGATAAAGTTTGAAACACAAAATCATAAATTATAATATAATAAAAAACTCTAAATAAGTTAAAGTATGTATGTATTCATGTATACATGTATATATACTGTATACGTGTGTGTGTATATATATATATACATAAAAAGTACAGTAAAACTGCAGGAAAGGGCACTGGGGGGCAAACTAATGTGAATTTATTTTATTTAATGGTATCAGTGTGTTTGGTGTGTTTTACATTTGAATTTGCCGCCGGTTCCACCCCCCTGCGAACGTCACGTCGCAGGAGACGGAAGACGGGGCACACAGAGCATCGGGAGGAAGATCCGCCGCCGCACACCGCCGGGACACATTGCTGGATCCCGGGGACAAGGTAAGTAACCCCTCTACCAGGATCCAGCGATCTTCCTAGCGGTACCCTGAGTGTTGCTTGGGGTTACCGCTTTTGGCACTGAAATTTAACCCCGAGCCACACTCGGGAATACGGCTAGGAAGGTTAAGGGGTAAACCCTTCTGTAGCTGAAGTGGTTAAACTGTGAATAATGAATACTTTTTATATATGAACCATCTGGTGGTATATGTTGGTTGCTGTGTAAAAGTCTTAAAAAAGAGAGGAACTATTTGATGCTTGGATGCTATTACAAGCATGATGGCAACTTCTGCCTAAAGTTGAGTCAACTTATTTTTGGTATTGTCACTTCCTGCCCCATAGCCCAAACAGAAAGTAAGAAGAAATCTCTCTAAAGTGAGAAAAATACCTGGTTGCCACCAGAACTAGTGACAACTGGACAAACAGACAGGGTGAGCCTCCCTAATGGGGGAAAGGGGGGGGGGGTCATAGATAGCAATAAAAAACATACCCCTGTTCTAATCCCTCTCCACTTTATTCAATACCAAAAAAATTGCGTTCAGTTATATTTTAGGGTGTCAAAGTCTCTTTACAACTACACTTTTTAGTTTTCTTGTCTTTAATTGCTATGACACAAGAACCTATTGCTGCTAGCTGTCATAATAATTGAATAATTCTTTTTGCTTAGCAGTGACTTCTGACATTGTTAATTTTTTTTCACCCCTGACTATTGAAGGTGTTTTTTTTGTTTCAAACTTTTTTTTTTTTACAAACCGCTCTTTTTGTTTGGAGGAACCAGCTTTCCTTTGCGTTAATTTTATAACCAATTAAACTTTGTAGTGCTGAACCAAATCATTCTGGTAAGTAATGATCTATGCACTGTGATGGAAGGCTCTATAGTTTGAGCTTTTGCTGTGTTGCCCTCTTAGCAGAAAACAGTTGGCAAGCCACCCTGGCAATCAGAGGGATGTGTCTGATGAGTCTCAACAGCCAATAATAGATTTTTAAACTCGGATAATGTTCTGGAACACAGGTAATTGCCAGACAGGTTTGACCCTGACAAGTATCTAAAGTAAATGGCAAAATACAGCGTGTCAGCATATAACAATATGGTTTACATGACACAAAAAGCCAGGAAGTATTTCAGTTTGTCTGCCTTAGTAATTGAATTGTATAGATCTTTAACCACTTCAATACCGGGCACTTTCACCCCCTTCCTGCCCAGGCCAATTTTCCCCTTTTAGCTCTGTTGCATTTTGAATGACAATTGCGCGGTCATGCAACACTGTACCTACACCAAATTTATGTCATTTTCCCCCCACAAATAGAGCTTTCTTTTGGTGGTATTTGATCACCTCTGGGTTTTTTTCCTTTTTGCTAAACAAATAAAAAAAGACAGAAAAGTTTGAAAAAAAAAAAAGTTTTTTTGTTTATGTTATACAATTTTGTAAATAAATATGTTTTTTCCTGCACTGATGAGCACTGATGAGACTGCACTGACAGGCACTGATGAGGAGGCACTGATGGGGTGGCACTGATGGCGTGGCACTGATAGGCGGCACTGATAGGCACTGATATGTGGCACTGATATGCAGCATAGGTGGGCACTGATAGGCGGCACTGCTGGGCACTGATAGATGGCATTGATGGGCACTGATAGGTGGCACTGATGGGCACTGATAGGTGGCACTGAGGGGCACTAATGGGCACTGATAGGTGGCACTGGTGGGCACTGATGGGCACTGATAAGCGGCACTTATCGGCACTGACGGGCGGCACTGATGGGCACTAATGGGCACTGATAGGCAGCACTGGTGGGCAATAATGGGCACTGGTGGGCAACACTGATAGATGGCAATGATGGGCACTGGTGGGCAGCACTGATAGGGAGGGCACTGGCGAGCAGCACTGATGGGGAGGGCAATGGGGGGCTCCCTAAGCCCTGATTGCCATCCCTGGTGGCCATAGTGGGCATCCCTGAGGTCATGGTGGGCATCCCTGGGGTCATGGGTGGGCATCCCTGGTGGTTCTAGTGGCACCCCCCCCCCCCCCGAGGGTCTGCACTGGTATTCAATGATCTGATTACCAGTACCGACCCCTCCCTTGTCAGGGGAGCTGCCGATCAGCACTCCTTTACACGTGCCTGTCAGGCACGAACTATGGAAAGCCTGATTGGACACGGCTGGTCACATGGTAAAGAGCCTACGTCAGTAGGCTCTTTACCGAGATTGGAGATTCAGGCTGACACCTCGCATCACCGATCGCCGCTCTGCGCGCCCCCCGGTGCCTCCCTCTGGTTCTAGAGAATTGGAGAATATTCTAGAAATGAGTGGGTGGAAGCCAGGAGGGGTGTCTTGCATATTTAGGGGCCCTTAGCCAATCCCAAGGAAGTGGGCCTGCCAAGGAACTAAGGAGCCCTTAAATAGACATGAGTTATGCCAGCAGGGCATGTCATAGCATACACGCCTGCCCATTGCCTCTCTTCAGCTAAATGGGGTAGCGGTTGAGGAAGGGGTAGAAGTGCCCTTCGACCATGGGGTTTTACATTCCCTTAACTTGTGCATGTATTTGCAAATGTGTGCAAACTGAATCCCCTGGTTTCAACACGAACTGTTAGACAGGACTCTTTGGTTTGTTGCAGGCTGGCTAGTAAGTGAGCTGGGAATTTGTGTTTGTTGTTTTTGGACATGCGTCGCCCTTCCATGTGCTTCTTGCTGCAAAGGCCAGTGATAGGTTGGGGTGGTTGCCATTTGTTTTCACATTTGTTTTCCCTGAACCTCACGTATGAATTCTATTTAATTTAGGATGTATAGGTTTGAAAGTGTATGGTTTTGTTGCCTTTTTTAGTATGAACATTAAATCTTTAATAAAGCAAAATAAAAAATGGAAATCCCAAACATTTTCTTTGTTTTGGATAACGTAAGTAAAGCTTAAAGTGGAGTTCCGCCTTCCCCTCCAAAAATTAAAAGTCAGCAGCTACACATACTGTACACATACTGTAGCTGCTGACTTTTAATATTAGGACACTTACCTGTCCTGGAGTCCAGCGATGTCTTTGTGGACAACTTTAACTATGGAGACTTTTTATTTTTTTATTCATTATTAATAATTTATTATTTATATTATTATTATTACAGGTACTTTCTCTATATAGCGCTATCAATTTATGCAGCGCTTTACACATATACGGTATATTGTATATTCACATTCAAATGTTACCATTGGGTGGGCTTCTATATAATTAATTGTGGGTTATTTCTTGTCAAATTTGTTACTGACTTTATGAATTTCAGTTTTTTTACTTTAAGTGTAACACGGTTTATGTACTTAAGATACACTTTTACCATGTAATTAGCCATATGCCTGGGGTTCAGCTTTAAAGGGCATCCGTTATAAGGGAAATACTGGGGCTAGCACTGCTGGTCAATCTATAATAGATACTTCAGTTCTTTTATTTGAAGTCAAACTCTAGGAAAGCCTGTGATGGTATGTTTTAGATTTTCCATTCCACTCACATAAAAAGACATGCATAAGGTAGAACCCGAGCAACTATCTTTGTTCCTTAATTATATTTTGGTGAAAAAATAATTGCCTGGACCTCAGTCTCCCCTTGTGTCCTCACTGTCAGGTGTCTGATACATCTGCTGCTCTTGGTGGATTTAAATAGGATCAGTGTCTTAAAAAACGCAGCTTTTCCACGGCATAAAATAATCAGTACAGCAATTAAACATTACAAGGTTTGCAGAAATAGCTCCAATGCTTTCTGGGAACTGGCTTAATAGACTGACATGTCATCTGTAACCTTTTTTTTAATTAGCAAACTATTTATTTTCTCCATCAAGGTGCGCATATTAATGAACGAGTCACAAAGTAAAAATTCAGCCTGAATTATATAGAAAAATGGTGCCCCAACGCTTAAAACATAACTCCACTTTTGTTGAGAAAAAAACAATATTGGCAATTGCCTTTTTTACAGCTGTACCTATAACTCTGCCTTAAATGTCCTGTGTGAATCTTTCGCTCCCACATCTGTCAGATGCAAAAACTCGCACCCTGGATGTACATTTGAAGAGAGATCTCAAATAATAGCTTCTTTGAAAACCTCCAAAGCCCCTGGCCCAGTTGGGTTTTCAGTTCTTTATTATTAAAAATGTAATAACCAGCTCCCCCCCCCTATCCAAACTGTTTTCCTATGTTTTGGAAGGCCATTAATTTACCGAAGACATTCTTTTGGCCAATATGTCCCTTTTACCCAAACCAAGTAAAGATCATATACTCCCCCAAAACTATTGCCCAATCTCAGTTATTAATGATCTGAAGCTGTTTGGCAGTGTACTAGCTGATCGCTTAGCTAAAGTTATCACTAGGGATGATCGAACGGTTAGGGTCGACCATCGGTTCGACCCAAATACTGACTGTTCGAAATTCGGCCGAATTCCGAACTTTTTGTGGAAAAATTTCGGAATTCGGCAACCAGAACCGACCAAAATGCAATGGGACAGGAACTGGGCTTTAAAAGCCCGTGATTGGACCAGAAACATCAGTAAAAATGTGTTGTTGCAGGTGTTTATTGGGCATTTTTTGGGCGTCTTTGGAGGCAGGCATAACATCTGAACTTCTGTATAGGGGTATATATACACACACACATATATGTATATATACACATACACACATATAGGTGTGATAGGAGCGGAGCCACATCCCTGCAAATAATTTCATTAGCGCATGAATGGGGTTCCGCTACTTTTACACCTATATGTGTGTATGTGTATATATACATATATGTGTGTGTGTATATATACCCCTATACAGAAGTTCAGATGTTATGCCTGCCTCCAAAGACGCCAAAAAAATGCCCAATAAACGCCTGCAACAAAAACGCCCAGGAGCCACATCCCTGCGCTAATAAAAATTCTAAGATAAATTATCTTTTTTTTTTTCTGGTTCTGGACATGCTACAGAGCTGAAACTTCACAGGTACACTTTTTAGACCCACCAGACACTAAATCCAAAGAAATCTCATTTTTTTTTTTTTTTTTCAATAATTTTTTCAATAATTGGCTCTCTATCGAAAAAGACAATTTTTAAGAACTTTTTTTGTGTGATTAATAGTCCCTGGGGCATGACCCAGAACCCTAGGCACTTTTTAGGGGCATTTATTGGATTTTAGGGCTTAAAAATTGTGTTTTGTGATTACCGAAGTTCGGGTCCCATTGATTTCAATGGGGTTCTGGAATCCAGACCCGAACTTTCGGGAAGTTTGGGTGTTCTGGTCGAACCGAACTTTTCAAAAGTTCGATCATCCCTAGTTATCACCACATTGATCTCCCCTAACCAAACTGGGTTTATCCCATTCAGACAGATAACACATAATATTAGATTCGCCTGCAATATAGTTCAGGATGCTAATCTGTCATCGCATATAATCATGTTGAGCCTTGACATTCATAAGGCGTTTGATAGGGTTCTCCAGCCCTATATGGAAACTGTCTTAGCCAAATTTGGTTTCATGGGCGAATTTGTGCATGGCTTTAAGGCCCTATATACCCAGCCTTGCACTAGAATTAAACGTTGGGGTTGCAACTCTGAGTACTTTGAACTGGGATGCGGACCAAGGCAGGGCTGCCCCCTTTCCCCATTGCTCTTTGCCTTGGCAAGATCAATCAACTTGAACCAGGTCATTAAAGGATATGTCAAAGGGGACCATCACTTTAAGTTGAGCATGTATGCAGATGATGTTCTGTTATTTTTGACCGACCCTTTGATCTCCCTGCACAACTTGATTTCCACCCTCCGTTCATTTCATGATCTATCAGGCCTTGGGGTAAACCTTTCCAAATGCACGGCCATGCCAATTAACTTGCCTACCTTTCTGATTGACAGATTAAGAGATAACTTTAATTTCGTGTGGTAGGCAGGCTCACTGCCATATTTGGGGATTCGCTTGGTCACTTCGCTGCAATGGATCTAGCAGACCATTTACCCAGTGGCATTCTCACGCATTAAACAATGGTTAAGGATCTGGTCTTCAATATCGCATTCCTTGGTAGGATCCAGGCGGTGAAGATGTCAATCCTCCCTAAATTGCTGTTTTGCTGTTTTACTTCAGAGCTTTACTACTTTATGTTTCTCGGTCGACGATTGAGGCAATACAAACAGAGGTTAAAAAATGTATTTGGCAAGATAAGAGGCTTAGAATAGGTAGACCACTTATGTATAGACTGCAAGCCCAAGGAGCACGACCATATTGGGTCGAAGCGCATTGGGGTACCAACAATTGGTAGTGATAATGCAACCATAAATGTACCTGTTTCATATATTTTTTCATTTCTGTTTTGCTGTCATATTGAATGGTATCAAAATTGCAACCAGAGCTCATACTTTTTAACTTTTTGTGTAAGAATTTTTAATGAATTATCGAATAAAAGCAAGTCTTTTACAAAAATGTATTCTCACATTATTTTGCTGCTAAAAAAAAACCCTGGGGGAACCATTTCCTGCTTTTTTCAAATTCAGTTGTGGGGTGTGCAGTCCTCTCCCTTTGTAATGTATTTTTCCATTTTTCAAGGAGGCTTTGGCCTTCCAAATCTATAGAAATATTATATGGCCTCCAGACTGGTACAACTAGCTCAATGGCATGCGCCACCCACCCAGATACCTCAGCTCCACTTTGAAAGAACTTCATTTGAATCTTTCTCCCTTCCTGGCCTCCCGTGGTCGAAGTTGATTCACCTTAAAAATATAGCCACAACATGGAACCAGGTAGTTAGTCAATTGTACCACCTATGGTTTCTGTATAGGGATAAATTCAACCTGATTTCTTTCCCCCCTCCCTTGGCCACCTATTTACGGGACCCACAGTTCCCCTCAGCTTTTTACTCATCTAATATCTTTAATAGATGGATAGATCAGGGGTTGGTAACCTTGGAATCTTTCCAACGTAATGCTACTTTTATTTCATTCACTACTCTCCAACAGCAATTTGACCGCCCCACATACGGATTTTTTTTAGGTACCTCCAACTTAGACATTTTTTTTCTGAACACTATAATTTGGCTCGCAGGAGGTCAGTCTCTGTGTTTGAGCATATGTGTGATTCTTCTTCTAGGGATAGAGGCACCATCTCATTGATATATAAACATGATCTTCCAGACAAATCTATGGCTATGTTACAGTGGGAGGTTAAGACAGGCCAAGACTTTTCGGCCGTGGACCAACAGGATATATTATCCAATATGCACAGGTGCACTAAATCCATTGCAATCAAAGAAACAGTGGTTAAACTGCACACCAGGTGGCACTACACTCCTGTTAAGGTGCACAGACTGTACCTGTCAGAGGGACTTTCCTCCACATTTTTTGGAGTTGCAAAGTTATCAAGCACTTATGGCAGCAAGCATCATTGAAGGTGGCCTGTATTACAGGTTCGCTTATCATTCTCACATTTCCCATGTGCCTATATGTTGCTGATATACCAGAGACTGGTTCACACACAGTTTATTGCAATCCATTGGGCCATAGCCCTAACAAGGCAATCCCCCTCAGTTTCCTGGTCACAGGTTATACAGCGAATGGAGGTGAAAAACGTATGGAGCAAATATATGAAAAATAAGAGGCACTTATCAAACTTGAAATGCTGGGGTAACAAACACTTTAACCCCATCACGCCGATGTAAGGCAAATATGCGACCTTCTGCTTCAAGGGGTTTTCCCGGGGTGATGCCTGCAGCTACTGTTTTTTAAAGCCAACAGTTGGCTTTCTTGTAATGACAATAGATGAAGCTAATCAGCTGCTTGGCTGTTATTACAAGCAGCAGAAGGGGACCCACCCCCCCCCCAGGGAACCACCCCCCCTCCCACCGCCTTACACGGCTCACTTGGACTCCCAGGAGACCTGAGCCACCAGCCGGCTGGCCGGAGACCCCAACAAAATACCTGACATGTCACTATTGCTGTCACAAGGGATCTTTAAATTGACAGCAATGAAAGTGATAAAAAAAATGTTTTAAGGGACAGTGTAAAAATAAAATAAATAGGAAAAAAAAAGTGTAATGCGCACCATCCCTCCATGCTCGTGCGCAGAAACGAACTAATATGTAAGTCGTGCCCGCAAATGTAAACAGTGTTCAAACCACTCATGTAAGGTATCGCCGCGATCATTAGAGCAAGAGCAATAATTCTAGTACTAGACCTCCTCTGTAACTCTACACTGGCAACCGTTACAAATTTTTAAAATGTTGCCTATGGAGATTTTTAGGTACAGTAGTTTGTCGCCATTCCACAAGTGTGCACAATTTTAAAGCATGACATGTTAGGTATCTATTTACTCTGGGCAACATCATCTTTCACATTATATAAAAAAATTGGGCTAACTTTACTGCTTTTTCTTTTTTTTTTAATTCGTGAAAGTGTATTTAAAAAAAAAAAACAACTGTTTGAACGCTGTGCAAATACAGTGTGACATAAAATATTGCAACAGATTTGACATACTGCACCATGAGAGCTTTCTTGCTGCCTTCCTATATGTCCTATACTGGGATCCCATATCTGGTCTGATTGCATACTCCTGTTGGTGAGGGGATCGTTTTACATGTGGATCAGTATACCTGTGTGACCCCCTATAATCAAGGGGTCATATCCTTCTGGTAAGGAGTATCCCATAAGAGCACTGGGTAAAAGTGTGGAGGTGGAGGTTTTGGAATCTTACTCCTATCAAGTCTGTGCTTCTATCAAACTGTTGCTTTTAATCACTTAACTTCTTCTGATAATTTAAGCACCTAAAGACTTTTTAATTACTTATTTGCACAAGTGCACTTTTTATTGTGAATATTAATGTGTTGAGCGCAATATTTTTCACCAAAAATCCACTTCTGCTTTATTGACTACAGTAAAGCCTTCGATTGTGTGGATCACACCAAGATATGGCTAATACTGAAAGAAATGGGAATACCAGGCCACCTCACCTGTCTTCTGAAAAAACTGTATGCAAGTCAAGAAGCAACAGTTAGAAAAGCACATGGAACAATTGGCTGGTTCAAAACTGAAAAAAGGAGTACATTATATATTATCACCCTACTTATTTAACCTATATGCAGAGTACATCATGTGAAATGCCAGGATGGACAAATCATAAGCCAGAATATAATCACAGGGAGAAATATCAACAACCTGAGATATGCAGACGATACCACACTAATGGCAGAAAATGAAGAAGAACTAAAGAGTCTCTTAATGAAGGTAAAAGAGGAGAACGCAAAAGCTGGCCTGAAATTGAATATTAAGAAAACTAAGATCATGGCAGCCAGTCCCATCACTCCTTGGCAAATAGAAGGAGAAGAAATGGAAACAGTGACAGATTTTATCTTCTTAGGCTCCAAGATCACGGCAGACGTTGAATGTAGCCATGAAATACAGAGACGCTTGTTTCTTGGGAGGAAAGCAATGACAAACCTAGACAACATTATAAAAAGCAGAGACATCACCCTACTGACAAAGTGCTGTATAGTCTAAAGTATGATATTCCCAATAGTAACCTATGGCTGTGAAAGGTGGACCATAAAGGAAGGCTGAACGCTGAAGAATTGATGCTTTTGAACTATGGTGTTGGACAAGACTCTTGAAAGTCCCTTGGACAGCAAGAAGATCAAACCAGTCAGTCCTGAAGGAAATTACCCTGATAATTCACTGGAAGGACAGATCCTGAAGCTGAAACTCGAATATTTTGGACACCTAATGTAAAAAGAGGACTTGAAAAAGACCCTGGTTCTGGGAAACATGGAAGGAAAAAAAGAAAAAAGGACGGCAGATAATAAGATGGATAGATAGCATCATCGAAACAATGAACTTGAAATTAAGCAAACTCCAGGAGGCAGTGGAGGACAGAAAAGCCTGGCGTGCTATGGTTCATGAGGTCACGAAGAGTCGAACATGACTAAACGACTGAACAACAACAACAGGCAACAAGTGTCAGAAAAAGGCTTAGTCTTCAATGGGTTAAGATGGATTTCCACAGTGGGAATAATGTGTTCAGGTAACTTTAGAACTGGCATTACCAGTGATGCTATTGCCCATAGTCAACTTAGTCAAGAGTTTCTTGCCAAAATCTCGGTCGGTCCTGCCCATGTGCTGTGCATTCTTGTTTATTCCTATAGAGAGTTCATACTCCACCAAAGCACTGAGTGCAAACTCCTCATAGGAAATCTACCAGAATCATGAGGGATGCATGAGTAGAAGACTGGCAGGGTAGGCTTTAATATAAGTGTAATTAAACCAAAGGTATCGAAAGTGATGGCCACTCAAGCACCCAACTAGGTGCCATGAGAATGAGGAGTGAGTTTTCAGCCTGGCGTAAGCTCCAACTTGGCTTTATCTCTTCTTTTTGTGTCGCTAAAAGGGCATTGGGGGAGCAAAGGGAGGATGAGTATGTGCAGTCGTGGAAAGAAGCAGTTGCTCTATATAGAAAAAGCACATGTTTTAATCCAAGTTAAACCGAATTCTCTAATCCACTAAGCTAATATTAACCAAACCTCTTATAGGCTGCATTCACATGTCAGCGTTTGGATCGCGGGCAGAACCGCCACGGTTCCGCCCGCGATCCGGAGATTATTGCAAATCGCGGGACGCCTAGCGTTGCCCGTTGATTTGCAATAGCCCCCCAAACGCCGAGCGATGTTGCCACGATTTCCGCCTGCCGAATCGCGGCAACATCGCGCAAACAAAATTGCGGGACGCAATACGCTCCAAAGAAGTACAAGAGCTTCTTTGGAGCGTATTGCGTCCCGCGATTTTGTTTGCGCGATGTTGCCGCGATTCGGCAGGCGGAAATCGTGGCAACATCCCTCGGCGTTTGGGGGGCTATTGCAAATCAACGGGCAACGCTAGGCGTCCCGCGATTTGCAATAAATCTCCGGATCGCGGGCGGAACCGCGGCGGTTCTGCCCGCGATCCAAACGCTGACATGTGAATGCAGCCATAAACAAATCCCAATTTTCTGTTTACTAACCTCATCCTGTCCCACCTAATCCCCCCTGCATTCTTCCAGTATGGAAAACTGCCACTTTGGAGAGCAAAAGGGATACTTTTCTCCCTATATGTACAGTATATCCCATCTGTACACAGGCAGAGTCAGAGAGAAGTATGCATCTGGAGGAGGATTTAGGCATTCCATTAATGGAAGAGCATTTTTTCCTCAATGAGAATCCTGTTTGTCTATGATCACCTAGGTTCAAGTGTTCCCTTATCAGTGAGTTCAGATAACAAGATGGATAATGCACATTGTTTACAGGTAAAAAAAAAAACTTCCACTCTACCTAAATATTTAGCATGTTTTCTATCTATCTATGGAAAACAACACTAATTACTGTGCTTTATACCTGTCAGTATCTCCTGAAAACACTCAGAGAGAAGTCTAGAGTGACATCTCACACAATTGAAGCTCTAATTAGAGAGAATGAGAGGATAGGAGCATCAGTGCATTCTGCTAGGCAGATCCTGCTAAAGAAAAAAAACAAAATTGAGAGAATCCGTGTGTGTCTGGATCTCCACAAGTTACATAGTTGCATTGTTGGTAAGGCTGAATCAAGACCACAGTCCATCCAATTGAACCTGTGAGTTATGCATTTATGTCTCTACCATAAATGTCTCTACCACTTCCCATATCCCTGTATATTGCTTTCGCTAAGAGGCCCATTTAAATGTTTTTTTTTTTTTAAATATAAACACTTCCCGCTAAGGCTCGGTTCACACTATGTCGTTTCCGACTTCAGGGGCGACCTGTGAAGTCGTGTGCAGTGCGACTTCGGCACGACTTCATAAAATGAATGTCTATGCAAGTCGCCTACAGGTCGCCCCGAAGTAGTGCAGGACCCTTTTTCTTTCTAAGTCGGAGCGACTTGTGTCGCTCCTTTTAGAACGGCTCCTGTACCGCACAATGGGAGCGTGACGGACCGCGACTTGTCAGGCTGACAAGTCGCGGTCCAAGTCGGATCAGTGTGAACAGACACTAACACCAACGATTGTGAAAGGGAATTCCACACCCTTACCTCTCTAACAGTAAAGAATCCCCTACCCAGTTTAAGGTTAAATTACTTCTCATCCAAGGTCCTCCAGCCTTCTTATTAGTTTTATTGGACTTCTCTGGGCACATTCTTCCTT
Source organism: Pelophylax lessonae (assembly GCF_965119305.1). NCBI lineage: Eukaryota > Metazoa > Chordata > Amphibia > Anura > Ranidae > Pelophylax > Pelophylax lessonae. The sequence continues at coordinate 33,997,239 of NC_138777.1, forward strand.
AGGACATGTGACCAGAAATGGATGACATACTCAAGATAACGCCAAACCAGAGTTTTGTAAAGTGGTAGCATTATTGATTTATCTGTTGAGTAAATACCCTTTTTATTGCACACCAATATACTAATGGCTTTGTTTGCTGCAGTTTGGCTTTGCATGCTATTGCTGAGTGTCCCAGGCAGAGGCTTGACTTTTTGAGGACTTAGGCGGAATTCAAATATGAGGCCCCCCCACGCACGATTAAAAAAAAAAAATAAGCAGGCGATATTAAAATTAACTGTATAAATTGCATATTTTAAGGCAAACATTAATACATCTCAGAACCTCAGTATTGACAGCTCTTAGAATCTTATTTTGTAATTCAATTATTCTACAAGATATCTGTACATAAACATTGGGTATACTGTAGATAAAAAGTTTGTGGCTGGCTACTCAGTTATTCTTGTTGGTGTCTCCTAAAAGTGAAAAAATTTGTCAACAGTGTAGTAAAAGAACACTATAGGGTCAGGAACACAAATGTGTGACCTGTGCCCCCATCAATGCAGAGTGACCAGTGCCCCCATCAGTGCGGAGTGACCAGTGCCTCATCAATGCCGAGTGGGTGACCAGTGCCCCCATCAATGCAGAGTGACCAGTGCCCCCAACAATGCAGAGTGACCAGTGCCCCATCAAATGGAGTGTGGCCAGTGCCCCCAACAATGCAGAGTGACCAGTGCCCCCATCAGTGCAGAGTGACCAGTGCCTCATCAATGCCGAGTGGGTGACCAGTGCCCCCATCAATGCAGAGTGACCAGTGCCCCCATCCAATGCAGAGTGGCCAGTGCCCCCAACAATGCAGAGTGACCAGTGCCCCATCAAATGGAGTGTGACCAGTGCCCCCAACAATGCAGAGTGACCAGTGCCCCATCAATGCAGAGTGACCAGTGCCGCCAACAATGCAGAGTGACCAGTGCCGCCAACAATGCAGAGTGACCAGTGCCCCCAACAATGCAGAGTGACCAGTGCCCCCGTCAATGCAGAGTGACCAGTGCCCCCAACAATGCAGAGTAACCAGTGCCCCCATCAATGCAGAGTGACCAGTGCCCCCATCAATGCAGAGTGACCAGTTCCCCCAACAATGCAGAGTGACCAGTGCCCCGTCAATGCAGAGTGACCAGTGCCCCCAACAATGCAGAGTGACCAGTGCCCCATCAATGCAGAGTGACCAAAGTGACCAGTGCCCGCATCAATGCAGAGTGACCAGTGCCCCCAACAATGCAGAGTGACCAGTGCCCCCAACAATGCAGAGTGACTAGTGCCCCCATCAATGCAGAGAGACCAGTGCCCCCAACAATGCAGAGTGACCAGAGTGACCAGTGCCCCCAACAATGCAGAGTGACCAGTCACCCAGGAGTCACTTATCAAGTTAAGACCTGCTGTATGATAGTGAATAGTAGTCTCAGCCTGGACCCCTAACAGGCCACGCCCCAAACACATTTAACCCCCCCCACCAGAGTTTACTCATGGGGATGGACTCAATATATGATACAGCGGGTCTTCACTTTATGTTCAACTCCTGCTGGGACACCCATTCACTCTCTACCATTGCTTGAGCATAGACGAGCTCCCTTTCCTGAGCGACACACATATCCTTAGTTTATACAAGGGTGAAGGCCACAAGGGTCTTTGGAAAAGAAATGCTATAGAGAAGACTAGAAAGGGGGAATAAGGAAAAAGAAGAGGGGACAAAAAATGAAATGGGGGGGGGGGGTGGTGGCAAGGTTCAAATACCCTCAGATCCAGAAGTGTAGAGAGTAGAAGGGAGTTGAGGAGGAAGGTAAAAGAGAGAGATGGTGGCATGGGTTAGGATTAGAGATTAGTAAACCGCTAGACTGTCCAGCAACCCCCTTGACTTCAGCCATCAATCGTTTCCTCCCAGGTCTAGCTGTCCACTTGCATAAAGGGTCCCCAATGTTGTGTTTACAATATCTATTGCCTTAGGCTCCTTTCACATACTGGAAACACGGGTAGAATCATTGCAAAGTACAAGTCCTTATACTTCTTTTGGGCAACAGGCATTCCACGATTCCGTTTGCGCGATTTAACCATCGCACGACGAATGGCTGCAAAAGTGCACTGCGTTTGGGGTGCCATTGGAAGTGGCGGAAATCACATTGGCGTCCCGCGATTTGCCGTGATTTGGGTTCATGGGCAGAATCGCTGCAATTTTGTCCGCGATCCAGGATGCCAGTATGTGAACGGAGCCTCATGGAAAGATTTTTGTCTTGACTAGATTTCTTTATAATATGTATGTAAAGCCAAAATTTATATATTTTTTTTTGAGCTTTGGACAGAATTTGAAATGTCAGAGCCTCTTGCAGGTTCTAAAGCATATCTAAATCTGCATCCTAACCCAAGAACAAAATGTAAATAAATTGCAGTTTACCAGCTTTGATGTGGTGGCTGCATTACTTTTTCCCTTTTCAGACTTTTTTTGGCATTCATTTCACCTGGTGATCCTGACAGTAATGCACTTCTTGTCCCACAGCCACAAAGGGGTTGATTTGCTAAATGCAAATAGGCTGTGCACTTTGTAAAGTCCAGTTGCACCCCACAGGAGCCGTTGCTCCAGAGCTCAGTAAATAAAGCAGCTCTGCTGACTTCCATCAGCCAATTATGTTCAAACAAAAATTTTTTTTTTTCCCTTGTGTAGCAAGTTTTCCAGGCCTATGGCCTGATGTGGGTCTGCCATCAGTACCGGTAACCTCTCCAGCCCATGTGGGCTGTCACCCTGGGTGTGAGAACTGAATCAGCGACAACTCCGGCATCTTTGTTTGTGGTTTTTATTGAATTTAAGGGGATGGGAGAAGGGAATGAGCGGGATACTCCTTTAGGCTCCAACTAATTACATTTGGGACTTTGCTTCTGAAAAATGCCCGTTGGCGCTTCCTTGATGCCAGCCAGCGCCAGCCAACGCTCACTGACACTGAGAACACTCTGTAGAACAAAGAAAGTGCTGAATCTTTGACTTGTAGTCCAGAAGATCTAGGACTGAGAACTGTAGAACTTCTGACATTGTTGTCCTGCAAAAGTCACTGAATACTTTGCCCCGCCTTGCCTGGCTTGAGGTAGTATGTTGTAGAGTTCTGTATGACTGTAACTTTAACTGACGCTCTCTGTACAATTCAGGGGCCAACTCCAACTGCAGGTGACTATGTACCCCCTCTGTAGCTTCAGGGTCCTCAACCTAGTTACCCCCTTTACAGCTAGCTGACACTGGATCGCAGATCCTCTTCCAGAGTGGTCCTCTCTAACTTCAGGCAGACCCCCAGGGGCAATCTTCAGTACTCACGACCTGTGTAGGCTTTCCTGGGACTGGACCCCTCTCGCTCTCCGCAGGCTCTCAGCACACCGGATACCCACATCTCAACTCAGCATTCCCTGGATACGCGACACCCCGAGACATCCACTTTCCTTAAGACAGGAGGAGAGACAGCCGCGCTCTCCTTCCTGGAACTCTGCTCCCACCAAAGACACCGTGCCACGCACTTCCCCCCAAACTTATACCCACTCCCAGAATCCTTTGCAGCCTTCTGGGGTAGTTACAAGCTGGGATGTGTCCCCTTACTGGGCTTCCCACCAGTGGTGTATTTAGGTTTTGTGCTGCCCTAGGCCGGACTAAACTCGTGGACCCCCTAATTTAACTATGACCCACCCCTTCCTGTCAAGGCCAAACCCCTTCATGTTTCAGACCCGCCCTGTCATCTATAAACCACACCCCTTCCGCTTTAGGCTCCACCTTTTCCTCTTAGAGCTCCACCTTTTCCTCTCTGTACATTAAAAGTGGGTACAAATTGCCTGACAGAAGAGTATGATCAACTCTCAATGGAGCCGGTTCACACATCTCCGGGGTGGCCACGGTCTGCACTGGAAAAGGGTCCTGTGCATCTTTGACTCCATTTCAGGTGCGAATTAAGACAATAATTTTGGACCTGATTCACATCTGAAACAGTGAACAGACACGCACTGGACCCCCTGCTGTGAGCCATGGCCGCAACTAGTGTGTGCTGTTTCACACTAGTTGTGGCCGTGGGTCTGGGGCGTGTCTGTTTTTTGCCTGAATTTGCACTTGAAATAGAAACCCACATCCAATTCGCATCAGTGTGAACCTAGCCTGGGTGGCACAGAGGAGGAGAAAGTTCCTCCTCCGCTCTGAATGCTGGGGCCTCGCTTCAGCCTCATGATGTGGCGGTGAGGTCACTGGTTGCTAGACGCCAGGCGGCAGGAGATTCTAGGAACCAGTGATGTGGTGGGCAGCAGAGTCAAAAAGGCCAGCCAGCGGATCAGACAGTGCACTAGAGGGTCTTGCCATCTCGGGGCATCGCCGCTGCTGCTGAATAAGAAGTGCATAAGAAGAGTCAGTAAGTGGAGTTAGTGACAGTTTGTCAGTGACAGCTTCAGCGCCCCCCCCCTTTTGGCAGTTTGCGGCGCCTGGATGCAGTGCACCCTGTGTACCCACCCAGGATCGTCCCTGGCCAGTCCCTCCCTCCCTGGCAAAGTATGCCCCTTACTCACTGCTGAATCCCGATGAGTGCCACCATATAGCAAGCCGCCGGGGAATGTATGTGTGCCGAGGCGGCCGCGGGAGTCGGGACTCAGAGGACAGATAGGGGTTTTTTTTCATGCGGGGGGATGGCTTTTTTGCCGCTCCCCCCCCCAGCAAAGTGCTGCCCTAGGCCTGGGCCTTGTTGGCCTAGGCCAAAATACAGCACTGCTTCCCACACTGCCCTATGAGAAGCCTCTCACAGGAGCCAGTGGGGATACTTCTGCCCTCAGCAGGCACATCTGGAAGCCCTGACACCCTAGCTAAACAAATCACAGCCCTGCTGTTAGGCAGACAAGGCCCACTATACATTTACCTAGCACCTACCTGTAGGGTGCTACACCTGCATATGATTGGGTATTTTTGCAAAGTGAAGCTTTACCTCATTTACTAAGCTCTGGAGAAACTGCACTTGCAGAATGCAATTGCATACCTCCCAACTTTTGAACTTCAGAATGAGGGACAATTGAGGGAGTAAGTGAGATGCGGCACGCGTAACGGCAAAATGTGGGTGTTGCTAAAGTCTTGATGGTAGGGGCTTAAGGGTTGCGCTAAAAAAAAAAAACCCAGCTCTCTTACCAATGCTCCTAGCTCTCACTAATGCCCCCAGCTTTCTCACCTCTCACAAATGCCCCCCCAGCTCTCTCACCAATGCCCCCTCTCTAGATTTCTCAGCAATGCCCCCCCAGCTCTCTCACCAATGCCCCCCTCCTCTCTTACTAATGCCCCCCAACTATCTCACCAATTCCCCCCTCCTCTCTTACTAATGCCCCTCCAACTCTCTCACCAATTCCCCCCTCCTCTCTTACTAATCCCCCCCCCAGCTCTGTCATCAATTCCCCCTCCTCTCTTACTAATGCCCCCCCCAGCTCTGTCATCAATTCCCCCTCCTCTCTTACTAATGCCCCCCAACTCTCTCATCCAATTCCCCCTCCTCTCTTACTAATGCCCCCCCCCAGCTCTCTCACCAATTCCCCCCTCCTCTCTTACTAGTGCCCCCCAAGCTCTCTCACCAATTCCCCCTCCTCTCTTACTAATTCCCCCCCCCCAGCTCTCTCACCAATTCCCCCCTCTTCTCTTACTAATGCCCCCCAGCTCTCTCCCCAATTCCCCCCTTCTCTCTTACTAATGCCCCCCAACTCTCTCACCAATCCTCCTCCTCTCTTACTAATGCCCCCCAACTCTCTCACCAATTACCCCTCCTCTCTTACTAATGCCCCCCTTAGATCTCTCACCAACTCCCCCTCCTCTCTTACTAGTGCCCCCCCAGCTCTTTCCCCATTTCCCCCCTCCTCTCTTACTAATGCCCCCCCCCCCCAGCTCTCACCAGTTCCCCCATTGTCACTTACTAATCCCCCCCCAACTCTCTCACCAATTCCCCCCTCCTCTCTTAATAATGCCCCCCCAGCTCTCTTACCAATTCCACCCTCCTCTCTTACTAATGCCCCCCCCAGCTCTCTCACCAATTCCCCCCTCCTCTCTTACTAATGCCCCCCCAACTCTCTCACCAATTCCCCCTCCTCTCTTACTAATGACCCCCCCAGCTCTCTCACCAATTCCCCCACCTCTCTTACTAATGCCCCCCCAGCTCTCTCACCAATTCCCCCCCCGCTCTCTCACCAATTCCCCCCTCCTCTCTTACTAATGCCCCCCAGCTCTTTCCCAATTTCCCCCCTCCTCTCTTACTAATGCCCCCCCAGCTCTCACCAATTCCCCCCTTCCTCTCTTACTAATGCCCCCCCAGCTCTCACCAATTCCCCCTCCTCTCTTACTAATGCCCCTCCAGCTCTCTCACCAATTCCCCCCTCCTCTCTTACTAATGCCCCCCCAACTCTCTCACCAACTCCCCCCTCCTCTCTTACTAATGCCCCCCAGCTCTCACCAGTTCCCCCCTTCTCACTTACTAGTGTCCCCCCCCCCCAGCTCTCTCACAAATGCAGATTGATTTGAATTCCTGTGCTGCTGAAGCTCCGAGTGTCGGGACTGTAGCATGGAGCCGGGGAGGAGTTTCACAGCACTTCACTCGGCTCCATGCTACAGTCCTGACAGGCAGGAAAGAAGACCCCTACAGTCCCCAATTAAACAGGTATGTGGGAAGTTGTGGCGCCCCCGGGATCCAGGACAACCAGCAGCAAATATGGGCCATGTCCACCCTGGGTGCCTGGCATGATTCCTCTTACCTTTCACAAGTCTGTGGGAGCCTACATCGGGGCCAGTGGCGGCTGGTGCTCAAAATTTTGGGGGGGGGGGGGCGCAAACAGAAAAATTTAATAGGCACTGCTTTGCGGCAAAAAAAAACATGCCATTGGCCGAGGAGGAGGCGGGAGGACTCGAGGAGACGTCGGGGGACTGAGGAAAAGCCGCCGCTGCAGGTAAGTGCAATGGTCTGGGGGGGGGGCACGGCACGCTGGTCTCTCTGCATTGAAAGGGGGCACGCTGGTCATTCTGCATTGAAAGGGGGCACGCTGGTCATTCTGCATTGAAGGGGGGCACACTGGTCATTCTGCATTGAAAGGGGGCACCCTGGTCATTCTGCATTAAAAGGGGGCACACTGACACTGGTCACAGTGATCAGTCACATTCTACAGCCTGCCCCTGTATTTATTTCACCTTTTGAACGGAGAAAAAAGATACAATGCAACTTGTTCTCCTTGCTAGAGGAGAAAATTGTAAACAAAAAAAGTGTGAAAATAAAATAAAGATAAAATAGCTAGAGTTTAATCTAGGTCAGGGTTAGAAAAAGGGTCAAATGTCATGGTCAGGATCAAAGACAGGATCAAGGATCAGGCTATATTTTAGGTAAGATTAAAAAAAGCATTTTTTAATTTAGTATCAGTGTCAGTTAGTGTCATTGTGATTTAGGTAGGATAAAAAATGTAAAAGGCGCACTATTCTTTCTGGGCCCTATAGGTACAAACAACAAATCATTTTTTTGTGGTATTGCTGCGATCGTCAGAAGCAGGAAGACTTATTTTGGGTTGTTCTTTGGTGGTAGGTAATGTAAATTTTAAGAAATATGTAGCTAAATTAAAAAAATATATATTTTTTTTTTTACCCTCTTGCGCTGGTTTTCCTTTCATAATAATAATTAAAAAATCAGGAGATATCCATTACCAAATGAAAGCCCAATTTGTCAATGATATATACAGTATTAGTAACACATGTCAAACTTGCAAAACTGCTGTCAGGTGTTAAGATTTATTTTACCTCTCTAGATTGCCCATGATTGACCAGCAATGTTGGCTGGGACTCTCTCTAGGAACCCCCCCATCCTTTTACCCTTCTCTCTCCTCTCCCCTCTTAACTCCCAGACGTTCCACATCTACTCTTGATACTCAATCCTTACCCTCCTTGAGATCGATTCCATCCTTCTGTACTTTCCTCTACCATACCGGGCCACGGTCATGGTCCAATCTCATCCTCACCCGCCTTCACCTTTAGAAACTCTCAAGATGGAATGGTCTCCCAACTGCCACGTGGACCCCTCGTACAGAACAAAAACTGGGCCTTATACCAGGTGTTGGAAAACGCAACTCCCTCTGAGGTCCCTTGCACACAATATATTTGAAATCATTTTTCTTACTGCACAGAACTGTTTGGTTATCAACCTTCTCAGCTTGAGGTTTACCTCTTACATTAAAATCATCTTGCATAGATTGTCAGAAGATTATATTATGATTACTAGTTTATCTATTGTGATATTTGTAAACTGCTTACAGTCTGTAACTATCTTTTTTATGATATTGTTTGGAAATGCACTTCTTTCAATAAAATATTTGAACAAGAAGATTTGTTTTACCTTCGTCATGAAGGGGATACCTTGCATTAAATTATAAACACCTCCTCCTTTGTTATCGAGATGGGGAACGGGAAAGGTGTGCATATATATATATATATATATATATATATATATATATATATATATATATATATATATATATAAACGCTCAATGCCAAGCCGCAGCTACAAAAGAAAAAATAATTGTAGGATGAAGAGCTTTTTTTCTCAGAGAATAGGTGCGGGAACTCCCCCCTTCTAAGTCACCCCTTGTCTCCGCCCCCTACCCACCTCTGAGCACTGTCCCTTGGTTCCACCCACCCCTCGTACCACCCCTTTTTTAGAGAATACAGAACCAAGTATCATTCTGTGGTGCTAAGTAATTTGTATGGAATTTGTTAATGATAACAAAAAAAGCAGCAAAATAGATCCCCTGCAGCCAGCAACAAAAGACCCTCCAGCAACAATAGTTCCCTCACACAACAATGCCCCCCCACAACAAAAATCCACCCCAGCAACAATAGATCCACTCCTCAGGGTGGCTCTGAGGAAGAGGCTAAGCCTCGAAACGTGTCAGCCGTCATCGTAACAGGACTATGGACAAATACATGGACTATTCCTGACACTCGAGCGATTGAGTTTGATATGATTATTTTCAACTTCTGTTTGTGAGTAGCCATTTTTATGTTTTACAAATAAAGCCATGTTATTGAGGATAATGCGCTAGGTCATGCGCCATTTTTTTGTTTCTTTTTCTTTGTAGTACTGTTGGACTACCCCAGTCCTTTTAGGGCAGCAAGACTCTAGCCATCCGAGACGCCATATGTGAGTCCCGTGGGAAGTGTGGTCGGGGAGCTTGGATTCTAAGCGCAGGAGAAAGGTGGCATCACCATATTGTTTTGGGGCAATCATCAATAGACCCACAGCACACCCCAGCACCCCTTGCCATTACATACATTCAGTGCTGGAGGTGCCGCAACTGCGTTCCCCCTGAAAGAAAAGCCCTGGTAGGATGTATTAAAATGGTGTTCATCAGTGGCGACTGGTGCTCCATGGGCTGGGGGGACGGCAGACGGACCACACCATACCCCCCCCCCCCAACCACACCAGCTCCAGCCCGCACACCATACCCCCCGGTCACTGGCTCACTCACCCTGGACTGGCAGGCAGCAGCGGCGGCTTCCCCCTCACTCTCCTCCGGGGGTCAGGCTTCCCCTGTGTATCCTCCCTCCTCCTCCTCCTTGGCCAATAGCATGTCTTCTCCTTTTGGCCAATAGGGAAATGGGTCTCAGGACCCGCTTCCTGATTGGCCAGGAGGAGAATCTGTGTGATATTCATTCGCTATTGTCACACAACTGGGTGGACTCGGGGCGCAGTGCTCTGCGCCCCGAGCCCACCCTTTTTTAAGCCTATTAGAGCCTCTGGCTCTAATCACGTGCTTCAGAAGAAAAAAAAAAAAAACGTCCGGCGCCCTGCAAGTATATTAGGGGGCTGGACGCATGGATAGGGGGGGGGGGCGGTGCCTCTCCGCCCCCAATGGACGAATGGACGGGCCACCACTGGTGTACATATTAAGTTCTGTTAATGTTAATGTTAAGAATTTTATGAGCTTAACACAAAAAACATTGCTCATTTTAAAAGCTTGCTTGTCCTACATCACCCGTGTAAAGAAATAGTTGCTTGTTATTCTGAAATTCGTCTCGTCATTAGCCGAAATCATGAAGCTTAAAGCCAGTGTTAGAAGAACGGGGAAAAAATGGTCTTTTATTTTTTTCTAATTTAACGTAGTTCCTTCAGATTCCCCTTATAATGGATTGTAACAGCCAACATCACACTGTTTTAATCAAATTGCTCAATGTGGGCCTTTTATCATAAGATCCAAGCAAGACGAATTCATAAATTACAGAATTACACAAATAAAGTTTGTGATTTATTACCAGGCTCCCTCCGGCTACGTGAAACCGAGCAAATAGCAAAACACGCTTAATGACGCTTACCTGTGTTTACTCCAACGGTGAGCTGTGTAAATGTATTATTTTAATGAAGGGCTTGACTTGTCCTTCTGTGGGACAATTAGGGAAAAAAATGATACGGGGAAATTAACGGACGTTAATGTATAATAAACACATTTCTATCAAATTCTTCCTGCACGCCCACATCTGAGAGAAATAATGGAGTGATTCATGAAGGCCACGGAGCAGAGGTGTTTGAGCAATGATCACAGCAAGGCCTATTCATTATGTGCTACACAATCGATTATAGAAGGGTTTATATTGTGTAATCTAATGATTTAGACTAATTTTTTACTGTAGAATAAAAACCCACTGCTGTTTTTTAGCCCTTTCAGGCACCATAGAATGACCACAAAACTAATACAGTTAACAATAAGTCAACTGGCGATATATATATATAAAGCTATATTTAGGGCTCTCATGGAACAGTAATAACAACCTCTAAAACCCTCACACAATACTCCGTATACCACACATTTACGGGTCATATGGCTCGGTTGTAATAATAATAATGATATTAATAATAATGTGAAAGAAAACATTATTATTAATAATATTATTTTATTAAAATAGTATTATTGTGAACAGCAATTATTATTAGTAATATTGTGATTATTATTACTAAAACTTTATTAAAATGCTAATAATAAAATTGATAATAATAATAATAATAATATTAATAATAATTTGAAAGAAAACATTATTATTAATAATATTATTTTATTAAAATAGTATTATTGTGAACAGCAATTATTATTGGTAATATTGTAAATATTATTACTAAAACTTTATTAAAATGCTATTAATAAAATTGATAATAATAATATTAATAATAATTTGAAAGAAAACATTATTATTAATAACATTATTTTATTAAAATAGTACTATTGTGAAAAGTAATTATTATTGTTAATATTGTTATTATTAAAACATTTTATTAAAACATTATTAAAATTATATTAATAAATTGACTGTAATAATAATAATAATAATAATAATAATAACAATTATAATAATATTATTAATAATAATATTTGTACAACATTATTATAATTATTATTATGTGTTTAATTTATTAACATTACGAATAATACTAATAATTACCATTATTCATAATATTATTACTAATAATTACAAATTATTATTATTCATAATAATATTATCATTGTAAAAAAATTATATTATTAATAATTAATGTTATATTATTAGTATTATTATTGAAAATTATTATTATGAAAAAGTAAAAAATAAAATTTGCCTCTAATTATTAACCATTGCTACGCTCTATATCAGTAATGGCGAACCTTGGCACACCAGATGTTTTGGAACTACATCTCCCATGATGCTCATGCACTCTGCAGTGTAGTTGAGCATCATGGGAAATGTAGTTCCAAAACATCTGGGGTACCAAGATTTGCCATCACTGCTCTATATCTTCCCTTATGCAGTCTTGGCCATTCCCGCACTTATCATGGATAGGTCGACTCGTAATCATTCCGGGAAAATTACTATCTTACTCAAACTTATATATTACTTTCGCACTCTACCGTTGCATTTTCTCTGGTAACTCCAAAACAAAATCTTCAGATTTATCTGGGCCAATAAATGCCCCAGGATCTACAGAGTGAACCTTTTGGTACACAGGCTACAGGGGGGTCTGGGGGTTCCCCTTATCGCCATATACTACCTAGCCTCCCAGATCACCCAATTATCCCTGCTTCATGCTTCAATAGATACTCCTCTGTGGGTTCTCTTGGAATTACCTAACTCTGCTCCCATTGCCATGCCAACCCTTCTTTGGCTTCTCCATAACCTCCACCCTTTGAGTCCACTCATGCATGATAGGTTTTTACTTTGCTTGCCTCATGTCACCCTCTCTGCCCTTGCTCCCAATCACTAATAATCCTCTCTTTCCCCTGGGTCTGGACCAGCCACAGGCATTCTTTTGGTGGATCAGTAATGGGTTTTAACATGTTCCACACTTCCTAAACACCAGATCACTTCTCACGTGGGCTTCACTTCGGTAAACCCAGGACATACCAGAAGAGGAGCTCTTCCCCTACCTCCAACTTCAGAATTGGCTCACCTCGCTGTGCAGGACTTCTACTTATACTCCCCGGGATCCCCAGAACTCATCTATTCTCTCTATGCTTCTCTGAATAATCGTTAATCTCATACTTCTCTCACTTATGTAGCTCAGTGGGAACAAGATTTGGCAACCGAAATAGACTTGGCGGACTGGGTCTTCTGTGGCCAAATGCTCATTTAATACATCCACCCTGGGGGCAGCACCGCATGTAAGGACTGGTAAGCTACAATATAGTACATTTTTGTTCTCAGGTTTAGATATGCTTAAAGTCCAAGGCTTTCATTCTTTTTTTGCCTTTCTCCCTTTGGACGCATTTAAAGTTTTAGTCTTACTCTCCACAACCACTACCATACCAGGATAGATGCCCATTGTAACAAATCCAGCCCGCAGTCCATAGTGCCATTACAATATTATAGTGTCACGGACAGGGGTCAGGCTCAAAGACCAGTAGTTATATAGAGAGGCTCTTACCAACCAGCAGCATAGGTATACAAGCATATCACCCTGGCGGGTGATGCAGACTCATCCAAGGTGTTGGGTTTAAGTTCTCACTGGTATGCACCAGAGCTCCTGATGGTGGAGATGGGTTTTGCTGTGAGTTAGTACCAGGTTACGATCCTCAGGATCTCCCCACCAGGAGATGAGTAAGCCGGGGTCCAATAGCAGATATAGCAGGTTGGGATCAAGCAGAAACGCAGTCAGTAAACAAGCCAAAGGTTGCTAATAAGCGGTTGCAGTTTGGAATCAAGCAAAAATCAGTATTGTGTGGTTGCGAAGATGCAGATGGCAACAGGAGTGACAAGAGAGAGGTATTGGCTGGAAAGAGCGCAACAATCTGGCAAACAGGAAGTGCAAATGCATGGCTTAAACAGGAAGTTTGTGGAAGAAGCAAAGGGTTCAAGGCTCTAGAGAAACAAGACAGACGACATGGTTATCTAAGGAATCAGGCAGGGAGCTGTGCGGCATCTCAGGTCTTTATCAAGTCCTAACATGGGTCTTCTATTGCATCTCATCATGATTTTAAAAGCATCCAATGCTCAAAGCAGCCTTTGATTCCCAACCAGTTCTTCATTGTAATGAATATCCAAATCTTAGTTCAAATTGTTTTGAATGTCTTGACAAAGGTACATTATATTGTCAAACGTATTGGGATGCCTGCCTTCACACACACATGAACTTTAATGGCATCCCAGTCTTAGTCCGTAGGGTTCAATATTGAGTCGGCCCACCCTTTGCAGCTATACCAACTTCAACTCTTCTGGGAAGGCTGTCCACGATGTTTAGGAGTGTGTCTATGGTAATGTTAGACCATTCTTCCAGAAGCACTTTTGTGAGGTCAGGCACTGATGTTGGTTGAGAAGGCTTGGCTCCCAGTCTCCGCTCTAATTCATCCCAAAGGTGTTCTATCGGGTTCAGGTCAGGACTCTGTGCAGGTCAGTCAAGTTCCTCCACCCCAAACTTGCTCATCTATGTCTTTATGAACCTTGCTTTGTGCACTGGTGCAATGGTGTTTGGGGTGGAGGAACTTGACTGGCCTGCACATAGTCCTGACCTCAACCCAATAGAACATCTTTGGGATAAATAAGTGTGGAGACTGGGAGCCAGGCTTTCTCCTCAAACATCAGTGTCTGACCTTACAAATGCGTTCTAGAAGAATGGTCAAACATTCCCATAGACACACTCCTAAACCTTGTGGACAGCCTTCCCAGAAGAGTTGAAACTGTTATAGCTGCCATTAAAGTTTATGTGTAAGTGTGCCACTGGTGAAGTTGGATGGGGAAAATGAAAGTTAACTCTGGCACCCCAGAGTGTCATAGTGATCCTTGTCTGTATGGTCACACTACACTCATCATTCATCTACAGGTATGATTTTCATCTACATACACATATTTATAGACCTCTAATCTTCAAATTGTGATCCAAGCAAATTTCTATCTTTTGTCACCAGGATGCACCAAACAACACTGCAACCGAAAGTTACCTTTTTGCTTATACAGGCCTCTGATTACCCTTGTTTTCCCAAGCCCCATATATCAACTGGGTCCCCAATTGCCAATAAAGGGGGGTACACGCTATAAGAAAATCGGGCGAAAGATTGTCTGATTTTCCTCGTTGTCTCGCAGTAAATCAGAGCAGATGAACGGAAATTCGTACAAAAATTCTCCTACGACAGGGGTGTCAAACTCAATTTAATTGCGGGCCATCAGCATTTTAGTAGCCCTCAAAGGGCCGGTTATATCTGTAAGCTCATATGTCCAGAGCACCCCATGCCCCCTTACACCCCTACATGATAGGTCAAGAGCCCCGCCATCATCAGAAGTCAAGAGTCACCCACCCTTCCTTACATCACAATGCAACCCCTTACCTTATGCTGCTGCCAGGAAGAAGATGCAGGTGGATCTGGGAAGAGCAGGGTCTGGTGGAGAACCAGATGAGGGCTGGAGTCCACTTCCAGAGTCTGCTGAATGCTGGGACCAGGGGAGGCAGAGGCAAGGTGGTGTTGCGGCTGCACAGAGAGGTGCAGGATCTGTATCAGTAGTTCTGCCCTCCTCTCTGCTGCGGACTGCTGAGAAAGGGGGGGGCAAAGACAAGCCTTTCTGCAGCTGCACAGAGGAATGCAGGATCTGGCAAGAGAGTTCTGTCCTCTCTGCTGCCGACTACGGAGACAGGGTGGGGGCAGAGACAAGAGGGGTGCCGCAGCTGCAGGAGAGGTGCGAGGGCCACATGGATTGGCCTGGGGGGCCGCATTCGGCCCGCGGGCCTTGTGTTTGACACCTGTGTCCTACGACAAAGGCTTTTTTTTTTTTGTTATTTAGTGTTCTGATCATGCACAGTTTTTCTTTTCTGATTTTTCTCATATGAAAATCGAACCAAAACGGATACACTTTAAACCAAAAGTGTTCGTTCTGTTCCCGCAAGAGAAAGAAAAAATTTGGAGTTTGTCCCTTTTTAGGGAATTTTTGGATGAAAATTCAGGATCGACTGCCAAAAGTTGTGTACACACTATATGAAAATCGTACGGAAAATTCTTTGGATGAAAACGTCCGTCTGATTTTCTAATAGTGTACGAGCCTTTGGTCAGAGTGATGGCCTGAAATGCAGAAACTATATGTTTGTGTGTCCAACTGCAAAGTTTAACAAAAAAAAAAAAAGTTTATTCAGAATTCAAGGTCAACGAGAGAACACAACTTCCAAATCTCTGGTTATCTTAGCAGCCGGTGTAATTCAAAATCACTCGTTGACCTGTCATGAACAAATCATGGAAGATTCTCCAGCAGCCGGCTTCATCGCCTAGCAACAGCCTCAAGGACCGCCGTGACGATCCCGCTGTACAGGACATGCAGGAAATTAAAGGGGGTATTATATCAGCTCAGCTCGCTAGCTCGCTGCAAATGAGAGCTGGCACATGGATCATTTTGTAGCCGGGATAACGCGTGTGCATATCTGTTCTTGATTAAACACAAGTCATTTTATTTCTAGAGCAATACACTGAGACGTTATTGTTTTTGGCTTTTCAAGTTTCAGTGAGAACAGTAGAAATAGCTGAGAAAATGAACCCTATCACAAAGCTTGTCTTAAAGGGAATCCATAGTGTTTGTATTGTGTATAATTATGTATTTTTGTCTTTGTTATGTTCAGTACTAAAATATTACCATTATATTTGTATTTCTTTTTAACCACTTAAGCCCCGGAAGATTTTACCCCCATTCCGACCAGGGGGTATTTTGCGATTCGGCACTGCGTGACTTTAACGGACAATTGCGCGGTCGTGCGACGCTGTACCTAAACGAATTTGGTGTCCTTTTTTTCCCACAAACAGAGCTTTCTTTTGGTGGTATTTGATCACCTGTGCGATTTTTTTGATCACGCGCTATAAACAAAAAAAGAGCGTCAATTTTGCAAAAATAGCAATATTTTTCACATTTTTTTATATGAAATTCCCCCCCAAAAAAATGTAAAAATCTAATTTTTTTAACATTTTCGGCCAATTTGTTTTATGCTACCTATGTTTGGTAAAAAAAATCGCAAAAAGCGTATTTTGATTGGTTTGCGCAAAAGTTATCGCGTTTACTAACAAAGGGAAAGATTTTTGTCATTTTTGTTGTTTTTTTTTTTAACGCGTAATGGCGGCGATCTGCGATTTTTTTTGCGGTACTGCGACATTGCGGCGGACAGATCGGACCCTTGACTGACATTTTTGACACTTTTGGGGTTACCAGTGACATTTCTACAGTAATCAGTGCTATATATATGCACTGTTACTGTAAAAATACACTGGTAGTGAAGGGGTTAACTTTATTTGGGAGGGAGGGGCTGTGTGTGTCCCTAGGGGCGTGCTTTCTACTGTGATTGGCTGTGGCTTGAGCTGTAAGGACACTGATCAATGGATCTACATAGTAGATCCATGTGATCAGTGTCTTTACAGCGAGGAGAATGACAGGTGGCTTGTTTACACAAGCTGCCTGACATTCTCCCTCTCCCCCGCCGATCGCCGAGTGGCCGGCGGACATCGGGTCCGCTGGTCACATGCGCGGGGGGGTCCGTGACCACGCGGGAGCGGGAGCGCGCCTCCGGCGGCGCGCGCTCGCTCCCTAGACCCTCACAAGCAAGCAACGTAGCCCTACGTTAGTTTGCCTGTGAGGGGCTGACCGCCGACATAGATAGTCGTGCGGCGGTCGGCAAGTGGTTAATACAACTTTAAAAAAATATTGCATTTTTTTTATATTTACCACTTGCAGGCTGCAGGTGTAGCTCTTGGAACGTCTAGATAAGGTCTCAGATAGCCAGGGTTTTTTTTCAGCGGGAACATGGGGGAACGCAGTTCCGGCACCTCCAGCTCTGAATGTATGTAATGGCAAGGGGTGCTGGAGTGTGCTGGAGGGTTCATGGCTGCTCAGGGATCCATTGTTCCTGAAGAAGATCTATTTTTGCATGGCAGTCTATTGTTGCTGGAAAGCTCTATTATTGTTGCTGGATGGGGATCTATTGATGCTGGGGGAGGGTGTTTATGTTACTGGGAGGTCCGATGTTGCTGGAAGAGATCTACTGTTAAGGGAGGAGTCTATTGTTGCTGGATGCTGGGGGCATCCATTTTTTTGCATGGCAGTCTATTGTTGCTGGGAAGGTCTATTATTGTTGCTGGAAACTAGACAAGGAGATTGGGGCGAACAATGGGATTTTTATAGAAATAGAACTAAGGGAGGTGGGTGGCGCTGCCAATATAAAGGAAAGATACTCCTAGGGTTTGTGGTGTCCAAGGAATTAAAAAAGTTAGAAAACTGTGAAGTTAGCCTAATTTTTTTTTCTATAATGTGAAAGATAATGTTACGCTGAGTAAATAGATACACAACATGTCATGCTTCAAAATTGCACACACTTGTGGAATGGCGACAAACATTCTGTACTTAAAAATCTCCATAGGCGACGCTTATACAGGTTACAAGTTTGGAGTTAAAGAGGAGGACTTTAGCTCTAACGATCGAGGCGACACCTCACATGTGTGGTTTGAACACTGTTCACATATGTGAACGTTAGCTTCTGCATGTGAGCTCCGCTTTAATTATTTTTTTTTCTTATTTATTTTACCTTTTATTTTTTATTTTTACACTAAAAAAATATGTTTTGATTACTTTTATTCCTATTACAAGTAATGTAAACATCCCTTATAATAGAAACAAGCAGGACAGGTCCTCTTTAACCGGTTGCCGACTGCGCACAGTATATTTACTGCGGCAGTCGGCCCCGGCCAGGCAGAGTGACGTAGGTCTACGTCGCTCGCCTGTCACTCCTTCTAGAGCCAATAGCGGGCGGGCGCGCGCCCGCTGAGGCGCGCGCCCGCCTCGGCTCGTTCACGGAGGAGTGCGGGAGTGTGACTAGCGGACCCGATGTCCGCCGGTCACACTACGATCGCCGGTACAGCGGGAGAAAGACAGAGCGGCTTATGTAAACAAGCCGCCTGTCAGTTCTCCCTGTGTAAAAGTGAAGATCAGACAGTTCTACTATGTAGAACTGTTGATCTTCGTTTTTACACTAGTAGACCTGTCCCTGCACAGTTAGAATCATGCCCCTAGGACACACTTAACCCCTCCCTGTCCAATACTGTTAACCCCTTCCCTGCCAGTGTCATTTTTGCAGTAACAGTGCATATATATAGCACTGATGTCAAGGGTCCGATCTGTCCGCCGCAATGTTGCAGTACCGCAAAAAAAATCGCAGATCACCGCCATTACTCGTTAAAAAAAAAAAACACCAAAAATGACAAAAATCTTTCCCTTTGTTAGTAAACGCGATAACTTTTGCGCAAACCAATCAAAATACGCTTTTTGCGATTTTTTTTACCAAACATAGGTAGCGTAAAACAAATTGGCCGAAAATGTTAAAAAATTTTGATTTTTACATTTTTTTGGGGGGAATTTCATATAAAAAAAAGTGAAAGATATTGTTGTTTTTGCAAAAATTACGCTCTTTTTTTGTTTATAGCGCGTGATCAAAATATCGCACAGGTGATCAAATACCACCAAAAGAAAGCTCTGTTTGTGGGAAAAAAAGGACGTGAAATTAGTTTAGGTACAGCGTTGCACGACCGCGCAATTGTCCGTTAAAGTCACGCAGTAAAAAATCGCAAAAAACCCTCTGGTCTTTTAGCAGGAAAATCCTCCGGTGGTAAAGTGGTTAATGTGAGATCTGGGGTCAAAAAGACCTCAGATCTCACATCTTAAAGCAAAAAAAGTCAATTTTTTCTGCAAGAAAAAAAATGGGCCCATTAAGGCCGTTGGGCGGAAGCGACATATGACTCCAAGGCCACAGATTCGAGTGAGGGCCATCTTGCCCTTACTGGACTTCCTGCCTGGGACTGGAATGGACCGGATCGTTTTCCCCGCTAACGACAGCTCTGGTAAGCAGGGAAAACGACTGGGAATCGGCGGGAGGGGGATGGGCACCTCTCCCACCGCCCATAAAAGTGATCCCATGGCAAATCTGCTGCTGGGATCACTTTTATGTGACAGAGGACTGCCGGCAGTGTAGAAAAATAGCAGGGTCATGGCAGCTTTACAAACAATTGTCTTGAGCTTGCAAATCAGTTTCTACCTGGAATACAGATCAAAATATGGCTGCTATTCCTCAGAAAGCTGCCCAGTACAGTGGTTCTATTGAGACCGGGGGCAGGTAAGTTCTTCCAAAACCTTCAATGCCCTAACAGCAAAAATATAGCTTATGCTAACACAAGTATTGGAATACAAAATATGTATTGAAATGTTGGAAGGCTCTGGATGAGGCTGGTTGTAACTGTGGGGGAATAGTGGTTCCAAAGGGGGTTTGGTGGCTCTGTAGAGGATTCTGGAGAGAGCTGGGGGCAACTTCGGGAGATTGGGTCTTTCGAGAGGACAGTGGATCTCTCCAAGAGGCTGGAGGCTTTCAATGAGCTATACTGAGCTAGACTGGAGTGTACAATGTGCAACACTGTTGGAAGAAGGTATCAGTATGAGGAGCTGGAGCCTCTGCAGCAAGCTAGGGGGCACTGTGGGAGGTTAGGGGGCACTGTAGGAGCTGAAGGCTTTCATGGGGGCCTGGGGGCACTGTGGGAGTTTGGAGGGCACTGTAGGGGCAAAAGGCCCTCAGGGGGGCCTGATCACTATGTGTTAGTTTGAGGGTAATGTTGGAGCACTGTGGCAGGTTGTGTGGCACTATGGGAACTGGAAGGCACTGGGAGAGGTTAGGGGATTTGCAGGTGGCTGGAGATCTGGGAAGTCCAGAAGTGGGCCACTGCCTGGTGGTTGAGAACCACTGGCTTAATAAACTCCTCTCGTTTAGCACCAAAATAACAAAAAAAAGTCCCACATACCAGTCACTTCATGTTGTGTTTCCAGGACAGGAATTCATGAGAAATCTGCCTAATTGGGCACAATCTTTTTCTAACAGAAGTCTCTTGCCTTTCAATGCGCCTAAAACTAGAACTTTGGACTATAGTTTGTACAAAAGATACACTATAAAAAATGTTTTAATTAAAACATAACTGGAATAAATGTGTCTTTCATATCTGCTTATTGTCCTGATTTAATTAGTACAGTGGGTAGAGTTAATTGGTACAAGGGGCAGAGCTAATTGGCACAAGGGGCAGAGCTAATTGGCACAAGAGCTACAGTTAATTGGTGGAGGGGCAGAGGTAACTAGTACAGGAGCAGAGTTAATTGGTAGACGAAGCAGATTTAATTGGCAAAGTAGACTTAATTAGTACAGGAGGCAGGGCTTAAAATCATACTTCTGAATACCCTAAAGCTTTTGTTTCAAAGACCAAAAAAAGGTAGTTTAAAAACTTGGGGTGTTGTTTAGTTTCCATGCATCTTCCTTTGTAGCATTTTGATTTTCCCGAAACTACAGGTACTCTTTAAACCACAAACAATAAAGTGGTATCCAAAATCATAAAACAACAGAGCCTTTTCTCTTTATTAAACATCCAAAAGATTTGCAACATTCACTGCCTTTAACGGCTAGATTTTAATAAAAATCATTCGAGATTTGTAGACTGGAAGCGGGAAAAGCTAATTGAAAGTTTTGGCACCTCGCTGCGACGATTCCGAAAAAGATTTCTTTTCTTGCAAAGCCGAGTTTGTTTCATTTTTTCCGATCATCGACAGAACCATTGTTCCCTTTAACGTTCCGCTCTCACTTGTATTTATGCGTTGGATAATTTGGTAGCAGGCAGCTTCCATAAATTGTTCTATAAGGCAACGCTGCACATTATACAAGTATTGCACAAAATATTCATTACCTGAATTTACTGCCGCTACAGTGCCTTAGCTGGTGTCTTCTAATTGTCGTAAATTACAGGTGGGTAAAGCATTGCTCAATAGATTTTACGGCCAAGAAAAGCATAGAAAGGAGATAAAAGTAAGTTGGGATATATTAAATGTTTGCGGTTTATTTTAGAGATGTTCTGACTCACAGTAAAATGCAGAAAAATAAAATTTGCTAGTTTTGGACTGGAGTCTGCGGAACACCCACAAAGAATTATAAGATATTTTGACACTGATTTAGTGAAAAAAAAAAATTGTCAGAAGAATTGGGTGGGAGGACAGAAGGAGTGAAGACAAGAAAACTTAAATTTAAGCTCCATATAAATAATATTAGGACACCATTTTATCCTTATAGCATTTGCTAAAACTGGTAACATATTTATATATGACTTCCTTAAATGGTGGGTACCGTACACTTCCAGTGTACAGAAAGCCCTCAAAAATGTAATTATCTCATGTGAGTTTCAGTTACTTCCTACTTTCTGTACCTAGTGGGAGGGTCTTCCTTTTCTAGTCACATTATCTGTCCAGTGTTGTAATAGGAGAAGAAAATGGTGGCAGGAGAAGCATACCAATTGCATGTAATTAGTTTACTTCTATGACAGATCCAACCAGGACAGGGGCTTTTGGAAAGGACTAGGGGATAGCCTCCTACCCACTTTATAGCCCATGGAGAAAGAAGATCATTCTACAATGATGGACAACAACAACCCAATGGACGTTGAGAAGAAAGCTTCCCTTCTGAAGTGAATGGAAAGGTGTAATATTAATCTTGTACAGGTTAACAGTCAGAGAAAATATGGTGTCCCTCCTGCAGACTGGGTTGGAGAGGCTCCTTCACTTGGGACAGAAATATTTATCAACAATATCCCTCAAGAAATCTATGAACATAAATTAAAGTAGAACTATAGGCAAAACCTTTTTTTATTTTAGATAGAGCAAAGGAGAGATATAACCCCTGTCAGATTTCCCTTCACTTCCTGTCCCATAGCCAAACAGGAAGGGAGAGGAAATCCCTACAAATTAAGGACATCTTTTGGGGGGATCCTCAGGTCACCAGAACTAGTATCCCCATTGGAAGATTTGCCCTCTAAAACTTTTCTGGGGACAACCTAAAATTTGGGGATTTTGTTTTATTTTCACTTTCAATAATAATGGTGAACAGGACAGATAGAGAGGGTGAATCTCCTTAACGGGGCCACAGACAGCAATACAAACTGACAGGTGTTCTAATCCATCTCCAATCTATCCAAAACAAAACAAAAAGTTTTGCCTTTAGTTATACTTTAATTCCACCTTTTCAGACTGCTGAAATATTGCCTCATAGACTGGTGTAGACTGTTGCTAGATAGTTTGAGGTGGGGTGGGGTTTGTTAAGTGTTTATTGTTAGGTAGGTCTCTCCCATTGTGGGATAATTAATTGGGTCACCTATTGTTTATGTCTGTCTGCTAGTTTTGTGTCCATGGACACCTTGTGACCAAATTATTGTGGAATGTTAAATGCTTGTTAATTAATGTACTGTTCAATTAAGATCACTGTTAGCTGTTAATTGGATTGGTGTTTGAAATTTGCATTGTCATGCTAATATCCTCAAGAGGAGAATGTCCTCCTGTGGGGTATAAAGTATGTGTCTGAGTTTCAATAAACAGTCATCCGTTTGGATTTTACCTCAACATCTTGTTTGTGTACGATGCTTGGGGTAACAGGGCTGGTATTGGCTCTTGCTCTGCACCTATATGGCGTGCCAAGTGGTTCTGTCACAACTTCTGTTCCCAACATTTTTTCTCATCTTACAATACTGGAAAAAGCATGTGAGTGTAGAAGGAAGACCCTCCCCCAGAAGGAAGACCCTCCTCCTCGGAACTCAGAGAATAGGACATAGCTGCACAAAGTATGAAGTGGCTGAAATCCACATGAGAGTTCCAATACCAATAAATTAGGGTATGGCTGAGTAACAAAAAACATTTTTTAGGGTTTTTAAGGTGTTATCACAAAAATTATTTACAAACAATATTTAAAATTCAAAACGTGTTATTTAATCACCATATTAAAATTAATCATATAAAATTATTCTTATGCATATGTCAATAAACCAAACTTTCTCGACATGTTTCGCTAGGAAGTCATAGCTTCTTCAGGAAATTTTGTCTGGATATTATCCGCATAAGGTAATAATAAGCAAATTATATTATTATTTATTGCATGATATTCATATATATATATATATATATATATATATATATATATATATATATATATTATATTCATGTAATAAATAATATCATTTGTTTATTATTAGCTTATGCAGATAATATCCAGACAAAATCTCCTGAAGAAGCTATGACTTCCTAGCGAAACATGTCGAGAAAGTTTGGTTTATTGACATATGCATAAGAATAATTTTATATGATGAATTTTAATATGGTGGTCAAATAAAACTTTTTGAATTTTAAATATTGTTTGTAAAGAATTTTTGTGATAGCACCTTAAAAACCCTAAAAACACAAACCGTTTTTTTGTTACTCAAACTCAGGGTGTGGTGCGTGTAATTAAATGGGCCATTCATTAATTTAGTAATTATTAGGGTATGGCTGAGATAATTGTTGTTTCTTAAGGAATACTTTAAATGTTTGTTTTTTTGGGGGGGTTTTTCACAGCTTAATACAGCTAGTACTGTACCTTAATATGTCCTTATATTGGCTTGCACAGCAGGAGTAAGACTAGAAGATGCAGGAGGAGAACCACGAGGCTCTACTGCATTGTAGAAGGGGGGCAATGTAGCACATGAATCCTGCTGAGCAGGAGAAGAGAGCAGAAGAAGAGGCATGAAGGGAAGCAGGAAAAAACTGAACTAACTGACTGACTGACAACACTGCTTCAAATTTCAGTGCAGCAAGGATGGGGTTGTCAATTTAAAAAAAATGGTAGGGACTTACTGGATTTATGGGAGAACAACAGAAGTTTTCTTTTCAGTACTTGAAGCATTTTTTTAAGCGGTAGTAATCCACAGCAAAAAATAAATAAAAATCGGGCCCCCGGGCAGTTTAAAGCAGATCTTTATTGCATCTGAGCATCCCAACCAAAAAACACTATTTAATTAATTGGTATTTTTCAAAGAATATTCCTGCATCCATCCAGCCATTCTTTATTTTGTTGAGAAATCACTTTAAAAAACAATCCCCTAATGTGTGGGCTTAGCTGAGAAAACCTCTCCTCCTTTCCTTCCCTCCTGAAGACTCCTGGGATATATGACATCATTTGCCTAGCCAACAAACCAGGAAGTACCTGAAGAAATGTAAAAAAAAAGTTTAAAACGATCAAATTGAATATGCTTTCCAATATATTTACTAATGCTAGCAGCATGAGGAATAAAAATAATCAATTAGCAAAGTAAGGTTCTACTTTAAGTCATAATGTGCCAATATGCACCACACACTAGCCCATTATGACAGACTTACCTGAAAACAAAGCCCTCCAGTGGTGCTCTGTCACCACTGTAGGCGCTTCCATCTTCACCTGGTCTTCATTCCGGGTTCGCAGGCTTCCCTCTTATTGTTCTCATAATAAGCTTACCTACTGGTGTTTTTTTAATTAAAACCAAACCCACACAGACAGTTTTTTACAACAGTCCCTTGTGGTGAATAACAGATATGTTAGATCACCAGTCCAGCCCCTAAGGTACCAACATCAGACCCAGAGATGGTTGAGATCTGGCAGAATGGTCCCCTTGAATCACCCATTATTTTCTTAGGCAGGTTGAGAAAAAGTGGGTTGGATGATTCCCTGTGGATCATTTAAAGCTGAAGTTTAGTTATGCCAATGTTTACATCCCCAGCTTGGATCAATCTAAGCATGTATGTGCCATAGCTGTGGGGTCCCTGTAGAAGCTGGAATTCACTGTTGTATGCCTCGCTACTACAGTGATCTGCATTCTCGTCTTGGCCCCAGTGATGGGTGCCATTCAGGGAACTCTTTGCATTTTCTCATTCTCTGAATGCAAATTGTTCTCTGCTTGGAAAAGGTGCAGATAGTGATGTCACTACCACGCTTCTCCACTTCATCCAATTGGAGGTGCTCCCTGTATTGCTCTTGTGCCAAGCAAGCAACCCCCTGTGTTCACAATACTGCAGGCTAGCCACTCAGCATGGGACCCGAAAGCTAGTGCCTACTACAGTGATTGAATGCTTACATGGGGATTCCACAGGTATGAGGCATACAGTGGGGATCAAAAGTTTGGGCCCCCCAGGTAAAAATTTGTATTAATGTGCATAAAGAGGCCAAGGAAAGATGGAAAAATCTCCAAAAGGCATCAAATTACAGATTAGACATTCTTATAATATGTCAACAAAAGTTAGATTTTATTTCCATCATTTACACTTTACACTTTCAAAATAACAGAAAACAAAAAAATGGTGTCTGCAAAAGTTTGGGCACCCTGCAGAGTTAATATCTTGTACTGCCCCTTTGGCAAGTATCACAGCTTGTAAACGCTTTTTGTAGCCAGCCAAGAGTCTTTCAATTCTTGTTTGAGGTATCTTTGCTCATTCTTCCTTACAAAAGTCTTCCAGTTCTTTGAGATTTCTGGGTTGTCTGTCACGCACTGCTCTTTTAAGGTCTATCCATAGATTTTCAATTATGTTGAGGTCAGGAGATTGTGAAGGCCATGGCAAAACCTTCAGTTTACGCCTCTTGATGTAATCCCCCGTAGATTTCGAGGTGTGTTTAGGATCATTATCCATTTGTAGAAGCCATCCTCTCTTTAACTTCAGCTTTTTCACAGATGGCATCAAGTTACCATCCAAAATTTGCTGAAATTTTATTGAATCCATGTTTCCTTCTACTCGTGAGATGTTCCCTGTGCCACTGGCTGCAATACAACCCCAAAGCATGATTGATCCACCCCCATGCTTAACAGTTGGACAGAGGTTCTTTTCATTAAATTCTGTGCCCCTTTTTCTCCAAACATAGCTTTGCTCATTCCGGCCAAAAAGTTCAATTTTAACCTCATCGGTCCACAGAACTTGTTTCCAAAATGCACCAGGCTTGTCTATATGTTCATTTGCAAAGTTCAAACGCTGATTTTTGTGGTGAGGATGTAGAAGAGGTTTTCTTCTGATGACTCTTCCATGAAGACGATATTTGTACAAGTATATTATAGTGGAATAGTGTACCACAACTCCAGTGCCAGATCTTTCTGGAGGGATCGTGCAGTCAAACGTGGGTTTTGAATTGTTTTTCCCACAATCCTGCGAGCTGTTCTGTCTGATATTTTTCTTGGTCTTCCAGATCTTGCTTTAACGTCCACTGTTCCTGATGCCATTTCTTAATTACATTCCGAACAGAGGATATTGACATCTCAAAACGCTTTGCTATCTTCTTTTAGCCTTCTCCAGCTTTGTGAGCCACAACTATTTTCAGTTTCAGTTTTCTAGACAACTGCTTAGAAGATCCCATGGTGCTGATTGTTGGGGCAAGGTCAGATGAGTCTGGGCATTTAAAACCTGTGAGATTGACATCACCTGGTCTCCCCAGACGATGATTGAGCACAATCCATGACACTGGCAGATCTTAGCCTTGCAAAGGGGGCAGTGCATGCTATAAATTCTGCAGGGTGCCCAAACTTTTGCAGATGCCATCTTTTTGTTTTCTGTGATTTTGAAAGTGTCAATGATGGAAATAAAATCTAACTTTTGTTGACATATTATAGGAATGTCTAATCTGTAATTGGATGCCTTTTGGAGATTTTTCCATCTTTCCTTGGCTTCTTTATGCACATTAATACAAATTTTTACCTGGGGTGCCCAAACTTTCGATCCCCACTGTACATACTTACATTGGTCCAATCAAAAAAAAAAATTGACCTAACTAAACTTCAGCTCACGGGGGGCCGGATTTAAAGAAACTGCAGCTTCAAACCTCTATGACGTGTTTCAGTTTCGCCGCGTTCAAATCAATTAACTGGCGCTGCGGCGAATTGGCGAGTAAAACAGCAATAATGAATTCCGCCGTCAGCGGGATTCACTTACGATCGCGGCTTCGCCAATTCGCAAACTTATGTCTTCGTGCTTATAGCAGTTTCACATAGCGATGTGGGCTAGTGGATTAGTGCACACATCACATGTCTGTAATTCATCTCCCTCTGCTGTAGGTTCGAGGCTTACCATCTCCACCTACTTTTTTTATTTTCTTTTTTTGTTTATATTGCTAAAATGTAACGGATTACATCATATATATTGCTAAATAATGTTACACTCAGAAGCGCTTGCAAGCTTACACCATTTTAAGTGTTTTTTTGATCTTGTCTGTGTGTCGAATCGATCTTATGAAGGAAAGTACCAAAGGCAAGTGACCAAACCCCTACCCTACTTCAGGGCAAGATGAAACCTCAAAATTTTACCATGGTCTTCTTCCCACATTCCATACAATGTTTAGTTCTTTAGCTATATGTGCTTTTTAGCCTTAACACACTCCTTTTTTTCCACCATACAGCTTTATTCTGCACAATAGCTAAGTGCTTTGCAACTTCACTGCAGTTCACAACGTCATGGGTTCAAATCACATCACTACACTTGGGATCTCTTTTCACTCTCATTTTTTTAAACAGTTTTTTTAAACTATCTTGAATTTGGGGGGGGAGGGGGGTGTCCTACCCAAATTTCAAGCACATCAATGGAAACAACACAATTTTGATTTTATGAGTGTGGTCCTAGTTTTATCGAGATGCAATTCTTTACATATTTACCATGGTTCTTACAATTTCTTGACCAATAAACATAGGTGTCTGATATTGGACTCTCTCCATATTTCAACAACACAGGCCCTCATAGTCCAACACTACATTTGCCTCACACCTCAACACAACACTGTCACATCCCTACTCTACATTACAACCCCTCACATCACCAGTACAAGCAGCATGCAAAGTGCAAAACTCCGGCCTTGGCAGCTTAATGGGCCATACACTAACAATTTGTCTAGACTTTTTCCTGTAGACTTAACCAAACCATATAATAGAAGCTCAAACCTCAACACTTTCAATTTGGATGCAATCAGGCAGGCCCTTGCACTACATAGAAAATGTCAATCGGAAGGATAAAGTCTTCTCTAAATCTTACAGTGTGGATGGCCCTTTTGTCTGTAGGCACCCACACAAAACAAAAAAACACATGTTCAATTCTAATGTATTTATTTATTTGAGAATGACAGCAGAAGGAGGGATGCAGCAAAAGAATATTGTCACTCTCCAGTCCGTGTGCCTTTACAGCGCCAGACCACGATCTTTGCTCCATGGCTACGGGATTCTGATGTCTTCCACAACTTCCGGCAGAGTTCAGAATCCATTCTGCACCTCTACCAGCTCATAGGGGACAGGCATGGCAAGGTTGCTGGGCAGCTTCCAAGCCACTTTCGAAGTTCCAGGGTGTTCATGTTGGTCATTGGCCATGTGCCTTACCAAATATCCACTGACCACAAAAGAAAATGAGTGGAGTCCATCAAGGTGGGTTTCTACCACCTACACCCGCAAGCAGTACCACTCCTGGAAAAATAAAACAAAGGATAAGACATTTCATTATGAAAATCACATCTTAATGCCTGTTTGCTTCATTCTGAACTTCATTTAATTTCGACATCACGAGTGAAATAACACATTTTATGCCAACTTACACAAACCAGAAATCATTAATGTAAACATTTGAATACACACCTGTGACGCCAGACAGCCCATCACCACAGGCTTCCCATGGTACGTGCCATGATTCCAAGATGTTGATGTTCTGGAAAATTACAACACCATAAGATACCAAGCAGCCGTTCATGTTATCAATAACTACACAGGTGGCATAGACACAAATAAACACCTGCCAGCTCTTCTCAGCCCTTTACACTATTCACAATACCAACATGTTTATGGTTAGAGGTGCATGTTTTTGCTCAAGTAACACAATTTTACCAATGTTGACTACACTTTATCTACAATGGCAAGTGTCATTGGCAGATGATAATCACCCTCTGTCTCCCTGTGAGTGGCACCTCTGCTAACTAGCTAATTAATACACATGCCCTATCTTGACCGGTTACAGTACTTACATGTAAAGTGGCTAGCAACCAGGGTATTCCGGGTGGCCATACCGGCAGCGGTGCTCCGCCGCCTGGGGGCCGCCGGCTGACGGACCTCTGGCTCCCTCTCCTCCGTCAGCTCCCAAGAATCATCCCGGCCACGCACATGTTGTGCAACACGCAGCACGCCAGGATGATCTTGGAAGCCTTTGTAGGAGAGTACAGGAGTTCACCCCCAGGCCGGGCCAAGCAGAGAAACCGGGACTTGAGAAGACCTATGGTCAACTCAATGATACTCCGGCTTCTCCGCAAGGCCCTGTTGTAATTCCTCTCTGCTGGGCCCTGGGGGTACCTGATTGGAGCCATCAGCCACGTCAGCTGCGGGTAACCAGCATCCCCTGAAAAATAAGAAAAATATACATTAGTTCTTCCTATCATGTGACTTTAGATGACTCCTCAAAATGGGAGACAATTAGGCATTTTACTAAACAACCTGCTCGTCTGTTTGCAAAAAATCATATGAAACATCTCAACTCTGTCTAACTGCCTAAATCACTAATACAAATGGGAAAAAGGACACACAAAGTGGTGGGTTTCTCTTGCAAGTTCCAACTTGGCCCCTATTTTGTTCCTATTACATTAGCCTAGGTCTTACTTCTGGAATATATCTGCAACTAGAGTGAGGAAACCAATATTGACTCACTTATGCAAAGTACTTTGGGGATATGGCAATACCATTGGAATCATTTGTAGGTTTTCTTTGGGTGGCTAGAGGACACCATTTACACATTGGTTAACCACCTTCATTGGATTCAAAGACAACTTTGCAAATCTTTCTTTTGTGAGCTGCTAAGCTGCTGATCTGGTTGTGTGTGAACAGCCTGACAACTAATAACACATCCATTTTAGGTAGGCTTTGCTTAAATCAGGGTGTACACCGAT
Organism: Pelophylax lessonae; assembly: GCF_965119305.1. Classification (NCBI taxonomy): domain Eukaryota; kingdom Metazoa; phylum Chordata; class Amphibia; order Anura; family Ranidae; genus Pelophylax; species Pelophylax lessonae. Next base: position 34,027,493 of record NC_138777.1, read on the forward strand.
GTAGCTTATTCCTATGTCTATGTAATCTTACAGTTTATGTTGTTAAGACAAAATACTTTACCAATAAGCCACCCTTCGGGCATTTGTCCACTTTCAAACACCTCGTACAGAGTACTTGTTCTTAACATACTGGAATCATGGCACGACCCTGGGTGACCAGTGTTGACACTCATGATGCGCTGTTTGGCGTCACACACTAATTGGACGTTCACAGAGTGGTACTGCTTGCGGTTCCGGTATTCACTTTCGTGGCTCCTTGGGGGCCTAATGGCTATGTGGGTGCCATCGATTGCCCCTAGGATTTGCGGCATGTGTGCCCGCCGGTAGAAACCCAACTTGACTTCATTCCACTCATTTTCATTCTGTGGCCAGTGGATAAAATTGGGCACTATATCCACTATGGCATTAATGACCAACATGAACACCCTTGAAACTGTGGGCTGGCTAATGCCCATGATACTTCCCGAAGTGGCTTGGAAGCTGCCACGCCCTAAAATATACAAAGTGGCCAGCAATCTGGCCATGCCGGGCACCGCATGGCCGCGCTGTGTGTCCGGGTCAATTTTCTCTGCTATGAGCTGGTAGAGGTGTAGAATAGTTCCTCGCTCGAGCCGGAACTTCCTCCTGACATCAGAATCCCGCAGCTTGTCCAAATAGATCCTTGGAGCAAAAATGCGTGGCTGGCGAGGTAAGGGCACACGGACTGGAGGTGCTGCTGCTGGAGGTGCTGCTGCTGCTGCTGCTGCAGCTTCCCCACCTTCTGCTGCCTCCTGTGCCAGGGCCTCCTCAAACAAGGCACCAATAAATGCCAGCATTGCACCATCTAATGCGTCTGGGATATCGTCCTCCATTTTGAACGCGCAAATTCGCGAATGCGCAGATATATATAGAAACGGCCGCTAATTATCACACCTGTGAGCCAGCTATAAAAGGAGCACATGGCCAATATGGCTGCTGGATGTTATAGATCGATGTTTCTTATGTGCTAGCAAGACCCTGTGACCCACAACCTACATTATCTGGAGGTAAGACAATTGTATCTCTCTCTCCCAAAAAAAAGGAAGGAGACAATTTGTACTTATCTTGGGTGTGCTTAAGTTGTCTATGGTGAATCCCCTCCAACCCACAATAGCTTGGGAACCCCTCAAGTGTCTTTTAATCATTGGCAGTTGGCCCCATGTGCATGTGGTTTGGACATGTGTTTTCTCATGTTTGTTAAAGGTGTGCAGTCTAGATTTGGCATCTAAACCTGCCCCCTTACCTTCCCAGCTTCCAAAGACACCATTTTTGCTTTCCTGATAACTGTAATTTATTATGTGCACGTATGTAGGTCATGCGATTTCTCATGTATATAAAATCAAGGGGGAAATCCTGCGCTAAATAACAAATAGAGATGACAAACTGATCGTATATAATGACATGAACAGGCTAGCAGCTAGAACACTGGACTTATAGAAATCCCACTCAAATATATATCAAAATAGTGCAGCGCTAGGAACATTGAAATAAATCATACATAAAAAGGCTAAAAACTGTAGTATGGTTAATCACTCAACCAAACCCAAGTGTACATAGAAACATGAGTCCATTATATTAAAAAAGACAATCAACTTGCAAGGATGGTAGAGAGTCCAATGCAGAGTAGAAATCCCAAGGTGCGGAGAGCAGAGTTGGAAAGACACCCAAATGTGTAAATAAGGTGGCTGCTTACCGCAACTAGTGGGCCTCCAAATTAATGGATAAGCCACTTAGGCGTGAAGTGTTAGCCCTAATGGGATGGACTTTCTCCTCCACTTCAGTGGACCAGGATCAATTCCGTGTGTTCCTATACCCCGCTCAGTCACAAGGCAGATATGACTCCAATATGTATGGCAGTATGCAAGGAATGAAGGAAATCATAGCGTAATCCCGTAATACAATTAAATTGGTTTTATTAAAGTTCTACTTACATTATGGCAGACATGTATGTGCAGACAATATACAATAGCGGCGTCCCGCTAGGATAAAACACGAGCCGGCGTCTTGGGGGCGTGACAGGCGCGATGTCCGGAACCTCCCGACCGGTTTCGTCAGAGTGACGTCGTCAGGGGCGTGGTTACCGGACATCGCGGTCACGCCTGGTAAATACCCCATATGCTCATCACTTCCGGATAATCCTCCAATTAAAGAAGAAGAAGGGCGGAAGTGACGCATCCGCTGTTTGGCCGTTGAGGGCGGAAATGATTAATATGTGAAAACGATCTAGATGTTCACAAGGGACAGGGTTGGAACACTCTGTCCTCTTTCGTTCTAACATTAATATAATAGAATATTAAATGAGCCACTATGTTAATTATACAAACAGCGGCCCAAAAACAAAAACAAGCAGTATAGAAAAAACGGCAATATAGAGAGAATAGCCACCAATTGTGCATAGCGCCATCTTGTGGCCAAAAATTATATTGCGGCCAAAAAAAGATCCCTAATTGAGATAAAAAAGAGGAACGAAGGCCAAAAAGTGGATTGCAACACCTTTCCCTTTAACAGATGACCTCTTACTCATAGCCTTACATGTATCATAATACTCATAACAATAAAAAGTGAAAAAGGCCATTAATTAAAAATACATTTAACAGATAGTGATATATGGCTAAAAATACATATAAAACCAGAAAATATCAAAATAAAGCTTGAAAAATAGTGCAATTCCTAGAACTGCAAAAATTAAGATAAATGGGACTTGATGACATATCTATCCATTTCCCGCATCAACCTCATTAGCTGTTATTGATGAAACAGTTAATGTCCCATTCGACGTTAAGGCCAAAGGGGACATAGGATTTTAAAATGTAAATCCATCGTGTTTCAGCACGGGATAATTCCCTTTTGGCATTAGCTCCTCGCCAATTTGGAGCAAATTGATCAAATGCCACAAACAGCGTGTTGCGGGGGTCTTTATGTCGACAGGAGTCGAAATGTTTCGACACACTGTGGCCAGGAAAACCTTTGCGGATATTGGCCACATGTTCTCCCATGCGTATTTGCATGGTCCGCAGAGTTCGTCCAATGTACTGCTTCCCACATTTACATTGGAGTAGATAAACTACATTTTGTGTTGAACAAGTGATGAAGGAATTAATCGGGTATTCTCTCCCAGTGACCTGAGACCTAATTTTCTCTATCCTCCTACCCTTGAACACATTTAGAGCACAGATATTGCATCTCTTGCAGGGATAGAACCCTTTAAGTTCTGGGAAAAACCTGGGTTTCTGTGGTTTCTCGATAACATTATGGGCCACCTGGTGTCTTAGCGATGGGGCACCTCTAAAAATAACATTAGGCCGGTCTGGGAGGACTGGACCCAGTACTCTGTCATTTTTAATGACGGACCAATGTTTTTGCATAATTTTTTTGACCTCATAATGTTGGGTACTGAACGAGGTGACAAAACAGTTTTTAAACGGTTGATTGTCATTGGTTCTTGTGCGAGGGGCTAATAGATTCGACCTATCCATATCAGCCACCTCCCTGATGGTCTTATCTAAGGAGTCGGCATGATATCCCCTATCCAAAAACTTGCTTTTGAGCTGTGAGGCTTGTGAAAGGAAGCTGTCAAGGTGGGTACAATTACGCCGTAGCCTCATAAATTGTCCTTTGGGGACGGCTTGTAACCACGATTTATGGTGACAGCTATCCACTGGGATAAAGCTGTTTCGGTCGGTCTGTTTAAAGAAGGTGGAAGTAACCAACCTGTCCTCTTCCACAGACAAACTCAAGTCCAAGAAACTGATATTGGTAGTGCTACTGGTACAATCCAGTTTTATACCTCTGTCGTTCTCATTTAGTGTAGACATGAATAGATCAAGGGAACACTGATCACCATCCCATAGGAGGAGGATGTCGTCTATGTACCTCCTCCACAGCACCAGCTGGGGTGGTCGGTCCTTATAGACGACATCCTCCTCCCACCTGGCCATAAATAAATTGGCCAGGCTGGGGGCAAATTTTGCCCCCATAGCCACACCGCGGCACTGTAAAAAATAGGTGTCATTAAACCAAAAAAAATTGTGTGTCATTGCAAAACTCAAAATCTCCAAGATGAACTCAATCTGCTCTTTATCTAACCCACTGAGGGTATTCAGATAATATTGTACCGCCTCATATCCCAATTGATGTGGGATGATCGTGTACAGGGACATGACGTCAGCCGTGGCCACGATCATACCTTCCTTCCATGTGACGTCCTTAATGATGTTGAGGACATGTGTCGTGTCCTTGAGATAGGAAGGCATTTGTGATACCAGTGGTTGGAGAAAGGCATCAACATACCTCCCAATGCGAGAGCATAAGGAGTCTATCCCACTAATGATGGGACGACCGGGGGGTTTAATGGGATTTTTGTGTACTTTAGGGAGAAAGTACATAACTGGCAAACGGGGAGCCAGAGGGACAAGAAACAATTTTTCCTTTTCTTTAAGAATGCCTTTATCAAAGGCTTGATTTACTAGAATCTGAAGCTCTTTTTTGTATTTTACTGTAGGATTCCTATTAAGAATCTGGTAAGTGTCCCTATCGCTCAAAATGTTGTTCATCTCAAGGACATAGTCATCCTTGTCCAGAACGACAATACCGCCGCCTTTGTCGGCCGGACGAATGACTATGTCCTTGTGTTCACACAGTGTCTGTAGCCCAATTTGTAGGGAATTGTTAGTCGGTGGCTTCCTTATCTTAATCTTTTCCAAGTCACCTAGTACCAGTTCTTTGAAGACCCGAACAGAAGAGGAGACTTTTCCAGATGGATTAAATAGAGAGGCGTTGGCGAGGGAAGTATGTGTATACTTGTTGGTATTATTAGAAATGGTTCTACTGGGATTGGATAATATATATCTTTGTATATTCAACTTTCTAATATATTTTTGGACATCAATGAAGGTGTCAAACTTGTTGATTGTCTTTGGAGGTGCAAACTTCAATCCCCGGTTTAGCACGGATTGTTCCTCTTTAGTGAAAGAGGCTTTAGAAAGGTTGAATATACCCCCATCATTTATAGTCGCCTTCTTTTTTGCCCTCGCCTTCCGCCCCCCTCTGGTCCCTCTCTTTGTTCGATATCCCTTTGGATGTTTTGATAGTCTCTGGGAAAATCCCCTTGGTATTGGTTCATATTAGATGGTGGGGGTGGACGAAAATTACGTGGTGAATCGAATTGTTCGTATTCTGACCCAAAACGATCCCTGTTATCATTCCACCCTCTCGGTTCATTCCTAGGATGACGGGTGATGACCCTGTTATCATTAGGGGAATCCCATCCACCATTATCCAGAGGAGTGAACCTATTAAAGGTAGGTACACTACCTCCAGGTCTTGGTGTATAGGGGGCATCATAATAATCATATTGTGATGGCCCCCGTCTGTTATTAGGCAAAAGTTTTTGCTGATTGGCAAAATAAGGCCTATTATTATTCCTATTATTGTTGTTATAACTATTAGACCCTCTGTTGGATGGAACACCTGGGGGGAATTTTTTGATATTATGTCCCTTCCCGCCATTAATGGGCTTATTATTGAACCCTCTAGAAGAAACTTGGCCATTGGGTAATGAGATAGGAACACACGGAATTGATCCTGGTCCACTGAAGTGGAGGAGAAAGTCCATCCCATTAGGGCTAACACTTCACGCCTAAGTGGCTTATCCATTAATTTGGAGGCCCACTAGTTGCGGTAAGCAGCCACCTTATTTACACATTTGGGTGTCTTTCCAACTCTGCTCTCCGCACCTTGGGATTTCTACTCTGCATTGGACTCTCTACCATCCTTGCAAGTTGATTGTCTTTTTTAATATAATGGACTCATGTTTCTATGTACACTTGGGTTTGGTTGAGTGATTAACCATACTACAGTTTTTAGCCTTTTTATGTATGATTTATTTCAATGTTCCTAGCGCTGCACTATTTTGATATATATTTGAGTGGGATTTCTATAAGTCCAGTGTTCTAGCTGCTAGCCTGTTCATGTCATTATATACGATCAGTTTGTCATCTCTATTTGTTATTTAGCGCAGGATTTCCCCCTTGATTTTATTTGCTTTTTATAGTTCTTATTCTGCTGCTAGTATTTTATCATTACTGTTTATCACACCATGGACATTTTTGAGTTTAGGACTCAACAGGTCCTTGATATGGAGGATGTCTTCACTGGCACCCCGGTTCCAACAGATGATGTCGGGAGCCGTTTTACGAGATTAAAGAACCTGATGACTACCGAAGTGCACACTAACTGGGACATAGCGTTCTTAGAACGATATGTCGCAGATAAGATGGTACCTAGGAGCCTCAGGTGGGAGGTCAATCCCCAGAGTGATGAGTCTGACCTAGATGGTTGGTTCAAATATTTTAATGGGGCTGGAATTCAGTTTTTACAATTCCTCATTAGTAGGAAAAGGAGCAAGTTATCTAAAATCGACGGTGAAATCAGTGATTTGAAAAAATCTCTGATCGAATTCAAGGAGAAAGATGAATATCAAAAACAGTCCGAGCTCCTTGTAAAACATTTAGAAAAAGAGACCATTGATCAAAAAAATAAGAAAAAACGAAAGTATAATCGCGATGTGGGTGACTATAAAAACGACACAGTGTTTAAATGGCAAGTCGCTAGGGCAGCCACTAATGCCAATATGGGTGATAACATTCAGGGTGAACCCATGGACACTGTGACAGCCACCACCTCATTACCCAATGGCCAAGTTTCTTCTAGAGGGTTCAATAATAAGCCCATTAATGGCGGGAAGGGACATAATATCAAAAAATTCCCCCCAGGTGTTCCATCCAACAGAGGGTCTAATAATTATAACAACAATAATAGGAATAATAATAGGCCTTATTTTGCCAATCAGCAAAAACTTTTGCCTAATAACAGACGGGGGCCATCACAATATGATTATTATGATGCCCCCTATACACCAAGACCTGGAGGTAGTGTACCTACCTTTAATAGGTTCACTCCTCTGGATAATGGTGGATGGGATTCCCCTAATGATAACAGGGTCATCACCCGTCATCCTAGGAATGAACCGAGAGGGTGGAATGATAACAGGGATCGTTTTGGGTCAGAATACGAACAATTCGATTCACCACGTAATTTTCGTCCACCCCCACCATCTAATATGAACCAATACCAAGGGGATTTTCCCAGAGACTATCAAAACATCCAAAGGGATATCGAACAAAGAGAGGGACCAGAGGGGGGCGGAAGGCGAGGGCAAAAAAGAAGGCGACTATAAATGATGGGGGTATATTCAACCTTTCTAAAGCCTCTTTCACTAAAGAGGAACAATCCGTGCTAAACCGGGGATTGAAGTTTGCACCTCCAAAGACAATCAACAAGTTTGACACCTTCATTGATGTCCAAAAATATATTAGAAAGTTGAATATACAAAGATATATATTATCCAATCCCAGTAGAACCATTTCTAATAATACCAACAAGTATACACATACTTCCCTCGCCAACGCCTCTCTATTTAATCCATCTGGAAAAGTCTCCTCTTCTGTTCGGGTCTTCAAAGAACTGGTACTAGGTGACTTGGAAAAGATTAAGATAAGGAAGCCACCGACTAACAATTCCCTACAAATTGGGCTACAGACACTGTGTGAACACAAGGACATAGTCATTCGTCCGGCCGACAAAGGCGGCGGTATTGTCGTTCTGGACAAGGATGACTATGTCCTTGAGATGAACAACATTTTGAGCGATAGGGACACTTACCAGATTCTTAATAGGAATCCTACAGTAAAATACAAAAAAGAGCTTCAGATTCTAGTAAATCAAGCCTTTGATAAAGGCATTCTTAAAGAAAAGGAAAAATTGTTTCTTGTCCCTCTGGCTCCCCGTTTGCCAGTTATGTACTTTCTCCCTAAAGTACACAAAAATCCCATTAAACCCCCCGGTCGTCCCATCATTAGTGGGATAGACTCCTTATGCTCTCGCATTGGGAGGTATGTTGATGCCTTTCTCCAACCACTGGTATCACAAATGCCTTCCTATCTCAAGGACACGACACATGTCCTCAACATCATTAAGGACGTCACATGGAAGGAAGGTATGATCGTGGCCACGGCTGACGTCATGTCCCTGTACACGATCATCCCACATCAATTGGGATATGAGGCGGTACAATATTATCTGAATACCCTCAGTGGGTTAGATAAAGAGCAGATTGAGTTCATCTTGGAGATTTTGAGTTTTGCAATGACACACAATTTTTTTTGGTTTAATGACACCTATTTTTTACAGTGCCGCGGTGTGGCTATGGGGGCAAAATTTGCCCCCAGCCTGGCCAATTTATTTATGGCCAGGTGGGAGGAGGATGTCGTCTATAAGGACCGACCACCCCAGCTGGTGCTGTGGAGGAGGTACATAGACGACATCCTCCTCCTATGGGATGGTGATCAGTGTTCCCTTGATCTATTCATGTCTACACTAAATGAGAACGACAGAGGTATAAAACTGGATTGTACCAGTAGCACTACCAATATCAGTTTCTTGGACTTGAGTTTGTCTGTGGAAGAGGACAGGTTGGTTACTTCCACCTTCTTTAAACAGACCGACCGAAACAGCTTTATCCCAGTGGATAGCTGTCACCATAAATCGTGGTTACAAGCCGTCCCCAAAGGACAATTTATGAGGCTACGGCGTAATTGTACCCACCTTGACAGCTTCCTTTCACAAGCCTCACAGCTCAAAAGCAAGTTTTTGGATAGGGGATATCATGCCGACTCCTTAGATAAGACCATCAGGGAGGTGGCTGATATGGATAGGTCGAATCTATTAGCCCCTCGCACAAGAACCAATGACAATCAACCGTTTAAAAACTGTTTTGTCACCTCGTTCAGTACCCAACATTATGAGGTCAAAAAAATTATGCAAAAACATTGGTCCGTCATTAAAAATGACAGAGTACTGGGTCCAGTCCTCCCAGACCGGCCTAATGTTATTTTTAGAGGTGCCCCATCGCTAAGACACCAGGTGGCCCATAATGTTATCGAGAAACCACAGAAACCCAGGTTTTTCCCAGAACTTAAAGGGTTCTATCCCTGCAAGAGATGCAATATCTGTGCTCTAAATGTGTTCAAGGGTAGGAGGATAGAGAAAATTAGGTCTCAGGTCACTGGGAGAGAATACCCGATTAATTCCTTCATCACTTGTTCAACACAAAATGTAGTTTATCTACTCCAATGTAAATGTGGGAAGCAGTACATTGGACGAACTCTGCGGACCATGCAAATACGCATGGGAGAACATGTGGCCAATATCCGCAAAGGTTTTCCTGGCCACAGTGTGTCGAAACATTTCGACTCCTGTCGACATAAAGACCCCCGCAACACGCTGTTTGTGGCATTTGATCAATTTGCTCCAAATTGGCGAGGAGCTAATGCCAAAAGGGAATTATCCCGTGCTGAAACACGATGGATTTACATTTTAAAATCCTATGTCCCCTTTGGCCTTAACGTCGAATGGGACATTAACTGTTTCATCAATAACAGCTAATGAGGTTGATGCGGGAAATGGATAGATATGTCATCAAGTCCCATTTATCTTAATTTTTGCAGTTCTAGGAATTGCACTATTTTTCAAGCTTTATTTTGATATTTTCTGGTTTTATATGTATTTTTAGCCATATATCACTATCTGTTAAATGTATTTTTAATTAATGGCCTTTTTCACTTTTTATTGTTATGAGTATTATGATACATGTAAGGCTATGAGTAAGAGGTCATCTGTTAAAGGGAAAGGTGTTGCAATCCACTTTTTGGCCTTCGTTCCTCTTTTTTATCTCAATTAGGGATCTTTTTTTGGCCGCAATATAATTTTTGGCCACAAGATGGCGCTATGCACAATTGGTGGCTATTCTCTCTATATTGCCGTTTTTTCTATACTGCTTGTTTTTGTTTTTGGGCCGCTGTTTGTATAATTAACATAGTGGCTCATTTAATATTCTATTATATTAATGTTAGAACGAAAGAGGACAGAGTGTTCCAACCCTGTCCCTTGTGAACATCTAGATCGTTTTCACATATTAATCATTTCCGCCCTCAACGGCCAAACAGCGGATGCGTCACTTCCGCCCTTCTTCTTCTTTAATTGGAGGATTATCCGGAAGTGATGAGCATATGGGGTATTTACCAGGCGTGACCGCGATGTCCGGTAACCACGCCCCTGACGACGTCACTCTGACGAAACCGGTCGGGAGGTTCCGGACATCGCGCCTGTCACGCCCCCAAGACGCCGGCTCGTGTTTTATCCTAGCGGGACGCCGCTATTGTATATTGTCTGCACATACATGTCTGCCATAATGTAAGTAGAACTTTAATAAAACCAATTTAATTGTATTACGGGATTACGCTATGATTTCCTTCATTCCTTGCATACTGCCATACATATTGGAGTCATATCTGCCTTGTGACTGAGCGGGGTATAGGAACACACGGAATTGATCCTGGTCCACTGAAGTGGAGGAGAAAGTCCATCCCATTAGGGCTAACACTTCACGCCTAAGTGGCTTATCCATTAATTTGGAGGCCCACTAGTTGCGGTAAGCAGCCACCTTATTTACACATTTGGGTGTCTTTCCAACTCTGCTCTCCGCACCTTGGGATTTCTACTCTGCATTGGACTCTCTACCATCCTTGCAAGTTGATTGTCTTTTTTAATATAATGGACTCATGTTTCTATGTACACTTGGGTTTGGTTGAGTGATTAACCATACTACAGTTTTTAGCCTTTTTATGTATGATTTATTTCAATGTTCCTAGCGCTGCACTATTTTGATATAGATTTCTCATGTATGTTTAATGTTTGCAGCCTCCTTTTGCCTATAAAGGATTACACCACCACCACCACCACTGTGTTTGTGCCATTAGGTAAGTGTTTGGAGGGCCTCGTGTGATTTGTACCCCTATGCGTTTTCTTATGTGTATTTTTTGTACATTTCTTTGCAGCCTCTTCTGCTCTTTAACACCACCACCACCACCACTGTGTTTGTGCCATTAGGTAAGTGTTTGGAGGGCCTCGTGTGATTTGTACCCCTATGCGTTTTCTTATGTGTATTTTTTGTACATTTCTTTGCAGCCTCTTCTGCTCTTTAACACCACCACCACCACCACCACCACCACTGTGTTTGTGCCATTAGGTAAGTGTTTGGAGGGCCTCGTGTGATTTGTACCCCTATGAGTTTTCTTATGTGTTTTTTTTTTACATTTCTTTGCAGCCTCTTCTGCTCTTTGCCACCACCACCACCACCACCACCACCACCACTGTGTTTGTGCCATTAGGTAAGTGTTTGGAGGGCCTCGTGTGATTTGTACCCCTATGAGTTTTCTTATGTGTTTTTTTTTTACATTTCTTTGCAGCCTCTTCTGCTCTTTGCCACCACCACCACCACCACCACCACCACTGTGTTTGTGCCATTAGGTAAGTGTTTGGAGGGCCTCGTGTGATTTGTACCCCTATGAGTTTTCTTATGTGTTTTTTTTTTACATTTCTTTGCAGCCTCTTCTGCTCTTTGCCACCACCACCACCACCACCACCACCACCACTGTGTTTGTGCCATTAGGTAAGTGTTTGGAGGGCCTCGTGTGATTTGTACCCCTATGATTTTTCTTATGTGTTTTTTTTTTACATTTCTTTGCAGCCTCTTCTGCTCTTTGCCACCACCACCACCACCACCACCACCACTGTGTTTGTGCCATTAGGTAAGTGTTTGGAGGGCCTCGTGTGATTTGTACCCCTATGAGTTTTCTTATGTGTTTTTTTTTTACATTTCTTTGCAGCCTCTTCTGCTCTTTGCCACCACCACCACCACCACCACCACCACTGTGTTTGTGCCATTAGGTAAGTGTTTGGAGGGCCTCGTGTGATTTGTACCCCTATGCGTTTTCTTATGTGTTTTTTTTGTACATTTCTTTGCAACCTCTTCTGCTTTTTTTGCCACCACCACCACCACCACCGTGTTTGTGCCATTAGGTAAGTGTTTGGAGGGCCTCGTGTGATTTGTACCCATATGCGTTTTCTTATGTGTTTTTTTTTTTCCTTTTCTTTGCAGCCTCTTCTGCTCTTTGCCCACTACTACCACCACCACCACGACCAAGTCTGTTTGTGCCATTAGGTAAGTGTGTTCTGTAACTGTTCACTAATTATACTGTATATGAAGAGCAATCTGCAAATCCTGTTTTTTCTGTTTTCTCTTTTGTCATTTCAGATTTAGGAGTTTGGGGCTCTTTGCTGCTGCTGGACAGCCAGATTCTCTGCCCACCTCGTGCTCCCATGGCCCCACCCACTGGAAGGATGAGAAGGGCCAGGGGGGCCAGGGGGGCCAGGGGGGGCAGGGGGGGCAGGGTGGGCAGATCGTCTGGCTCTGGTGTGAGGGAGGCTCCAGCTGTATCCATGAGGGAGTCCACCATCCCCATCCCGGAGGAGGAAGCCGGGGGAGGTGTTAACACACCAAGTGGACAAGCTGGCTCTTCTGACAGTAGTCCTGGAGCGGGTCCGTCCACCAGAGTCAGCTTGTCCACATTACCCCGGCTTCCCCGTTTCACCCACAATCAGTGCTGTGCCCTGGTCCACGCCTATATGGCCAGATATCAGGCGATACATGGGACCAGGGCCGCGTCTTACTCAGTAACAGAGAAGAACAGATTGTGGGATGAAATCCGGGATGCTGTAAATGCACTGGGTGAAGCACCTCGCCACCGTGACAGTGTGCGGAAGAAGGTCAACGACATCTGTGGGTCCGTTCGGAAGAAGCTAATTGCATGGGCTGCGGAGGGTCTTTATGACCGTCAAGGTCGGCTGGATGAACGTGCACGAAGTTCTCTCTGGGATTATCAATTACCTTTCTTGAACATCATAGGACCCGATACCATCTTTCCCAGAGAGGACTTAGATTCGGATGCTTTGCACCGAGGTAGGATATTATCTTGGATGTCAATTGTGTGAGTTGTTTGGAAAAGATTAACTACTATCCTATGTGTGACATTAAGAGAATGTGATACTTGCCCTTCCAATTGTCCTTTTTTTGTTTTCCCCAACCTGCAATTTGTTCATCTGTAGCACGGATCTCAGCCCCTCCACAGCCCATGCAGCTTGGCGAACCAGACGGACTCACAGGTGTTGACATCAGTGCTGACCCTCCTCCTGGTAGGTCCAATATCATACTGTGCCAAACAATGTAGATGTTTTTTTTTGGCCAAGATAGCTCATATTGCTATGTCCTTTACAGAAGATCCGCAGCAGGGAACACACCCAGTGCAGCTAGGCCTGGAGGAAGGTGTTGGTATGTCTAGTCAAATAATGTTTTTTTGAATCTTATTAACCCCATTAACACACATGTTTTTTCTTAGGAAAGAGTGTTGCCTTTTAGATGTTTACCCTGCAAAACACAGTTGACAGCATTAATGGGTGCCGTCATTAGTAGGCAGACCAAGCCTTCTTAACCTTTGGGAGGGTTTAGCAAGTGTCCTATGAGCCCAGGAAAGCACTTTTGAATGTTTGGCCTCAATGCTTCATTCATGAAGCTAGGAGGGCAATCTGGCCATAATCATTACTGACTAAGGTTATGTACTAAACATGTTTTTTTTTTTTTTTTTTTAAAAGAACATCAGGCCCCTCTTGACGTTGCAGCTGGAGTTGGATCAGGAGCTGGCGACGATTCTGCATCCAGTGCTGTGGTATGTGATATAAGGGAACAAGGTGCACATGTAACATTTCAATGGTAGCATTGATTTTGGACTAGATGTGGCTTACATTGTGTGTGTTAAATTAGTGCTATGACATTCTGACGATGCACCAGCACAACAAGAGTTCTATCTTGAACATCAGGGAATTATGTTATAATTTGGTGTGCCACTAATGTTCCAAAAACATCCAGGATCTTTAAAGTCCGGCCCGTCTTTGATTTTCCAGGTCCAAATTCATGGGTATCGTTTGGTTGGGTTGTCCTGTAGCCGATTGATGGCAAGATTTTAGACAACATACGTAGATGTATAAAGTCATTGGTGTAGTAACAGATTTACCAAAAGCATAAACAACCTACCACACCAGGGTTAATTGGGAACACCTTCATGTTGAATCTTTTTTGCCTTTGTCATATTAGTCACACCAATATAATATGTACCCATTATCAGAAGTGTTGCTAGCTTGGATAATCTTACAATGAACAAGTACTCATTAGAAGCACATCAAACTTTTCAACGTTCTGCTTGGGGTGTTAAGTTGTCAAACTAATCTGAAATATTTAGTCATGATGTTTGATAATGATTTGGTCTATTTCTTCTGCTTTCAGGTAGCCTTAGATGCAGAGGGATTGTCACCTACCCAACTTCGTCCATCTATGCTGGATGTAGCCGAGAGGCTGCTTGATGAGTATCAGGTCCAAAATGAGTTAAGGAGGCGTACTCAGCAATCTACTGAGGCAGTACGTCTGCTCGGGCTCATACAGGAATCTGTAGCAACAATGGTACAGGTTCACCAGGATATGTTACAGGTTCAACAGGATATGCGTAACAGCTTGGTAAGTTTAGCAGACCAGCATCAACGGGATCGGCAAAGTGTTGACACTCAGGTGCTGGCCACACGCCAATGCCTGTTTGGATCTGAAGATGCCCCATTGGCAGAGCCCTCCCAAACATCTCACTCACCTGCCACTGCAGGTTGTGGTAGTGGGAGGGTAATGCCAGTGTTGGCCACTTGTCAGGCAGCTGGGGATGGGACAATTCCTCCTGTAGCCACTCCTAGCACTTCACACTCCGTTCGGACTCCCACACCCCTCAATGAGCAATCCTCCTGCACAACCTCAATGCGCACTGGTTCCACAGTACCCCTTCCACCTGACTACATTCCCTCCACACCTTTATCACTTCACTCCTCCCCAGGCCGTTCTTCTTTTTTGTCACCAATGCGACATGTCGTTTGCCCCCGCACCGTGGACCACAACAAACAATCAACCACCACTCCCCACACATCTTCACAACCCTTGCACCACCAGCAGCATCAAATAGCCTTGGAGCAGCAACGATCCCATCTCATGGTAATGGCACACGTTGCCCAAATGCTTAGGCTGACCCCAGAGCAGATGACACTATTGGCCGAACATCTTCTGTCTGGGACATTTCCAACGTTCAACACCCTGCATCATCAGCAGCCTCAGACAGAAGATATGATCCTAATGGGCCACTTGAGCACAACTCTACAGTTAACCCCAGACCAGATGGAACTCTTGGCACACCATTTGATGGCAGGAAACTTAACAATGCTCACCACACTGCTTCAGGCACGACCACCAACTTGATTTTTTGTTTTTTTGTTTAATTTGGTTTAGTTTTGTTAATGATTTACATTGGCCAATTTTTTGGGCCATTTTTTTTTTTAATTTGAGGGTGGCACAATATGATTTATTATAGTGCTTCTTTTGGGGATGAAATAAAATTTTATGCAAAATGATTAGTTTGTGTTTGCTCTTTGGTTTTTTAGGAGTGTTGGTGGCCAAGTAATGGCCCTGGTTAATGTAGGCATTTATACACACGTGCTTCTCTATCTCCAAACATATGATTTCATGTAAATTTAGATAACTCAATGTTCACATAACGACCCAAGAAAAGGTCTCCCTTCAAATGTAGCTTCAAAACAAGTCTCAAGGCTAACATAAACCAAAGCCAACATACTAACAATTACAGACCACACCACTCAAGTAAACAAATACAACACAAAAGACATTCGATGTGTACACCAAAAAGAAAACTTGGGTAATAAAATAAATGTTTTAATAACACATGTGGGTGTCTACCAACTGTAGCGTACAAAAAATATATTACAATATATAATAGAATGAACTAAATTGCCAATGTAACATTTGTGTTGCAAAGAGCAACATACTTAAATTTAATTTAGATAAACATTTTAAACATTTTTTATGTTTTGACATCATTTTTTGGAAGGTTTGCACAAAAACAATTCTTTTTTGTAAACATTTGTGTTTTTTTCCGTTGCCATAAAAACAACAAGGCTTATTTGTAAACATTTGTGGTTTTGTCCGTTGCCATAAAAACAACAAGGCTTTTTTGTAAACATTTTTGGTTTAGTTTGTTACCAAAAACAACAAGGTTTTTTTGTAAACATTTTTGGTTTAGTTTGTTACCAAAAACAACAAGGCTTTTTTGTAAACATTTGTGGTTTTGTCCGTTGCCATAAAAACAACAAGGCTTTTTTGTAAACATTTGTGGTTTTGTCCGTTGCCATAAAAACAACAAGGCTTTTTTGTAAACATTTTTGGTTTTGTCCGTTGCCATAAAAACAACAAGGCTTTTTTGTAAACATTTGTGGTTTTGTCCGTTGCCATAAAAACAACAAGGCTTATTTGTAAACATTTGTGGTTTTGTCCGTTGCCATAAAAACAACAAGGCTTTTTTGTAAACATTTTTGGTTTAGTTTGTTACCAAAAACAACAAGGCTTTTTTGTAAACATTTTTGGTTTAGTTTGTTACCAAAAACAACAAGGCTTTTTTGTAAACATTTTTGGTTTAGTTTGTTACCAAAAACAACAAGGCTTTTTTGTAAACATTTGTGGTTTTGTCCGTTGCCATAAAAACAACAAGGCTTTTTTGTAAACATTTGTGGTTTTGTCCGTTGCCATAAAAACAACAAGGCTTTTTTGTAAACTTTTTTTTTTTGGTTGCCAAAAACAAGGCTTTTTTTTGTTTTTTTTGTTTTTTTGGGTCCCAAAAAAAGGGTTTTTTTATAAATTTTTATAGTTTTTTTGGTTGCCAAAAACAATGCTTTTTTTGTTTTTTTTGTTTTTTTGGGTCCCAAAAAAAGGGTTTTTTTATAAATTTTTATATTTTTTTTGGTGGCCAAAAACAAGGCTTTTTTTTTTTTTTGTTTTTTTGGGTCCCAAAAAAAGGGTTTTTTTATAAATTTTTATAGTTTTTTTGGTTGCCAAAAACAAGGCTTTTTTTTTTTTTTTTTTTTTTTGGGTCCCAAAAAAAGGGTTTTTTTATAAATTTTTATATTTTTTTTGGTTGCCAAAAACAAGGCTTTTTTTTTTTTTTTTTTTTTTGGGTCCCAAAAAAAGGGTTTTTTTATAAATTTTTATATTTTTTTTGGTTGCCAAAAACAAGGCTTTTTTTTTTTTTTTTTTTTTTTTTTTGGGTCCCAAAAAAAGGGTATTTTTTTAAACTGTTTTTGATTTTTTTGTTAGATTTTTGTTTATAATGGGCAACAATTACAAATGTGTCATTTCTTTGTGTTGCAACGTGCAACATAAGTAAACAAACAACAAAAAAAAAATACTAGGATCTTTTTAAAGGTGTGACATTCCTAACGAATGGCTCCTTAGGGTCTGGATCCACGCCACAAAGGTGTTCCAAATATAGAATTCGATCTCCGCACCACCTCATATAATCCAGGAGGACCTCGTAGGTGAGGTGGGTGTGCCCTGGGTAGAAAAAAACATGACAATTAGTTTTAGGCAAAATGATCCAAACAAGGATTGTAATTAATGTGCCTCAACAAATATGCTTAGGAGTCTATTGGTTGGCTTTTATCAACACTCTGAAGCAAATATGCTAAATTGCTGTTGTAAACCTTAAACTCAAACTTTCACAGCAAATTGTTCAAAAGGTTACATAAGATGGCTTGGAATGTTAGTAGCAGTTCCACCAAAGCTAAGTAAAATGCTTTTCTGCATGTAAACACAAGCAATCATTTTGAAGAATGTAAGGTGTTTTGGGTTCAATTGGTCAACACGATACATGTGCACACATTTATCTCTATCACCATTGGAATCTGTGGAGCGTTCTCTCTCACTCTTACTGTCTATAGATTGAACCTGACAC
Organism: Pelophylax lessonae; assembly: GCF_965119305.1. Classification (NCBI taxonomy): domain Eukaryota; kingdom Metazoa; phylum Chordata; class Amphibia; order Anura; family Ranidae; genus Pelophylax; species Pelophylax lessonae. The sequence continues at coordinate 34,045,354 of NC_138777.1, forward strand.
ATAGTAGAGACTCACCCTTAGGAATTTTGAGGGCCAGTTCTGGACGGAGCAGATGTGTCTGCTCCCCTGATCTCCTTTCCGCCATCCCAGCTGTGTTAAGAGAGAAGAAAAAGTTTATCAACAAATGGACTCACGCTAACTGTAGGTTACGCAGTCATGAAAACGCTCTAACACCCACTCATTACCCCTCCACATTTCCCTGAAAGTTTTATTTAGACATTGATATGGTGGTGATGCAGATTTGTACAGTGCAAGCGTCATTCTTCTGGGTGAAGCTTGTAGCGTTAAGGATACGTACTCCCTGCTTTTGTGCTGATTGTGTTTTTCTGATGTTTTTGGTGCCTCAGCCCTGCCTGTTCTAAGTGTTGGAAACATATCATTTTGGGAGGGCTGCGGAAAACTAATCAGGTTAGACTTACACTCTCTAGGTTTTTGGGGACAAGAGAAATAACAATCCTCCTTTTTACATGGCCCCTGTACACACCTCTAGGCACCTCCCTCCTGTTGTTTGACCCCACAGCAGGCAGCTTGCTATGGAGGCACATGAGATGAAGCCAAGCACCCTGTGCCTGTTCAGGCACTAGGCTGTGAGCCAGCCTTGCCCCCCTCCCTTCCAATGGTCTCAATGATTAGGAGTGACAGCATCAGGAGGCAATATTGGCATGCTGTCACCTCAGTTAAGGAGGAGGGGGAGTCTGTTCCAGACAAGTATTAGTGCAAAAATTTGGACCGTAAAAAATGGTCCCAGTAAGTCTTAGGGGGAATATGCACACCTATCACTTGGAATACTAATGCATAGAATGCATTCACATAAAGAACCTGCTGCCTTTAGAGGAACTTGAAGCCTGAGCGGGGACATACACAGTTAGCATTTCTCCACTTACTAAGTAGACACATTCCTGGAAAAGCACACAACTTACCATCATCAGTTTTTTTTTGGGCCCCCGAAGTTGATGGCGTGGCTGGCTCGGGAGAAACTGCACAAAAAGAACACAAATTGTGAACTGGAATGTGGTACATTACCGAGGAAGAGTATTTATGAAAGATTGACAAACACACATTTTCAGTGTTGACTAAATCAGGACATGATTAAATTACAATGTCCACAAAAAATTGACAAGTACAAAGCACACCATTTCCAATGTAGAGAAACTAACACCAATTTAGAATAGGGTGGCTTGAGATAACTTACAAAAGATAACATGTCCTGTAAAGCTCCCCAAAACCACCTTGCAAACATGAAGGTTAAGCAAGAGTGTTTCATGACCAACCTTCCTGTCACATATAGCAAAACTACACTTGCTTAGACTCCAACTTAGATTATCCTAGATACACATCATCCTAGCACACACAATTCATGTGAGAATCTAATTTTAGGTACTTACAGACTAGTTCAGGGGAGCCTGGAGTGGGGGAGGATGGGGGAGACCCTACATGGGGGGATGGTGTCCCTTCATGGGGGGATGGCGTCGTATCTCCTAGAAACACAAAGACACAAATACAATCCTTTAACCAAAGCTATTTGATAAAGGCACACAGAAAGTAGTTGGGAAACATTGAAGGTAGTAGTTACTTTGGACTGGGTAAGCAGCAGCCCCTCTTCCCCAGTCCTCCACAACTAACATCCTCAATGTCAGCTGCTACATAACCCCAATGGCAAAATATAGATATTACAGCCCTTAGATTTCCCAGGACACATTGAACACACAAACACATGTAGAATACTTACTTCCCATTTGAGGAGAGCCCAGGTCCTCATCCGCTTGAGACCAATTGGCCTCTTCTTGGGCACCAATGTGTTCCTGGCCCGGATCCAGGCGACTTGGCCCTGCCTGAGGCTCCTCTCTTGCTGAAGTTACATCAACCACAAAAGAAAACAAAACAAACAATCATTCCTCCAAGTTCGACCTAATACACAACACACCAGCACATCCACATTACTTACAGGGGGCCTGAGAAGGCTGAGCCTCCACATCCTGATCACTGGTTTCTAAAATAAAAGAAAAACATTATATATTATTTATGGACACAAATAGGCAGTAACCTCTCATCATGCTAGCACCATACTCAATGCCCCTACAATTCAGAACATAGAAGTGCACTTACACCAATGAGATGCATTGACCATGTTTTAAAACAGGAGGGCACCATGCAAATTAAGCGGGCGCCTAAGGCCTCGCACCTACAGGGGCCTTGCGGCCAGTGGCGGAGCACCAACATTTCGAAGGGCGCAGTCAGGGAAATCTCCCAAGTAAAAGATTGCTTTCAATCCTCGGATCAAAAAGTTGCAGCAGTGTGCTGCAGTCCCTTCACTGCGTCTGCCAGGTGTCTGTTGTCCGCTGACACTTACTCCTCCTTCTCTGCCTGGGGATTGGCCGTCTGATCATGTTATCCTAAGATGTGGAGGAATCGGTAGGTGTGTACCTGCACCAGTAGGAAGTGACTGGCCGGTCAACTCACTCTGCTATCATCAGTTGTTGCTCTGGGAGGAGAGCTCCGCCCTGGACCCGGAACATACAGGTAACCAGGCCCAGACTTGATATTTTGCAGGCTGGTCATAGATTTGTTGTGTCCACTATGCAAAGTGGTTGAGTAGCCCCAGGGAAGTTGGAAGAGTCTGAAAATGGTTGGTGGAGGAGGAGGAGAAGAAGGCCCTGGGTGGCTGGGGGACAAGGAGAGGGCCCCTGGGGGTTTTCTAGAGGAGGAAAGATCCACAATGACGCCAGAGTCAATTGCCAAGGAAGAGAGTGGAGCTGAGCAAGTCCTGCCTATCTGACATGAAAGCCAAACATGGTGTAGATGGAGCCCTTTGCCCTACACAATGACAGCACCAGAGGTGGAAGGTGAGTGGTAGCGGGTCTTTGACATTATAGAGCATATGGACTCTGTCCATTATTGGTAGTTTTGTTTGGAGTTGTCCTTTAGATGTTTAACTGTGTTGTTTTTGACCCGAGCTGTGAGGGACTGAGGTATGACAGCCCACTATGCTGAGACTTATAGTGCCCTAGAATGTTGAGGACTGAGGAATCCTTAGTCCCTAACAGAGGGCACTACAAGTCTTAGCATAGCAGGCAGTATTTCCTCATTCCCCTACAGAGAGGATTACAAGTCCAAGCAGGTAGCCTTCTGCAGTGGGACTTGTTGTGCCCTTGACTGTGGTGGACTGAGGAAGGGAAGTGTAAGAGGGTCTCTGTAAGCTCAGATGTATGGGGGAGCTTTGGGGAACACAGAGTTCCCTTTTACACCAGAGTCCCCAGCTTCCCCCCTCAAATAATGGTTCCCAAACTCTCCTTATATCAGAGTCTTCACACTTCCCTCTTACAGTGTAGTAAGTCTGGAGACTCCGATGTAAAGGGGGCTCTGTAAAATGTGATTAGAGATTAGAAATTTCTAACATTTTTATTTTCTACTTACGATCCACAATTTTCAGCTGCTCAAATGGCTCGCTGCCTCTGACTGCATATTGGAGTGTGGCCGTCCTCCTCCTCCCCTTCTTCACCAAAAGCACAAGAGGGTGCCGTCCGTCCGCTTTGGCTAGAAGCAGAAGAAAAAAAAAAAACATAAAAAATACGAATGTACATAGTAGTATTAAAGGTTGTGAAGAGACACTTGATGGAGGTAGGAAAGGTAGGAGCGAGAGGGAGGGGGGGGGGGGGTGTTGGTATTAGTGTTGTTGCATAGCTAAACACATGTCCACCTACCCAAAAAATTGTAACCTATCTGGTCACATGTAATGTATATTTTTACTTACCGGAGATTTGCTCCACAGCCTTTAGCAGGAGCTTGGGTGAGCGCCTTTTGGCATCACTCCAGGCCCGCTGCAGATCCACTATCTCAGGCAGAAACTGAAATCTCCGCTGCAGCCTCATCCGGAGACGACACATCATCTTGTGCTTTTGGTGAAGATGCGTATATACATTATCATACCCCCAGAGGAGGAGGAGCTGTGGAAAGAGCAGTGTATGTTTGAGTCCAAGTATGTCCAAAATAGTACAGTCTTCAAATAACATGCTAGGTCGTCTTTGAGATATTGTAGAACAAAGAATTCCATTTCTGGTGATACATATACATCGATGTCCAAATCTACCTCCATGACATAGGTTGCCCCACACTGGTGATTTCCTCTACATGATATAGCCATTTTCTCAATTGGCCTTTCATGACACACCCAGGGCCGCCATCAGGGGGGGACAGGCAGTCACTGTATTTACAACCTTATTGCTGTCCATTTAGCAGGGTGCAAGTAACTTTACACACATGTAGCATAGGTATCAACTTTTGTCACCATGTTAAAAGGACAGCAGTATGGGTAGCATTACAGTGACTGTTATTAGTCCAGGCTCACTAAACTAGCCAATGCTTGGAAAAGCAAGCCATGCAGATTGCTTTTCAGGTCCCTTTTAACACGAGCTGTCTGATTGGGTGTGGCTGTTAATTTTTGACGCAGACCTGATAAGCCCCTCAATTCTCCTTTATGGAGTGTTATATGTAAATGGGATTGCTTCATTTGAGATGCAGATTTAAACTGTGTATGGCCAGGCTGAAGGTACCCAAGTTGATTGGTCGATCACCTGGAGGACAACGTACAACCAGTCTGTCAGATTTTACACACACTTATCGCTAGCATCTCTTGTAGCCACTAGCAATAATCACTGTGTTTTCCTGGCAGGGGCAGCACCAGGAGAACACAATGGCTCCGCAGGAGGGTTTCCCCTGTCTGTGTTGATGGTGGAATCAAGGCAAAATGTTTTTCCTGCAAGCCACGGGACAAACAAAGATAGTTTTTTAATGAATCCCTGATTTTGCCAAAATGGAAAAAAAAAGATGTTTGCTTTGTATATTCTTAAGTTTGCTACATAACTAGAACATGTAACAGTGTTATATCATTGCAGGAGATTTCCCTTCACTTCCTGTCTTGGTGTCACCAGGACAGGAAGTGAGGGAATCTCCCGTGGGGATACAGCCAGCAATTCTTTCCTTTTATATATACTATGGACATTATAAGGCAACAATTGCAAGCTATTTCCCCACAGTGATATTGCCCTCACTTCCTGTCTTGGTGACACTAAGACAGGAAGTGAGGGAAAATCTCATGCAATGATATCACCCTACTAGAAATTGTAGTTCCGTCTAAAAAGTATACATAAAGTAAGCACTTGGTTTCCAAAGTGGCAAAATTATGGAGGAGTTAAAACCCCATAGTGTGATCGGGTAATCTGACGGTGTGTTCCTACACTCCTCAATGTGTCTGTTCATTAAGCTGTGCTGAATTATCCTTGATTCACAATTCCTGCAAGAGTTGCACATGGTATGTGGGAGATGCAAATTTAAGGTGGCATAATTATCCACACAATCACACATAATCCTTTTTAAAGGTCACCAGCAGAATTTGATGGCATAGTGGTTCACAGCAGTGCCATCATATTCCAGTTAGATCTGTAAATTAACAAAGCAATGTGATCTGGGGGTGTATTTAACTTGCAATGGACACCCCCATTCATTATCATATGGCAGTGTGAGATGGGTGTGTTGGGAATGTGATCCATTGAGACAAGTGATTATACACTCATGTGTTTCTTTTAGAGGTGATTTGTTCAAGGCAATCCTTTGAAGACATGACCATTCCAGATTTTTGTGATCACTGATTCCATCTCAGGTGAACCAATTAGCTGCTGTGTGCAGATCCAGCTTATGATGGTAAGAGTGTCAGACAAGACAAACGGGGCCGAGCTTGCAGTGTGTATGGATGTATGTAAGGCAATAATTTTTGGCATTATGCATTTAGGGAATATAATGTTTCTAATCTTGCATATATGAAAAGGGTCAATACATTTGTCTTTATCTAGATAGATTCCAAAGCGTCAGAGCAATCTGTCACAGATAATTGGGTTTCATTTTGTGTAAAAGTTGAAACGAATCAAATCTATCTATATACAGGCATAGCCCACTTTAAGTACACAATGGGACCAGGGCATGTATGGAAACTGAAAATGTACTTAAAGTGAAGCAATCCCTTTTTTCTTTTCTCGATGCATGAAAATACACCAGCTCCATTGTAAATTTTGGCCACATTGACATAGCCTTACTCCCAAACCATGTGGGAGCATGTTAAGGGGATCCAGGACTATGACATGATAGATTACCTAGGCAAGCTGGCCAGCCACAAAATGGATATGGTGTAGTCCTGGGTACCTGGGTACCCTGTCGTTGCTCCCTAAGTTTGTTATCCCTGTCACTTATGGTTTGTGAGCAGTGTCATGGCAAGCTGAACAAGCTGTGTCCTTACTCACGATTGTATATAAAGTGAGTGTACTTAAAGCAGGGTATGCCTATCTATATCTATATAGAAAGTTCAGAGATGTGAACCTGTTCCCTATTATATACACTAATATATGGTATATAACATATTCTATAATGTATCTAATGTATATATATTGTATATAATATATACATAGTATATATATTGTCTAATATATATATTTTGTATAATATATATTTTTTAGATACACATACATACATCTATATATATATACACATATAATATATATATATATACATACATATACATATACATATAATATATATATATACATATATATATACATATATATATATACATATATACATATATACATATAATATATATATATACATATAATATATATATATATATATATACATATAATATATATATATATATATATATATATATATATATATATATATACATATAATATACATATATATATATACATATACATATATATATATACATATACATATATATATATATATACATATACATATACATATAATATATATATATATATATATACATATAATATATATATATATACACATATAATATATATATATATACACATATACATATACATATAATATATATATATATATATATACATATAATATATATATATATATATACACATATAATATATATATATATACACATATAATATATATATATATACATATAATATATATATATATACATATAATATATATATATATATATATATATATATATATATATATACATATATACACATATATATATATATATATACACACATACATATATATATATATATATATAGGGAACAGGTTCACATCTAGGAAGTTTCTATAACAGGAAGCTTCTAGATCACGTCTAATAGGCAGAAAGTGCATGCGCAGATCAGCAGACCAAAAGTTTCTTGCACACCCGCTAGATAAGCGACCCACCCAGCCACCATCCCCCATCCCCCATCCCGCACCCTGCACACTCACACCCCCTCCTTACCTTACACACAAATGCCACGATTTCGGCTGTAAACAGTGCAGGAGCCATGATGCACACTTACGACAGGGCCTGGACAATTTCCGGAAACGTGTGCACGCACCAAAAGTTTCGTTTCCGGTTTCATGTATAAATGTGAGAACGCGGTTTTGTATATTCGCGAATTCGCGAATAGTGAACATACACAACCATTAAGCAGATTTAACTTAGAAAAAGAAATACAAATACATACATTTGTGGACACCAGAAAACTTTATTTAGACACATGAAGACATTTTAAAAAAAAAATTGGAAACATGCTGTTTATTACATTTGTATTTTTCAAACCAAAACAACCTTTGTACAACATTTAGACCATATACATCGACAAAGAGCCCATAATCAACAGATGCATGTGCAGATTGACAGAATTATGTTAACAGCAATAAATACTTACAGAGAGTCAACACACAACACAGCCAAATCTCACCTCCATAAATAACAAAGGGCCAAAAATGTTACCCATAAAACATGTGACACACAAATATATTGGACCTCTTCGTAGGTCAAATCTTTCCTGATGTCTGAGTGAGCTATATATAATCCAAGCAAACACACCCAGAATGGTAACGCCCAGTCCAAAAATTAACTGTGTGTATCCTGTGTGTTTTGGAGCATGCTCAGTTGCCAAAACAAGGGAAATAGAAATGAGGAATAGAAATGTATGTAGGTGTGTATAGTATATGTGAATTGAAAAAATTCTCTCTTGAAGTTTGCTAGTCATTATTTAGAATGTTTAGATACAGGAATACATACATATATATACAATTACGTGAGAGAGAGAGAAATATATATTTAGGGAAACAATTGAAACACACCTTTTGGGATTTGAGAAGTGAGATTGTGACGATTGACCAGATATGTAAGCCAACAATCTGACTCATCACTCATGAACATCCCTAAATTTGGCGTGGCAATTATATCAGGCGTTCTTATGTGCATTTTGGCTGGCGTTTTCACAGGCGTTTTGACATGCATTTTTTGGGCAGGCATTGTTATATGAAATCACCTACAAAAGCCCCAAAAACAGACCACAAACACGTACATGTGAACGTAGCCCGTTTGGGGGCGTTTGAGGGGGATTTGTCCAGCTCAAGGATCAGCTCCCAAAACAGGCAAAAAATCCAATCCTATTCAGTTCAATGGCCCCTGTTCCCATGTGAGCATTTTGACGGCATGAGGAAAACACCCAACGCTCACTGAGAAATAGCACAATGATTAGGGAGTCTGCCTTCCTGCTGTAGGTTTGTAAGTTCGAATCCGGAAGGTGCCCTCTGTATGGGCAACACTTGGATATCTCCAATCCTCCAAATGTTGACATCATTAATTTTGTTCATGTTTGAAAAAGGCATGTGTATCAGCAAACTTTTAATCCAAAGACATGAACAAAATACAAAAGATGCCCCATAAAGTCAATATGTAGCAATATTGTGAGCTAAAGCTCTATTTGTTTGTTGGGCATACTTTGCTAATTAGCCAAGTATAAGGGATATATATATATATACCTTCAGTTAAATGTGTAGTAAAATGGTAACACTTGGCCATACCCATATGGAAGAAAAGGTAGTATTTGCAATATATTTCTAAAAACATTCTTTGGAAACACATAAAATATTGTCAAAATTGTGACATTTCCTTGATATGTGTGAAATGCTAATAATCTTTCTTTGAAATATGTTTTACATCTATTTTTTTTCTATCTGACGACCAATTCCCCAATGTAATATTTTGTGGGTTTTTTCAGAGAATGTGGAGGTTCTATATAAACACTGTAGATTTGACTGCTATGATTTCGGAGTTAGCAGGAAAGGTGTATGGAATGTGATGGTGTTTACTAAAGGATCCCTTGTTGGAAGTGTGCATGTTTTTCCAATTCCGCCGGTTTTTGCCATTTTCTATGGGCGAGACAGCGGATTTGCAAGCGGTGTTCAAAAAAAAATTGACCCAAAATCGCGCTGGCGAAATTTTTTGAGCCAATTTGACGTTGCGCATGCGCACATTCGCGAGTTCGCAGCTCGCGGCTGGAGGAGCTGTTTAACCTTTCCACACTTTCGCAGATATCTCTCTTTCTAAGTCAGTTTTTGAGATTTTTTAAACGCAAGTCATCTCCAAATTGACTTCCACACCTTCCACAGTGATTTTGGATTTTTGGGGGTACAGGGGAAAATTTGGCTAAACTTTAGTCGAGCTTTTAGCTGGCGTGGTTTTAAGTCGCGCTCTGACCATATTGCATCTTAATGAATCTCACACTAGGCGCTATTTTCCGCCCGCCGTTCTTTGAATGCCAATTTCAGACTTAAATAATCGCCGCTTCGCAAAATCACGCCGAAACGCCAATTCGCCGTACTATGAATCAGGCCCTAAGTAAGGGTGATGGTACTCTGGCTGGTTTTGCTTCTTTCCCTGCCCTGCCTTCCCTTCCTTTCTGTCTTTCCTCTCTGGCTCCACTCTACACCTGGTCCTTCTCTTTTTTTTTTTCCCTCAAGCCCTGTAGTAGGACTAAATCATCTATTCAGGTTCACCTATATGATAATCTTTATAGCCACATATATCTTGCATTGCTACATATGGGTTAAACAAGCCATTTCCAACCAGGGTTCCCATAGAGATTGCTAGGGGTTCATTGAGCTGTAGTCATAGGACCTTGCATCTTATGGTGCCTTCATAGTTTCAGGTCCATCACCACTAGTCAGAGTCCGTAGCATCACTAGCATGGAGCCAATGATCTGTTCAGCTGTCTCTAAGGGTGGAATTCTAACTACCACAGTAAGGGGGAGTATTCAACCTACTGACCACTTCCATAAGATGGGCATTCTTCCCACAGTCCACCTATGTAAGGGGAACATTTTTAAAAACCCCCAATGGACTATTCTTAGCAGGGGGTTCCTGAGACCTGGAAATTATTTAAAGGGATCCTCTGTAGTATAACTGTTGAGAAAGGGTGGGCTAGACCCAAAGTAGAAGTGCTATAGCAGAAGGTGTTTTCTGAATTGCATGAAACTTGGTCTGTGGTTGCTTGCTTCATTTTAGCCGTTAGACTTGCTTATTGCCTGTAAAGTGCACAAAGATTGGTATCTCTGATCTTCTGCATTTAATTTATTTAAACAACTCTTTTCAATAAAAATAAAATATTGAAACCAAAAAAAAGAAAAAAAACACAACAGTCATAAAAGCATCCACCCCATGAACTTACCCATCCTCTCTGCCATCCTCTGGCAGATTATCCAAGAATGTTTCCTTATCTTTGACAGACAAGATGGAGCAAATGTCTCTCTTTTACCTTTTGTGTGAAGCATGGGTGATAGCAATGACCTTTGCTGTAATTTTTTTTTACAAGTGTACTGGAGGAAAGGGAACATTGCTTGTCCTTTTCTTTTAGAGATATTCATGTTTGTATCCTAATTCAGTGGTGGTCGACTCTCTTCATATAGGGGCTTTCAAGTACGGCCCCTGACATCGCAAAAGGGATGCACATAATATTCAGTGATTTTCATGCTATAGAAAACTGTCAGAGATTGAAGATATAAATGGGAGAGGGTCAGATAGTGCAAACATGGTTTAGGAGTTTTTGGAGATTGGGAAAATGCTAGAGGAGTTGTTAAGAACTGGGGACATTCTTTAGGTTGTATTGGATACTGGAAACATGCTATAGGTGTTATTGGAGACTGGGATATGCTTTAGGACAGATATTCTCAACCAGGGCTATATGGAACCCTAGGGTTCCTCCAGAGGTTTCTAAGGGTTACTGATAGACCTCCCATCTGATGGGTCTGCATAGCTCTAGGGCCAATGCTTCTTGGCAGAGTGAGCTGCATGTCACTAATGATCTTTTTTAGCTTTCTGTAAGGGTGGCATTCTAACAACCACTGTCAAGATTGCATTCTTTCTACTAACCGCTAATGTAAGAGGCAATTTCCCACTGAACCCCACAATGAATTGGTTTTAGCAAAGTTCCCCAAGACCTTAAAACTATTTCAAGGGTTCCTCTGGGGTGAAATGGTTGAGAAAGAATGCCATGAGTCTTGGCACATGCTATAGGAATTGTTGGAGACTAGGAGCTCACCATACTGTTATGGGAGACTGGAGACATGCTGTAGGAGTTGCTGGATTCACAGCAGCACTTCAGTACAAGGAGCGTGGGTTTCCTGTATCACATTCTAGTGTGAACGGGCCTGTAGCCATTGCCATTAAGTGCAAGGTTGGGGGGCGGCAGAGAGGCAGAAGAACAAGTCGTACTACATATACCCTATGTGCCTTAATGAATTGTTTTGAATGTGCGTAGTAAGTCTAAAGTCTACAACTGGTTAAAGTCTATTCGCAGTCTCCAGCACACTGCCCTCTCTGAACCTTCTCCTTCCTGAACAACGAGAAATGCACTACTTTGTGGAAGTGGTTAGTAGTGTTAGTAGAGTGCACCTGTGTACATTGTGAGTGCAGGACTTTTGAAAATGCTACTTGCTTGGCTGTTCCTTTAACTTGATCCCTTGAGCAAACTTTGACATCTGGTGTTGAGTCTGTTCCCTAACCTAGTTTTCTGCATGCTTAATTGGCATCAGAAACAATTGAAGCCAAAAAAGTAGCTCTTCTAATACATTGCTAGTGCTGAACTTATGAAAAAGCTAGTTGCTAGTCTGTTATGCTGATTAACCTGGACCCTTGAGCAAGTTTAGAGATTGTAGGTTGCCAACAGTATGTTAGCTAGGTAGTAAGCTGGCTCCGGTTGGGGAAGGGGTTAACGTTTTGCATCTCGATTATTGGGCTTTTTTGGACCCTGCCTACACACCCAGTGATATAAATATAGGGGGATAGCTGGGTTCCAGAGTGGGCCTGCTCTCGGAGATGTTGTGGAACACTAAGAGAGACTGCTATGCCCAGCAATCCGTTGGAAGACACTTGGAGTTCAGATGAATACCAAACCTTGGAAGATGCCACTTACGGACTACCACCTTGTTGTTGAGGTATGCCTCGGCAGCTTAGTTCAGTTATAGAGAGAGACATGTCGTACTAGAAATGTATTTGTTGGACTTTGTTCAAGTAGAGTTTCATCAACTATTTAAAGCCTGGTCTGAAGTAATTTAAAGGGCATGATGGTTTTTGGCATATGACAGAACAAGGGTCAGTTAGACACATGTGGGGTATGAAGCAAAGCCACAACTAAGGGACTATTTGGCAAGGACAAGGAGGAGAAATGCAGTTGCTCTGGCAAAACGGCTGGCGGCAGCCCGCTGCTGATTTTTTATTTTTTTTGTGGATTTGGAGAAAGTCGCGCCAGGGGCTCAGCCATGGCAGCCAACTGTTGCATTTTGGGAGTTGTAGTCCACATGTGCTCAAGCTCCTGGTGTGTGGAGAACTGAGAGCAGCGCAGCCAGTAAACTACAACTCCCGGGTTCTGGAGGAAGGCAGAGGCAGGGCACACTAGGGAGTCAGGACTGGCTCAGGCTGCTGGTCTGGGTGCTGGCTGCAACTTTACATGACCCCAGGACAGGAGCATCATCCCCCCCCCCCCCCCCCCGTCGTCCGAGGACTGGAGGAGGCTGTGCAAGGACCTGAAGCTTAGTTGTCAGCTGCCATCAGTGAGGTGAGAGACCCTGACACCCCCAGCTGACCCCCACATAATCATCCCATCTATCTCCCTCCCCTATACACCCTATTTACCCTGCCCCAGTGCCCACCCAGTAACCTCAAAAAAGCCCCCAACACTGTGGGTCCTTCTGGGAGCTGCCATGTCCTGTGGATGCTGCTGGGAGCTGGCCATGTCCTATGGGTCCTGCCAGTGGCCAGCAGGACCCACAGGTCAGTGACCAGCAAGACCCACAGGTCAGTGGCCAGCGGCAAGCTGGACCCACAGCTCAGTGACCAGCAAGATCCACAGGTCAGTGGGCAGCTGGACCCACAGGCCATGGCCAGAAGCCAGCGACCAGCAGGACCCACAGGTCAGTGACCAGCAGGATCCACAGGTCAGTGACCAGCAGGACCCATGGCCTGTTTCTGCTGGGAGCTGACCATGCCCTTGAGGGCCTGCTGCCCACTACCTAAGGTGATCAGATGTTCCTAGTTTTGTCCCCGTTTTGCAGGGGCAATACTGGGCGGTTGCAGATGGGGGCCCCCAGGACCGACCCTACCATGGTTCCCCCTGGGCCCAATGGGCTGCTTTGGAGGGGAAGAGGGGGCGAGCTCTGCTGGATTACACAGAGTGGGGATCTCCAGCTTACCTGGCGGCCGCTGTCATACAAAGTAATGTCTCCTGGACTGGCTCCTATGATAGACAGCACGCTGGTGACATCTCCAGAAAGAAAATTGTGATGCTTGGCACCTTGCTCCTGCGCTCATAATCAGGTTCTATGACTGCCTCTATCACTTGGCATCCACTAATGGCTAAGCCTTGCTGCCCTCTACGACCGGGGTGGTCGACAAAACACTGTAGACATAAACAAAAAGAAGGGCGCACCAGCCTAGCGCATTATCCTCAGTAGGCTTTTTATTGATAAAATATTAAAAAATGGCTACTCACAAACATGCGATGTAAACCAGCATATCAACTCCATCGAACAGCGTCCATGATGTAAGTGTTCGATATCTCATGAAAATAGAAAGTCTAATGCGTTTCGAGGCAATGCCTCTTCCTCAGAGCCCAATGGACACTAACGAGGCTGAGCTGATGGGCACTGGTGAGGCTGCATTGATGGGCACTGATCAAGCTGCGCTTATGGGCACTGATCAGGCTGCATTGATGGGCACTGATCAGGCTGCAATGACGGGCGCTGTTGATGCTGCGCTGATGGGCACTGGTGATGCTGCATTGATGGGCACAGATCAGGCTGCAATGATGAACCACCTCTGGGTCTGCCCCTGCAGAGCTGCAAGAATCTTTGCTCCGGTGTGGTTCCTGTCCCCTAGACACAGCAACTGAAGCACTGCATGGGAACTTTTAGCCTGACTCATTGAATAGCCCCTTGAACGCTTAGGGAGCACTTGTGGTTCGTAGGACAATTCAGCAGAGGAGGGCATGGAGGAGGAGGAGGAGGAGTAGAGCTGACTCATCCCGCACCATCACCACTAGCTGTATGGAGATGTAGTGGCACCACAAGCTGCAGCACTGAGCCCTGTCCTGCATCCTTCAGAATTGCAAGCAGATTTACCCAGTGTGCTGTGAAGGAAATATAACATCCCTGACCATGCTTGCTGGTGTCAGCAGTAATGTAGACTTTGTGTCTGACTGCCTTGCGCAAAGATGCCACAAAATTGCCTTCCACAGGATGCTACAGAGCTGGAATGGCCTTATGTGAAAAGAAATACCAACTGGGAACCACGGAAGGGACAGAATCCACCAGATGGAAAGGCAGAAGTTTTAAAGCCAGCAGTTTTGACAAGCTTGCATTCAGACGCTGGGCATGTGGGTGGCAGTGACTGCATTTGTTTTTTCGCTGCAGCAGATGGGGCAGAGAATTTGGCAGCTATAGTCTACAGCTGGTGGTGTGCTACTGGCAGATTTGCTGCAAGGACCTGGGACACCCTGCACTATACCATCATCCCTGTCAGTGGAGGCTGTTGAGAGGTCATGAGGTATAGTGGGGGTAGACTGAGGTGAGTAGGGGGGAGGAACAGAATTGCATCCCTTTTGTGTGATTTTCAGGTGCTCTTGCCAACAGGCTAAGTGGTGGGAGGTTAAATGCCTTGTCAACCATGTGGTACCCAGATGCCACGCTTGATGTGCTTGAGACAAAGTTTGCAAATTGCAACAGTGCGATCGGCTGAACATGTGCTAAAAAAAGGCCCAGACCGCTGAGCTGTAGGAAGGGTGTTGGGAAATAACAGCTCCACAATGTGATGGAATAGGATGGCTGCTCTCTACTTTTCCATGATGGCTGACACATTGGGGTTGTGCCTCACCCTCACTTTCCTTCTCTGCTCTATCCAGCATCCAAGTCGTGTCAGTGACCTCATCATCATCATCTCCTCCATCCTCATTTCCACTGGAGACAACTTGGCAATACGCTGCGGCTGGGGGAACATGACTGCCAATTTGTATACCAGTGTTCTCCTCTCTCTGTAGGCTCATGTTCCTACCTTCCTCAACCT
Organism: Pelophylax lessonae; assembly: GCF_965119305.1. NCBI lineage: Eukaryota > Metazoa > Chordata > Amphibia > Anura > Ranidae > Pelophylax > Pelophylax lessonae. Next base: position 34,060,772 of record NC_138777.1, read on the forward strand.
CAGAAACAACATCGGAGTCAAGAAATGACTGAGCATCGTCAAGGAGCAAGTGGCATGCCTGATGCTGGAGCTATGGCAGAAGCTGTGGACAAGGAGGTATATTTAGCAACTCTGGAAGCTGCAGTGGGGAGTATGAGGATGGTTTAGTAAGCCAGCCCACCATGTCCTCTGCATGCTGTGGCTGGATAGTACGGGCAACATCACTAAACAAAGGAAATGATGCCCTGCCTGAGGACTGACCATGTCCACCTCTGCCAGTGGACACATACGCTGCTGGCCCCCTCACAATGCCATGGGGACATCTGCCTCTCCTTGTTGGCCTCCCAGACAATGATGGGAAGGTGCTTATTAACAAAATGTAATAAGGATGTGGAAATATGTACATGGATGCACTTTAATCAATGGAAAGTGGTGTTTGGTGCACTTTACCTGAGTAATCACTACACAGACACACTCCAATGACACTCTACAAATACTGCAGAAAAAACTACACTAACGCATTTAAATATACTGTGTTAAACATGCAGTAATGCACAGAAATATACTGTGTTAAACGTGCACTAATGCACAGAAATATACTGCGTTAAACGTGCACTAACACACTGAAATATACTGCATTAAACGTGCAGCAACGCGCAGAAATATACTGCATTAAACGCGCAGTAACGCACTGCAATATACTGCGTTTAATGGCACTTAACGTACTGAAATATACTGCGTTAAACGTGCAGTAATGCACAGAATTTTACTGTGTTAAACGGCATGTAAGGCACTGAAGCATACTGCGTGAAATGGCATGTAACGCACAGAAATCTACTGCGTTAAACGTGCACTAACACACTGAACTATAATGCAGTTAACCTGCCTTGACAAAACTAACTGACACTAAAGTAAAAATGAATGGTCAGGTCACTACACTCACACTGACTGAACTATCACTGGATTCACACTAAACTGATATTCTACACTGACAATAGAATCACTATAGTATCACTGAACAGAGCCCTGTTCTATCTCTCTCCACGTCTATACCACACTACAAATGGCCGCTATTGAAAGAATACTTTTATAGTTTGGGGTAGGACTAAGAGCAATGAGCCATGATTGGATAGAGTCATCATTACTTTCTCCAGTCATGGCTCTGATAGTGCTATGTGCCCTGATTGGGCAAAGCTTTTATTGCTTCAGCCAATCAGGGCTGCCAATGCACAGTACACTGTGGTCATTCGGCGGGCCGATAATTTGAGTGTTTCTTCGAACGGCCGAATAGCCAATGTTCGGCCCAAACTCATGCTCAGGCCAAACCGTTCAGCCATCCCTACTTGCTGCATGCTTGATCTGCATCAGAAACGAATGAGCCGAGAAGAAGCTTTCCTATTACTTTAGAACAAGCAGCACGCACCTCTGTACCTTGCCAGTTATGAACTTATAAAAACGCTACTTGCTTGGCTGTTATGATGCTTCTTCAATTTATACCCTTGAGCAAGTTTTGAGGTCTTGTACTGAGACTGCTATCTAACTTTGCTTGCTGCATCCTTGATCCCAATTGGAAACTATTGAAGCCAAAGAACTATCTGTTCTATTATTTTAGATATAACTAGCACCATGCACCTGTGTACATTGACAGTGCTGAACTTATGCAAAAGCCAGTTGCTTGGCTCTTATGCTGCTCTTTCAATTTGAACCCTTGAGCAACTTTTAAGATGTGTTGAGTTTGCTCTCTAACTTTACTTGCTGCATGCTTGATCCACATCAGAAAATATTAAAGCCATAGAACTATCAGTCTGCTTTCATGTTCAAAAGGAGGTCAGCAGTGGCAGTTAATGTATTATTTTTGAGACAGGTTTCCTTTACACCAGGGGTCTCCAAACTTTGTAAACAAAGAGCCAGTTACAGTCCTTCAGATTTTAGAGGGCCGGACTGTGACCATCAGGAGTAGAAAATGTCCCAGCATCAGCTGGAGTAAACGATGCCCCATCTTTGGTGTCAGAGAGGAATTGTGCCCCATCGTTTGTGACATTGGGAAGAATTGTGCCCTGTCATTTTGCCCATCGTTGGAGTCATTGGGAGGACCTGTGCCCCATTGTTGGCGTCATTAGTAGGAACTGTGCCCCATTGCTTGTGTATTGGGAGAAATTGTTCCCCATCATTGGTGTCACTGCAAGGAATTGTTCCCCATCATTGGTGTGATTGGGTGGAACTGTGTGGCACCATTGGTGTCATTGGTAGGAATTATGCCCCTTCGTTGGTGTCATTGAATGAAATAGTGCCTCAAGGGTCAGATAAATACAAACAAACGGCCAGAGTTTGGAGACCACTGCTTATAACCAACCTTATATTTCTCCTCTAGGTCATTGCAATCACCGCCCTCTGCGCATTGTGCTGGATGGTAACATTTTGTGACGTTAACCCTTTAAGACAAGAGCGCAGAGTTCATTAATGCAATAGGACAAATAAGGTGTTTATTTATATCATCATGTAGGTTGTATCTGTGTTATGTAAGAATAAATCCACTTAAAAGTTCTTTTGACAATATCTAGAAATGTCACACTGAGCAGCGCACTACGGAAAGGCATGATGACATTGTTACTAAAAATCTCCAATGCGGAATTCCCCCGGCTCGCATATAACTAGCTTCTCTGGGAATTCACAAAATATCACTTCTGCTTTGACACATGGATAGCAAAACTGTTATTCGGGACCTCTGACGCTAGTTATTTCCCGCCAACGTTAGCAGTAGCTGAGAACAAAAAAAAAAAAAAATATTCTGTGCCCAAAATAACACATAATGGCACTGTACAATAGATAGGAAAATCTCTAAAAAACCCAATACTCTGGAAGGCAATCGGCTTCTACGTAGATCTAAACCTGAACTCGATGACAGGTCTATTTATACAGCAGCGAATATGTCACCAAACATTCTCTGCCAGAGAATCAATCACTGTCATTAAACTGATACTGAAGTCTCTTTTTTTCCCATCTCTTATTTATTTTTGTTTCTGTTTGTGCTGTGAATAGATCTACGCATCAAGAGATCATATTACACAGGCTATTCACAGCACAGCATTAAAATTACTTGGCAAAGGTGGCAGTGAGTAACTGCAAGCAGGGTCGGCGCTCCCGCTAGGTGAACTAGGCAGCTGCCTAGGGCACACTGCTGCATAGGGGGCGCAGCCACGGCCACTGACTTCCCCACTAGCCTGGCCGGGGAACATGAGGGGCTGAAAAATGCCGACCTACACAGGGCTGGGGCGCTGACTGACTCTCCAGAGAAAGCAACAGCCGTGGAGGACAGCTGTCACGGCTGCTGCAGAGGAGGTCAGCAGTAGCTCAGCCTGTGAGGAGGGTGACAGCTGGGGAGCCGGGACAAGGCGGGCACAGCTGGGGAGACAGAGGAGGACAGTGGAGACGGGACACTGGGTCGGACGAGGTGGTCACAAGGACAGCTGGGGAGGCAGGCACCATCAGGCCCCTGGATATAGGTATAATTATCCTGCCCCAGTGAGTCTGCTCTGACCCTGTTAAGTCACCCATGCCCTGGGCAAGACTACAAGACTAGCGAGTGACCCCCCCCCCCCCCCCTGGACCAAGCAAGCGGTGTTGGGGGGGGAGTGTGCCTGGCAGGAAATAGTCAAACACTGGCCCTGACTGCAAGCACGCCACCTTTTGTGAATATGAAAAATATATATACAGTAGTTCAAAATTAAAGCGATACTAAATGCACAATGTTTCAATTTACATTGTCCCTTCTATTTCTATATATGGATGGGGGCACTGTAATTATTTTAATAAAAAGCTGTCACATGACCCAACTTTTTTCCCAGCCTGTCTGCAGGGAAACAGTGGCAGGAGGAGCTTCTAATCCTTTTCTGCTGGTCACATGATCAAACAAAAAAAAAACCAGTCTTTTGAACACAGAAAAAAAATAAATAACTAATATCAATAAACAGTTTTAAATTATCATACAAATATTTATTTGAAATCAAATCTTTATTGTTTTTTGGCAAAACCATGGTGTGGGCAGATATCTGCCAGTCACGCTCCTCCAGCCTGTGTCTTTGCATAACAGGAAGGAGAAGCCTCTATTAATCTACATGTAATATCCTGCCCCCATTGTGACGGAGGGGCTGTCATTTACCACTGAGCAAAAAACTGAGCATGCCCAGAGCTGCCAGCACTACTCTGCAAAATCCCTAGCTGAACTGGGGTCTTGGACAGAAGGGGGAGATAGAGAGCAGCAGGATCAACAGTGGCGTCCCTAGGGGGGGCCAGAGGGGGCCATGCCTCCCCCCAACATTATGCTATGTGCCCCCGCCCCAACAGGATACTAGGCATTATTACTGTGTAAACTGGCACCAATACTAGGCTTTATTACTGCGTAAACTGGCGTCAATACTAGGCTATATTAATGCGTAAACTGGCACCATTACTAGGGGATATTACTGCGTAAACTGGCACCAATACTAGGGACTATCACTGCATAAACTGGCACCAATACTAGGGGTTATTACTGTGTAAACTGGCACCATTACTAGGGGTTTTTACTGCGTAAACTGGCACCAATACTAGGGGTTATTACTACGTAAATTGGCACCAATACTAGGAGCTATTACTGCATAAACTGGCACCAATACTAGGGGTTATTACTATGTAAATTGGCACCAATACTAGGAGCTATTACTGCGTAAACTAGCACCAATACTAGGGGTATTACTGTGTAAACTGGCACCAATACTAGGGGCTATTACTGGACAATCTGGCGCCAATACTAGGGGTTATTATTGTGTATACTGGCACCAATACTTGGAGCTATTACTGCATAAACTGGCACCAATATTAGGCGCTATTACTGCATAAACTGGCATCAAAACTAGAGGCTAATACTGCATAAACTGGCACCAATACTAGGGGTTATTACTGCGTAAACTGGCACCAATACTAAGGGTTATTACTGCGTAAACTGGCACCAATACTAATGGCGATTACTGCGTAAATTGGCACCATGACTAAGGGTATTACTGCATAAACTGGCCCCAATACTAGGAGCTATTACTGCATAAACTAGCACCAATACTAGGGGTATCACTGTGTAAACTGGCACCAATACTAGGGGCTAATACTGCACAATCTGGCACCAATACTAGGGGTTATTACTGCGTAAACTGGCAAATAAACTGACACCAATACTAGGGGTTATTACTGCATAATCTGGCACCAATACTAGGGGTTATTACTGTGTAAACTGGTGCCAATACTAGGGGTTATTACTGCGTAAACTGGCACCTATACTAGGGGCTATTACTGCGTAAACTGGCAACATACTAGGGTTTACTACTGCATAAACTGGCACCATTACTAGGGGCTATTACTGCGTAAACTGGCACCAATACTAGGGACTATTACTGCCTAAACTGGCACCAATACTAGAGGTTATTACTGTGTAAACTGGCACCAATACTAGGGACTATTACTGCCTAAACTGGCACCATTACTAGGCGTTATTACTGCGTAAACTGGCACCAATACTAGGGGTTTTACTGTGTAAACTGGCACCATTGCTAGTGGCTATTACTGCCTAAATTGTCTGGGACCAATACTAGGGGCTATTACTGCATAAACTGTTTGATGAAATTGCTTTAAACTATAAAGAACAGCTTTTACGTGTTTTCCTCTTTCTTAGGTATGAAGCAATACCTGAGGAAGAAAGGGAAACTCTTGAAAGCTTGTCTTTTAAATGTTAGGTTAAGTACAATAAAAAAAATATCATTGCTTACTGCATTGCTCTCTTATATTTTTAATCTTTTTTATATATACACTTATTTCATTTTTTTCCAGTGGTATGATTTAGTGCTGAAAATTCTGAGTGCCCCCCCCCAGTTTTGACTGTGGTATCTTATGTGCCCCCCCCTATATATACTTCCTAGAGTCACCATTGAGGGGATCAACCAGGTTTTTTTTTTTTGTTGCAGAATACAGATAACGAATACTATAGTGATTAAAGAGTATGAACAATATGTAATACATCATTTATTGATAGTTTTTAATGATGTGAATTTAGTGATACAAAAGAAATAAAAACATTAACTTGTTTTGTTTGTTTTTTGGCCCTGAACATAACATATCAGAGAAAGAAAATATACAGCAAACACTATACATTCCTAACACCACACCAATAATATGAAACAAGAATCATTGATTGTATTATGTCAAGGTAACACTTCTCGGAAAAGTGTTTTCTTTCCATTTAGCACTTTACATGGTTCTTGCTTTAGTTGGCTCTTGTCATGCCTTTTGTCACATCCTTGGTTAACCTGCGGCACTATTTGCATCCCCAGTACATTGTTTATTGGTGTATCTGCGCAGGAAAACCAAATAAGCCTCTGGACTTGGAAGAGTCACACAAACCAGCGAGGCATGGATCCTCTATATATATTCATAAACTGTTCACATGGAGACCAACTCATATCTCTACAGCACACTGATCTTTTCTTTACATTATAGAACTGCATATACCATGCCCAGCCCCCAAACCGGAAAGTCATGATATCCATCAAATGCTGATCACATATGTTATAACTGTCATCCATTCCAAAGTAAATCCTAGCTGAATAATATTTAGTATACTAAAGTATTTTTGTATTATAAGGTGGCTCTTCTGGAAGGGGAAGGCTGGTGATCCATTGTGTCATGGGACCAAAGGTAGTTAACCGGTAGCTGACAGCCGCAAGTACATATACTGCGGCGGTCAGCCCCGTCCAGGCAAAGTGACGTATGGGTACGTCACTAGCCTGTCACTGAGCCAATAGCGGGCGAGCGCGCGCCCGCGGAGGCGCGCGCCCGCCCCGGCTCCTTCCCTAAGAAGTCAGTGCGTGTGACCGTCGGACCCGATGTCCGCCGGTCACTCGCGATTGTGGAGGGAGGAAGGCAGGCGGCTAATGTAAACAAAGCCGCCTATCATTCTCCCCTGTGTAAAAATGGAGATCACACGGTTCTACTATGTAGGACCGTTGATCTCTGTTCTTACACCAGTAGCCATGTCCAATCACAGTTAGAAACACGCCCCTAGGGACATACTTAACCCCTCCTTCCCCAATAAAGTTAACCCCTTCCCTGCCAGTGTCATTTTTACAGTAACAGTGCATATTTATAGCACTGATTACTGTAGTAATGTCACTGGTACCCCCAAAAGTGTCAAAAATGTCAGTCAAGGGTCCGATCTGTCCGCCGCAATGTTGCAGTCTCGCAAAAAAAATCGCAGATCACCGCCATTACTCGTTAAAAAAAAAAAACCAACAAAAATGACAAAAATCTTTCCCTTAGTTAGTAAACGCAATAACTTTTGCGCAAACCAATCAAAATACGCTTATTGTGATTTTTATTTACCAAGCATAGGTAGCAAATTGGCCAAAAATGTTAAAAAAATTAGATTTTTACATTTTTTGGGGGGGGAATTTCATATAAAAAAATGTGAAAAATATTGTTATTTTTGCAAAATTTTCGCTCGTTTTTTGTTTATAGCGCATGATCAAAAAATCGCACAGGTGATCAAATACCACCAAAAGAAAGCTCTGTTTGTGGGAAAAAAAGGACGTCAAATTTGTTTAGGTACAGCGTCGCACAAACGCGCAATTGTCCGTTGAAGTTACGCAGTGCCGAATCGCAAAATACCCCCTGGTCGGAATGGGGGTAAAATCTTCCGGGGCTTAAGTGGTTAACACACGTGTAACCAGGTAGCATGGGATCCATAGGGGAGAAGAGTCTAAGGACTCGACAATGCTCTGCCAAAGGGCCCCTTCAAAGAAATTTGGATTTGGGGCCACCACCAACTGATCTTTTTGTCACCCCTCATCATGCTGCAGATAATGTCTTCAGGACCTTGGAAGGTCCCTGCTGATGAACCACATGGTAAAAGCCCACATAACCAGGCAACTACATGGGCACATGAAGCAGGACCCCCAACTTTACTTGGCCATGGATCTAGGTAAGTATTCGGGTCATTTAGTTAAAGGGTAACTCCACTTTCATGGAAAAAAATAGCAAATAAAGAAAAAATAATATAGCGTATATAATTGTGACACAAATCATATTGTAATTGAATGTTATTAAAAATTACCTTTCCTTTTTAATCTGCAGCCGCGGTAATTTTCTGAAAATGCAATGCAATATGGCCGCTTGGAGCTGTTCTGTACACAGAATGTATACTGACCACACCCCAGAAAAATAATTTCCTGCTTGTGTGATTGGCTCACCAATTTTCCCAGAAGTCTGCCTAAGATACAAGTCAGATTTCTGGCATCCCCTGCAACAAAAATGTCATTTTTGGGGAAATTCTCCCAATAGGAACACGTCTAAAGGGATGCAGGCCCAGCAGATTTCCTCATTAGTGCTCTGTGGGTGCACAGCTGATTGATAATTATGAAACCACTCCCATTAGACCCATTTAGCACAGAGGAAAAAACAGTGTTTTTTTCAGAATAACAAAAGGTAGGAATCTGCAACAAAGGTTGTTAAAACCCTTGCAATGTACAGAGATCACCCAGAGGGTGGAGTTACGCTTTAAGTAGCAAGTTTGATTTATTAGGGGATTAGCTTAATTAGTGGGACTAAAGTATAGTGAGAACAGATTGCAACAGCACTCCTAGGTTAATTTCCAACACCATGCCTGCACCATAAAAAACAATGATGCTGTGCACCGCAGCCACCAGGGTCCTAGCAACCAATGATGCATATCCATACAGCGTCATTGGTTGCTAGGATGTTGGCAGCTTGAGCCACAATGCCCTTGGTTACTGTGCCAGCCTGCTTGCAACCGAGGGTGGAGGGTGAAAAAATGGAGGGGGGCTGATCACATGTGTTATAACTGTCATTCATTCCAAACTAGATGTAAACCCTGGCTAAATAATATTTAGTATGCTAAAGTATTGTGTATTATAATATAAAACATGTAATTGCTGCGCTAAAATATAATAAAAATAAGTATGCGAAAAGCAGCCAACACAAATCTTTGGAACAGAAAGATCAATAATAATAAAAATACAAATGTGGCGCTAATCTGGTAGCTAAAATGAAAGAAATGTCCTTGATATGCGTGGATGAAAAAGCAACAGTTCAAATTCTTTCTCGTGCATCAACAAAAAAGACTTCACAAAGAAGGGAAGAAATGTGAAGATCCTCAGCATGGGAAACCACCACCAGGCACCCGCACACACTGATCCTTACCAGATCGCATTGACCCTCATCACAAAGGTCAAAAGACGCCCATGGTACAAGCACTGGAAAGCCGGGATCATTCACTCCTCCTCCTATGAAATTTTCCACCAAACGGACAGTCCTTAGGTCCTTACAGGGTCCCCATGTGAGGAAACAAAATACCAACACATAGTGTACACTGCTATAAAGTTTATTGCTCCCCAAGGATAATAAGTACACTTACAGGATAGCCGCACTTAGAGAGCGTTGCTTTATCCACCTCCGAACGGTCGGGTGCTCGCGCATCCCACCAAAAATATGGCCGCCGTGTCTCTTCCTGGTGTGGCGTGCGTCGCCACAGGCTCCACCCGACGCGTTTCGTCAGAGTTGACGTCGTCTAGACGACGTCAACTCTGACGAAACGCGTCGGGTGGAGCCTGTGGCGACGCACGCCACACCAGGAAGAGACACGGCGGCCATATTTTTGGTGGGATGCGCGAGCACCCGACCGTTCGGAGGTGGATAAAGCAACGCTCTCTAAGTGCGGCTATCCTGTAAGTGTACTTATTATCCTTGGGGAGCAATAAACTTTATAGCAGTGTACACTATGTGTTGGTATTTTGTTTCCTCACATGGGGACCCTGTAAGGACCTAAGGACTGTCCGTTTGGTGGAAGATTTCATAGGAGGAGGAGTGAATGATCCCGGCTTTCCAGTGCTTGTACCATGGGCGTCTTTTGACCTTTGTGATGAGGGTCAATGCGATCTGGTAAGGATCAGTGTGTGCGGGTGCCTGGTGGTGGTTTCCCATGCTGAGGATCTTCACATTTCTTCCCTTCTTTGTGAAGTCTTTTTTGTTGATGCACGAGAAAGAATTTGAACTGTTGCTTTTTCATCCACGCATATCAAGGACATTTCTTTCATTTTAGCTACCAGATTAGCGCCACATTTGTATTTTTATTATTGTGTATTATAAGGTGGCTCTTCTGGAAGGGAAGGCTGGTGATCCATTGTGTCATGGGACAAAAGGTAATGTGCACACGTGTAAGCAGGTGGCATGGCATTCATTGGGGAGCAGAGTCTAAGGACTCAACGATGCTCTGCCAGGGGCCCTTTCAAAAAAATTTGAATCTTAGCAGCATGTGTAACTTATTGGGGAGCAGAGTCGAAGGGCCAGCTGATGTTCTGGAAGGGACCCCCCTCAAATACATTTAGACTTAGTGGTATGCTGACCCCAGGTCACGACCCCCAGGTTTACCTTCTAACTTTTGGAGACCAAGCCACAGAAGCTAGAGGGGAACAGCGTGGAAGGGTACAGGTAATGTTGGTGAGAACAGGAACTGTGCTGCAGAGAGGAACCAGATCCAGTAGACAGGTCAAAGGTCAGGCAGACAAGCAAATTCAATGGGAAGAGCCAAGTTCAGTACAAGAGAAGTCAATCAAACAGGCATTGGAAAGGAGTTCGGAGGCAAACAGGAACATTTCCTGGTGCCAGACACTAGTCGGAAGACACAGTCATTTTAAGAGGCGCATGCTGATACACTTGCCATCAGTTGCAAAACTGGTTAAGAACCCTGGAAGTGCAGGGAGCCAAGAGAGATGGGAAGAATGAAGAACGTAAGTGACACATTGCTTCGGTTGGTGCCCAACACCAACTGGTCTTTTTGTTACCCCTCATCATGCCGCAGATAATGTCTTTAGGACCCTGCCAATGAACCACATAATAAAAGCCCACATCAGCAGGCAACTACATGGGCATCCGCTGCAGGACCCCCAGCATTGATCTAGGTAAGTATTCGGGTAATTTAGTTAAGTAGCATGTTTGAATTATTGGGGGATTTGGTAGAATTAGTACGACTAAAGTTTAGTGAGAACAGGTTGCAACAGCACTTCTAGGTTAATTTCCAACCCCATGCCTGAACTATAAAAAAACAATGATGCTGTGCAGCGTAGCCACCGGCGGCCTAGCAACCAATGATGCACAGCCACACAGTGTCATTGGTTGCTAGGACATTGGCAGCTAGGGCCACAGTGCCATTGGTTGATTTGCCAGCCTCCTAGAAACCAAAGGTGGGGGGTGGAAAAATAGAGTGGCGTGTTTTCTAGGATGCGGGTGGCTGGGCCATACAGAGTTATTGGCAGCTGTCTGCACCATAACAACCAATACCAATGTGCATCCCAGCCAGCGTTATCATTATAACCAGCTCAGTATATTGCCCTTTATATACAGGGCAACATTAGTGAGGATGTAGCAACTGGTATGGGCCCTGCCTTCAGTGACGCTCCCTACTGAGTGCCGTCTGAGATGGTCACCTCACTTAGCCTAATTAGGGGCATGCCCATTATGGGACATTGGCTGGAGTTGAGCTATAACAATCTGTTCAGAATAAATAAAGCGCATCCTCACTGCATCTGAGCACCACATAGGGAGGAAATGCTCAGCAAAGAAACTCACTGAAAACTGAGCATGTCCAGAGCTGCCAACACTATTCTGCAAAATCCCTTGCTGAATTGGGTTCTTGGACAGAAGGGGGAGAGAGCAGCAGGGTCAACAGAGGCGTCACTAGGGGGGGCCAGAGGGGGGTTTATACTGCGTAAACTGGCACCGAAACTAGGGATTATTACTGCATAAACTGGCACCAATACTAGGACTTTTACTGCATAAACTGCCACCAAAACTTGGTGTTCTTACTGCGTAAACTGGCACCATTACTAGGGGTTATCACTGCCTAAACTGGCATTAATACTAGGCTACATTACTTTGTAAACTGGAAACATTACTAGGGGTTATTACTGCTTAAACTGGCACCAATACTAGGGGTTATTACTGTGTAAACTGGCACCATTACTAGGGGTTTTTACTGCGTAAACAGGCACCAATACTAGGAGCTATTACTGTGTAAACTAGCACCAATACTAGGGGTTATTATTCTGTATCCTGGCACCAATACTAGGCGCTATTACTGCGTAAATTGGCACCAATACCAGGGGATTTTACTGCGTTAATTGACACCAATACTAGGGGCTATTATTGCATAAACTGGCACCAAAACGCTCCCTACTGAGTGCCGTCTGAGATGGCCACCTCACTTAGCCTAATTAGGGGCATGCCCATTATGGGACATTGGCTGGAGTTGAGCTATAACAATCTGTTCAGAATAAATAAAGCGGATCATCACTGCATCTGAGCACCACAAACCAAAAACACAATTTAATTAATTTGTAATATTCAAGGCAAACTCCCCCATCCTTATTTTTTTTTAGAACCCACTTTGAAAAACAGCCCCCCCTAGCATTTCTACCCGTGGCTATCTTGAGTAAAGGCAGATGATTCATGTAGCATTTACTTCCTGGAATCTATCTGCCCTTAGCTCAAGCTTGCATGCAGAAGAGTGTACTTAGCTGAAAAAAACCTTCCTCCTCTCCTTTCCTCCTGAAGTCTCCTGGGATGTATGACATAATTTGCCTAGGCAAGAAACCAGGAAGCCGCTGTAGAAATGTAAAAAAAAAAAAAAAAAGCTTAAAACAAGTAAATATTATATAGTTTCCTGTTTACTATGCTAGCAACAGGAGGATTCAAAATAATCAATGTTGATTGGGAGATTAAAGTTCCACTTTAAGGGGAGGATCAGAGTTTGGATTGATTGATCCTCCTCTTCAGCAGAGCCAATGTCTTGTCCTTGGAAACATGGAGCTGTATTTCCTCAAGGTGAGATAAGGGCATATCTCCCAACTGTCCCTGACTTCGAGGGTCTGTCCCTGATTTGGAACAAAGTCCCTCTGTCGCTCTTTCCTCCCCATTTGTCCCTCATTGTGGTCTGATCTATATAGTTGTATATAAAATGCACTTTTAATCTTTCAAAAAGTGTTTCCCAGTGCTAAACCTTTCATCCAAATTCTAAATTGCTGCACTTGTATATTTCAAAATCCAGAATAAAGGAATAGTAGTGGTAAAAAAAAAAACAGTGGGTTTAACTAATCATTTTTTTCGTATAATTCTTCTTTAACGGGGTGTGGCAGGGGGTGTGTCATATGCCTACATACTTTTCTAATAGGTGTCCCTCATTCCAATTTTGAAAAGTTTGGAGGTATGTAAGTATTTTAGTTCTTCTATTACTCTTTAGTTATCCAACCCAACAAAATGGTTAAAGTGGAGTTCCACTGTTTTTTGTGTTTATTAAAAGCCAGCAAGTGTATCTGCTGGCTTTTATTAAACTCACACTCACCTGTCCAGCGATGCGGCCATCGGGAGCCTCAGATCTCTCCCTCTTCTCCCCGCGGAGCCGGCATCTCTAGTTTGGGCAATGGCTGTGACAGCTGGCGGCTCCTGAGTGGACAGGCAATCTTCTGGGACCTCTGACGTGTCCCAGAAGATTGCAGCGAGGGAGGGGGAGAGGAGAACTTCCATTCGAGCTGCCTAGGCGGCCCAAGTGGAAGTGGGAGAGGGTACCTGTCTAAACTAGGTATCCGCCCCCTCCCCCCCCCCAAAAAAAAATGACATGCCAAATGTGGCATGTCAGGGGGTCAGGAGGCCTTAAAGCGGAAGTTCACTTTTGAATGGAACTCCGCTTTAAAGGAGAAGTACAGCTAAAGCTCATTTGGCTGTACTTCTCCTGTGGATCACAGGAGTGTAGTTCGTTCTGCATTCCTGTGACCTGTTTTCAGCTGACAGCCCGCTAAAGCCAGTTGTTGGCTGATGTCACAGAGCTGGTCCAGGCTGGGAAAAGATCGCAACAATCCATTCGGAATCCGCCCACAACCTTGGACCGGCACCTGGCTCAGCCCCTCAGCGAGCCACTGAGAGCCCGAGGCAGCCGCTCCCGTCCCAACCACAGCCCAGCGATCCTGTGAGCATGTGAGGGGGAGGGGGGCAGAGCAGACAGCGGTGACTGACAGTTACCAGATCTCTGCTCAGGGAGCTCTGAGAATTTAGTAAGTATGTATAAAGATGATCTGCACACCGGTAGTTGCTTTTAAAAAATCTTCATCTTTATACAGGAACCACAGAACACAACTGCTGATAAGATCAGTTGACGCGTTTCAGCCTATAAGGCCTTAGTCATAACTAATCGTCATAACTTTAGTATGGCTAAGGCCTTATAGGCTGAAACGCGTCAACTGATCTTATCAGCAGTTGTGTTCTGTTCTTCCTGAATAAAGATGAAGCTTTTTAAGGGAAAGTACCAGTGTGCAGATCATCTTTATACATACTTACTTAGGTGGATGCAGCATCGGTCCCCCGCCAGCTCTAACACTGAGAACCGAGCGATCAAACACCTGTGATCACTCAATTCTCGGAGCTCCCTGAGCAGAGATCTGGTAACTGTCAGTCACCGCTGTCTGTTGTGTTGTGTTGTGTGGTTCCTTTATTTGTGAACCACAGAACACAACTGCTGATAAGATCAGTTTGACGCATTTCAGCCTATAAGGCCTTAGTCATAACTAATCATCATAACTGTAGTATGATTAAGGCCTTATAGGCTGTAACGCGTCAACTGATCTTATCGGCAGGTGTGTTCTGTTCTTCCTGAATAAAGATGGAGATTTTTTAAGAGGAAATACCGGTGTGCGGATCATCTTTCTACATATGCACTCAGTTAGACAGCTGTGGATCGGGCACCCGGGAGCTTGTTTATTGGTGAGCTGTATGGGTAGTAGCACTGCTCCTTCTGTTTGCACCTAAGTATGATCCTTAAAAAAAAAAACCTGAACTGCTCTTTTAACTTTTAATATCCAAGCATAGGCCCACCTGAACTTGAAATCAACCTGTTAAATTCACATTGCCCCATGAACAAGGGTGCCCTAGGCATGTGCCTACTCTACACAGCCTCAGAAAGACTTATCAACATATTTCACATATCGCACAGTCAGCAACTCCTTCACCTTCCCCTTGTCCTTCTCATTCAGCTTACCCCATCTATCCCTTCCACCCCCACCTTCCCTCCCCACCCTCTTCATCATCATTGCAAAGAAAAAGTCGCCCACTTGTCAACTTCCATCTCAACGTGTCAAAAGCTCACTTCTCCAGCAAGTACAGTAGATGGAAATGTAATATTTCTGTTTGCAATTCCAATTTCACAGCTGAGTGGGATTTGCAGAGACAGAGGATTCCAATAAAACTGCAGTAACATTTAACGGAGTGACTGACAGATGGGAAAATGGTGTTGGGCAGGTCCATTTTTCTGATTATGTTAACAAAACATGGCATGCAGTTTTTGAACACGCGACAGTTTCATTTATGAGTTACATTTTTATAGCAGTGAATTGCTGATTATTTGATTTTATATATGGGGATTGTTACTTTCATCGCGTAGCTCATGTGTATGATAATACTTTATTGTTGATTTTGCTGTTTTTGTTGCCGTTAGACTTTTTTTTTCTTTGGTTGCTAAAAATTAAAATATCAAAGGTCTTCAAATGATCTTGTTTTCTTTTTCAACAAACTTTTGGCAAATACACAAAAACACCCTTCATATTTCCTCATATTTAAAAAAAAGTGATTTTTTTTTAAGTTCAGCTAAAATCTGTCATACCTTGAGTTACTGGACAGCAGCTGACATTTTAAAG
Source organism: Pelophylax lessonae (assembly GCF_965119305.1). Taxonomy (NCBI): domain Eukaryota; kingdom Metazoa; phylum Chordata; class Amphibia; order Anura; family Ranidae; genus Pelophylax; species Pelophylax lessonae. Next base: position 34,076,527 of record NC_138777.1, read on the forward strand.
TGTATTTTCCCCTTTGCAGATAAATTGGTATAATAATGCAATCCTAAAGAATGCGTTTTAACTACAATTTTTAAGGCCACCACATCCTAATGTAATCTAATAAAAATCTATTGGATATGTATTGGGTATCTTTTTTTATTTTTTTATTGAGTTTCATATTAAAAATTTACAAGAAAAATTACAATAAAAACAAGAAATAGATTAATCTCCATATGCATTGTAGCAAAAGTACATACAGTTAGGTCCATAAATATTGGGACATCAACACAATTCTAATCTTTTTGGCTCTATACACCACCACAATGGATTTGAAATTAAACAAACAAGATGTGCTTTAACTGCAGACTTTCAGCTTTAATTTGAGGGTATTTACATCCAAATCAGGTGAGCAGTGTAGGAATTACAACAGTTTGTATATGCGCCTCCCACTTTTTAAGGGACCAAAAGTAATGGGACAGATTAACAATCATAAATCAAACTTTCACTTTTTAATACTTGGTTGCAAATCCTTTGCAGTCAATTAAAGCCTGAAGTCTGGAACGCATAGACATCACCAGACGCTGGGTTTCATCCCTGGTGATGCTCTGCCAGGCCTCTACTGCAACTGTCTTCAGTTCCTGCTTGTTCTTGGGGCATTTTCCCTTCAGTTTTGTCTTCAGCAAGTGAAATGCATGCTCAATAGGATTCAGGTCAGGTGATTGACTTGGCCATTGCATAACATTCCACTTCTTTCCCTTAAAAAAACTCTTTGGCTGCTTTCCCAGTATGCTTCGAGTCATTGTCCATCTGCACTGTGAAGTGCCATCCAATGAGTTCTGAAGCATTGGCTGAATATGAGCAGATAATATTGCCCAAAACACTTCAGAATTCATCCTGCTGCTTTTCTCAGCAGTCACATCATCAATAAATACAAGAGAACCAGTTCCATTGGCAGCCATACATGCCCACGCCATGATACTACCACCACTATGCTTCACTGATGAGGTGGTATGCTTTGGATCATGAGCAGTTCCTTTCCTTCTCCATACTCTTCTCTTCCCATCACTCTGGTACAAGTTGATCTTGGTCTCATCTGTCCATAGGATGTTGTTCCAGAAATGTGAAGGCTTTTTTAGATGTTGTTTGGCAAACTCTAATCTGGCCTTCCTGTTTTTGAGGCTCACCAATGGTTTACATCTTGTGGTGAACCCTCTGTATTCACTCTGGTGAAGTCTTCTCTTGATTGTTGACTTTGACACACATACACCTACCTCCTGGAGAGTGTTCTTGATCTGGCCAACTGTTGTCAAGGGTGTTTTCTTCACCAGGGAAAGAATTCTTCGGTCATCCACCACAGTTGTTTTCCGTGGTCTTTTGGTGTTGCTGAGCTCACCGGTGCGTTCTTTCTTTTCAAGGATGTTCCAAACAGTTGATTTGGCCACACCTAATGTTTTTGTTATCTCTCTGATGTGTTTGTTTTGTTTTTTTCAGCCTAATGATGGCTTGCTTCACTGATAGTGACAGCTCTTTGGATCTCATATTGACAGTTAACAGCAACAGATTCCAAATGCAAATAGCACACTTGAAATTAACTCTGGACCTTTTATCTACTCCTTCCAAATGGGATAAAGAGGGAATAACACACACCTGGCCATGAAACAGCTGAGCAGCCAATTGTCCCATTACTTTTGGCCCCTAAAAAGTGAGAGGGACATATACAAACTGTTGTAATTTCTACAACTTTTGCCTGATTTGGATGTAAATACCCTCAAATTAAAGTCTGCAGTTAAAGCACATCTTGTTTGTTTCATTTCAATTCCAGTGTGGTGGTGTATAGAGCCAAAAAGAGTAGAATTGTGTCGCTGTCCCAATATTTATGGACTGTATAAGCTCACAAAATAATATTAAAACCCCCAATGAATAGATTGTTTTTGTATTAATATGACACTTTCACTGTCATCAAATGCATTTATTCACATAAAGGAATGAAATCTATATGTATCAACTATAGTGGATGCGTGGATAAATTGCTAACTTTCTCTACTAGCATATTTTTTGAACCATTGGAAATCATCCTTTATGGGGGTTTAACATATAACTCCAATAATAGGAGAATAAAGAAATACAAAAAATAATGTTAACTATATCTGTAAATATTGTAAATATTTTATTCTATCTTTTCATGTGACATCACTGAAGAAATGACACTTTGCTACAATGTAAAGTAGTGAGAGTACAGCTTGTATAACAGTGTAAATTTGCTGTCCCCTCAAAATAACTCAGCACACAGCCATTAATGTCTAAACAGCTGGCAACAAAAGTGAGTACACCCCTAAGTGAAAATGTCCAAATTGGGCCCAATTAGCCATTTTCCCTCCCCGGTGTCATGTAATTCATTCGTGTTATAAGGTCTCAGGTGTGAATGGGGAGCAACTGTGTTAAATTTGGTGTTATCGCTCTCACTCTCTCATACTAGACACTAGAAGCTCAACATGGCACCTCATGGCAAAGAACTCTGAGGATCTGAGAAAAAAGAATTGTTGCTCTACATAAAGATGGCCTACATTATAAGAAGAATGACAAGACCCTGAAACTGAGCTGCAGCACGGTGGCCAAGACAATACAGTGGTTTAACAGGACAGGTTCCACTGTAAACAGGCCTCGCCATGGTCGACCAAAGAAGTTGAGTGCATGTGCTCAGTGTCATATCCAGAGGTTGTCTTTGGGAAATAGACGTATGAGTGCTGCCAGCATTGCTGCAGAGGTTGAAGGGGGTGGGGGTCAGCCTATCAGTGCTCAGACCATACACTGCACACTGTATCAAACTGGTCTTCATAGCTGTCGTCCCAGAAGGAATCCTCTTCTAAAGATGATGCACAAGAAAGCCCACAAACAGTTTGCTGAAGACAAGCAGACTAAGGACATGGATTTCTGGAACCATGTAATGTGGTCTGATGAGACCAAGATATACTTATGTGGTTCAGAAGGAGTCAAGCGTGTGTGGTGGCAACCAGGTGAGGACTACAAAGAGAAGTGTGTCTTGCCTACAGTCAAGCACGGTGGTGGGAGTGTCATGCTCTGGGGCTGAATGTGTGCTGCCGGCACTGGGGAGCTACAGTTCATTGAGAGAACCATGAATGCCAACATGTACTGTGGAATATTGAATCAGAGCATGATCCCTCTTCCTTTGGAGACTGGGCCGCAGGGCAGTATTCCAACATGATAACGACCCCAAACACACCTCCAAGACGAGCACTGCCTTGCTAAAGAAGCTGAGGGTAAAGGTGATGGACTGGCCAAGCATGTCTCCAGACCTAAACCCTATTGAGCATCTGTGGGGCATCCTCAAATGGAAGGTGGAGGAGTGCAAGGTCTCTAACATCCACCAGCTCCGTGATGTTGTCATGGAGGAGTGGAAGAGGACTCCAGTGGCAACCTGTGAAGCTCTGGGGAACTCCATGCCCAAGAGGGTTAAGGCAGTGCTGAAAAATAATGGTGGCCACACAAAATATTGACACTTTGGGCCCAATTTGGACATATTCACTTAGGGGTGTACTCACTTTTGTTGCCAGAGGTTTAGACATTAATGGCTGCGTGTTGAGTTATTTTGAGGGGACAGCAAATTTACACTGTTATACAAGCTGTACACTCACTACTTTACATTGTAGCAAAGTGTAATTTCTTTAGGCTCCGTTCACATCTAGGTGTTTTGGGGCGTTTTTGGGGCGTTTTTCTGCTCTAGGATCAGCTCTCAAAACGCCCAACAAGACAAATCCTATTCATTTCAATGGCCCCTGTTCACATCTGAGCGTTTTGACGCTGTATACAAAACGCCCAACGCTCAAAAAAGTACATGAGCTTCTTTTTGGGCAGATTACAGGCGTTTTCCATTGATCTCTATTCAATCTAAAAACGCCTGCACAAAAATCGCGGTAAAAATCGCGGTAAAAAACGCCGCAAAAATCGCGGTAAAATCGCGGTAAAAAACGCGCGAAAAACGCTACGCTCTGGTGTGAATGTAGCCTTAGTGTTGTCACATGAAAAGATATAATAAAATATTTAGAAAAATGTGAGGGGTGTACTAACTTTTGTGAGATACTGTATTTGTAGATTCTTACTTATTTTTTTTAGATATACAACCCCACTTTTTTTTCTCTTTCTCCCTCCCTTATCCTGTATTTAATTTGTAGATTTATGTATAATATTTTTTTCTTCTTGTGTTCTATATTATACAGACTCTTAATTCCTTAGTAAAACGGCAGAAATTGTTTCAATTATATCATACCCTAAAGACAGATGTTATTCTTCTACAGGAAACTCATCTCCCAATCTCTTACAACCCTTCCTTCCTTCACCAGAGCTTCCCTCAATTTTACCTAGCTAATGCTGTAATCAAGACACGTAAAGTAGCAATTAGCTTTTCCAAAATGTCTCCTCTTCCAAAATACTCAGGGACCCAGAAGGTCATTACCTGTTGGTGGTGGGTAACATTGATGGAAAGATCTATACATTTGTTTCCTATTACACCCCAAATAAAGGCCAAGCAGGATTTTTCGAAAATATGACACAAACACTGAAGCCCTAATTACAGGGCACCATCATTTTTTGAGACGACTCCAATATAGAATTTGATCTCTCATTGGATCAATAAGGGAATCCAAGTAAGGGGATCCAAAAATCAAAACGCCCCTCCCCAGACAAAGCCTAAAAATAGCAAAGGTTCTTCACTCCCTTGGCATGATAGATATCTGGAGGGAATGAATACCCAATGTCAGGGACTACACACACTTATTGGCCCCACATCCCACGTACGCAAGGTTAAACCATATTTTCATTAGATCTTCCTCTATTCCCCTAGCCATAACATCCATAATTCGAGATACACCCCTAGCAGACCACTCCATGCTGACACTTTCCCTCCAACGCCCTCAACGGGACGAAGGCCCAATCAAATGGCGTCTCAATGAGGCCCTCCTGAGTGACCCTATACAATGTACAATCCTAGAAAAAGCCCTCAAGGAATATTTTAAAGACAATGACAATAACAGCATTTTGCCGACAACACTTTGGGCAGCCCACAAAGCGGTGCAGAGAGGGAAACTCATTCAAATTTCTTCCCAACTGAAACGTGAACGCAGAGCTGAAATCCAGAAACTGAATGAGGAATTCCTTGATATGAGCAAATGTCACAAAGGTAACCCTACCCCTTCCACCCTGGCTCAGCTAGACTCTGCCAAGGTGAAATTAAATCTAGCTCTGATTACAGCAGCAGAAAAGCACATTAGATGGGCTGGTGCTAAATTCTACTCACAGAAGGACAAGATATTTTCTAAATTGGCAAACAAACTATGCCCTAGACCGCGAACCTTATCCTTCCCCAAAATTCCCACTTCATCAGGGGACTTAACTCAAAACCCTATCCGTATCATGGAAACCCTTCAGACTTTCTGTTCTAATTTGTATGACTCCCAATCTTCTCTTGCCCAACATAAATTGGAGAATTTCCTTAGGGATCTCCCCTTACCCAAAATCACACAAACCCTTGGGAACTCCTCGATAAACCTTTCACACCAGAGGAGATAATGGAGGCCATAAAATCTCTCAGACCAGGCTCAGTGCCTGGGCCTCATGGTTTTTTGGTCGCCTATTATAAGAAATTTGGCGCCTCTTTGTCCCCCTATATTGCTCGATTTTATAACTCCCTTTGGGATGGAAACCCCCTGGACAGTGATTTAAACTCAACATATATCTCTTTTATTCCCAAACCTGGGAAAGATGTAAGTGATGTTAGTAACTATAGCCTGATATCACTTATTAATAACGACCTCAAACTTATGACAAAAATTCTTGCATCAAGACTGTCAAGCTTTATAGCTAAATATATTCACAAGGACCAGGTGGATTTTGTCTCTTGGCCCTACCTTTTTGAAATACTAGAAATATGGGGTTTTGGCTCTAAATTCTTTGGAATCATTCAGTATCTTTACTCTGCTCCGAAAGCACAGGTTTGTTTGATGGGTCATTATTCTAACTCCTTTGACATTAAAAAAAAGGACCAGACAGGGCTCTCCCTTATCTCCTCTAATTTTCGCAATAGCTATTGAACCCTTTAGCCATTAGATCGCACCCTGATATTAAGGGAGTCTTGCGTGGTCCTCAGGAACATAAATGCGCGTTGTTCGCAGACGACCTACTGCTCTTTATCACATCCCCCCTGATCTCCACTCCTAATGTATTTCAATTACTCCAAGATTTTGGTTCTATCTCGGGCTTCAAAGTAAATGTCTCCAAGTCTGTAGCACTGATCTCGGTTCCTCTGCAGCTAGTAGACCAGTTGAGGCACCACTTTCCCTTCTCCTGGTCCTCTGACACTGTTCCCTATTTTGGAATTAATATACCCAACAACATTAACAAACTGTTCTCTGTTCCGGAAACTAGAGGAGGATTTAAAACAATGGGCAAAATGTGATCTATGCTGGCTGAGAAGGATCAACTCTATCAAAAAAAACTCATCTATCACGTCTTCTGTACCTCTTCAGGTCCCTCCCCATCCCAATAAAGAAAATGCTTCTTCTCAAATTTCAATCAAAAATCACCCGCTTTGTCTGGGGGAAGAAGGGTTGCCGCTGCCCTAAAGAAGTCCTCTACCAAATGAAAAGTCAAGGGGGGCTGGGTCTACCCAATTTATGGTGGTACTATCAGGCTGCGCAATTAGCTCAAATCTCCACAGTATACTCTAGGGGTCCCAAACCTGATTGGATTGCTATGGAAAGACAGGCAGTTAGCCTGCACACTATAGACTTTCTGCTCTGGAGTCCTCCTAAATGGAGACCCACAGTCCTTGCCCCCACCCTCTCTCACTCCCTGGCATTGTGTGATGCTCTATATAAACAAGCTTCTTTAATCTCTAGTACCATACCACTCTCCCACCTATTCAATAACCCTTCCTTTCCCCTGGGCTTGAATATACAAGCCTTTCATTGGTGGCTCAACAAAGAACTCTTCAGAATAGGACACATCTTTAATTCAATGGGCCCCATTTCTCTCGGATACTGTATGACATTGGTCCTCAACCCTGGCCTACAGGGCCCACTAACAGGCCAGATTTTAGGTATTACCTTGGGGAGATGCAGACTAGAATACTGCAATCACTGAGCAGCAAATGATTTCACCTGGGATGTATTTCAGTTATCTTGCAAATCTTGCCTGTTAGTGGGCCCTGTAGGCCAGGGTTGAGGACCACTGCTGTATGAGTAAACTCGAAAGCTTCTTATTGAGAAATTTAGACTGTCCCAAATTTCTCACTTCCTACACTTTTTCTGGCTAGACAACCCTGCCCCCCCCCCCAAACTTGCAACCTATGAACAATGGTGTTCCAAAATTATGGATCAGAGGGGAGACATCTGTACTATATATTCTGCCCTGGCTGACAAGGCAGATAAACCATCCTTTGCTCAGTCCTGGGAATCTGATTTGGATATACAGTGGGAACTGAGCGAGTGGTTCCAGTCACTCCAACGCTCCTACAAAGTTATCATGAACATATCTCTAATAGAAGTGAATGTTAAAATACTCACTAGATGGTATTATGTCACCATCAGATTAGCCAGGATCTACCCAGTTGCTTCTACCCTGTGCTTCAGAGGGTGTATCTAGTTGGCTCCATGTTTTACACATGGTGGTCTTGCCCCCATATTAGAGGCTATTGGAACAAATATCTCCACCTAGTATGGAAAGTTACTTGGGTTGTTGTTCCTCAGGATCCCACTATAGCCCTCTTGAACCACAGGGTAGATAAACCCCCTAAACTTACTCAGACCTCGATCCTCTTTGTTTTTTGGGAGCTAAAATTACGATAGCCGGAGCTTGGAAGAAGCCCTCGGTCTCAATATCAGCAACAAAGCGGAAAGTCTCCTGGATTATGTCTCAGGAACAACTTGTTGCTAAACTTTAGGATAGAATGCGAAGGATTGAAGCAATCTGGGAACCTTAGGCGCTTTATGTTGGAGTACCCCTGTACCCGGGCATGATATTCCCCCAAAAGGACCCTCCCCCAAAAGGACTTCTCCCTCCTTTCATCTCTCTCTTTACTCTTCATCTATTCTTTTTCCTCCGGTTGTGAAATCCTTTCTCTGCTCCTCATGCTACCATATGGAGTGCTCAGAAGGTTAAACACTTGTTTCCAAAGGGGACATTTTTTTTCCCCTCTCATTTTCTTATATTTTGATAGCCAAACACAAGGTTTTTTTTTAGACACGAGAGTGGTTCTTTGAATTTTCTTCTCCCTCTTTGTACGATACAAACGGCCCTGGCTTTAACATTAGGTAGACCGGTGGCCCTAGACGAGTGACGGAGGGTGGGAAGCCTTCCGGGTCTCCAGACACCCTTGATGGGGTCTCCACATCCACAAATTGATCCCATGGGAGTGGCGTGCCTGAGTCCATCTGGGTTGGAGGAGCCCTGGCGATGCTCCCTTCCCCTAGCCCGGTATCTCTTGGGGCTTCTACGACAAGAGGCTTACATTTAGTTTAGTTTAAATTATACTCTCTCTGCCTCCATATAATTACACAAACCACTCTAAAGGGTTTTGATTTTCCATTTTGTACTTGTTCATTTACACCTTTGGGCCTTGCAGGCAAATTTATTAACTGTATGTTCTTTTTATTACGATATTCAATAAGCATATTGAAAAGAAAGGTACATGCTAATAAAGCATTATTTTCAACTTACAGTAAATTGTAGTAAGGAATAAGAAGTATTTAATTTCAAATTGTGTATTTTAAGTCTGTATATAAAGACAAATGTTTCGCTCACAATTAATTGCATTCTATGTTTAGAATAACATTTCAGTTTATTAGAGCATAAAATCTCATTGCCAATTAAGTTTATGTCATTTAAAAAACTAATGTTTAACTCATAACAAATAAAATCCTTGAACAAGAAAAAAAAAATATTTGGGTGTGACCTGGTAAAGCTCTCTTCCCCACTGAGTTTCTGCCTAGGTAAGGGTGTGCTAGAAGTCTGGTTTTCCAAGACTTGCTGCCTGGGGAGGGCACCCATGTGTTCATGAGACAAGGCCTAAGGCTCGCACTGCCTTTATGGAGGTGGCTTCTCAGAAGGAGTTAAGCCAATCCTGGAAAGCAGCACCAGAAAGGAACTTTAGGCACTTTTCCACTGCAAGTACCGGCTCGGCTCTACTTGGCCCTGCTTGACCCTGTTTGGTTTTCCACTGCTGGTACCGCATGGTACGGTGTTGGAACGGTTCGGTATAGTTTGGTATGGTTTGCTTTTCCACTAAAGTAGTACTAAAGTAAGTGGGTGGGATAACAATGATTCTCTGACCAATCAGTGGCTAGTAGTGACAAACAGTCAGCTGCATGCAAAGGATTGTGGGATATGGTACCGGTATTGTACCTCTTGGAACCACAATCGAGGTGGTACTGTTTTAGAGAGCCGTACCGTTCGGTTCCATGTAGTGGAAAAGTGCCGCATGACTGTACCGTACTGAACCATTCCTACACCGTACCATGCGGTACCAGCAGTGGAAAAGGACAAAAGCGAGCCGAACCGTTCGGTTCCATGCAGTGGAAAAGCACCTCTATCAGGAAGTGCCAGACGAGTTAGATTTAGGCTTAGACCTCACAGATGTAGTGCCCCCCTGATTCCTGGAGGCAGGTGGAGCATACCCAGAGATAGGTAGGGCTACCCCAGGGTGTAGTTCTCAGGCAATAATGGAAAATGTGTACCGATGAGTGCCAGTCACTCTTAGATGCAAAACGTAAGGAGTTTATTGACTTTCACTCAATACTCCAAGGGAACAGGACATTCATGGACTTTCACACTCCAGTAAAGGGGAACACAAGAACCTTGAAGCTGACCTGGCATTCTGTAAGTGTAGCTTCTGTAAAGCACTTGTTAATTCAGCTGCCAGAACCATACTCTAGTGAAGCCCAAGCTTAAAATCCAAGCTTTTCTGGCATCTAATCATATTTGTGGGGTTCCTCAATCCCCAGGCTACACAAGCTAGGCCTCAAACTTAATCTTTTGCCTAGCCACAAGGTAACCCTCTCTCAGGCAGAAGGCCTAAGGGGGTTCAGCAGTCAACACATCCCTACTCTGAGCAGGAGGCCCAGGGGAGAACTGACTTCCCAAGGTCCCTACCAGAATATGTATACCTTCTCAGCATGCATCACTAGCAATAAACCTCCTAGTGGTTGGCCAGGGAGAGATAATTATTCATGGCCCTGATTAGTGCATCTCTCATGCTATTGTCAGAGGCAGCACTGACACCAACTGAAAGAAGACGGAAACACACAGAAACAGAACCTAGGAAAAACCTAAATGATCAATTTACTGTAGCTAAGCTGACTGCTGCTTAGCACCACTAAATTTAGATAGACACTCCTGCTGATGGAAAGGTGGCTACATGGGGAATCTGGTGTCTTGCCCATTGAATCTGTGTTGCTTCTGTTTTACAGTCAAGTGCTTGAGAATCACAAGTTGCCAGTCTGACTTGGAGGTCCTTTTTCCTGTGAAGGCTGTAAGCATGAAGTCTAACATGTTCTCTAAATGTCCCGTGACCTAACCCTGTCTCCCTGAGTTTATGGTGGCAAATAAATTCTGAATGAATAATCTTAAGTGACTGGCGCCCATCTGTCCATAACCTTACTATAATTCAAGGGGGTAAAATGTCTGAACCACTTAGGGTCCCTAGCCATACCTAGGGAATAAGAACAAATGTTTTTCTACTTTGTAGGTCCCTGCCTAATGTCAGCTCCCATGTACCTGTCCTGATGCAACAACTGCTAATGAGCGTGCCTGGTAGTGGTGATATTTCAAACCAGCTTTGCAATTCTTACAGTCTTTTGAGTCCAGGTTATTGGTTTTGTTTACAGCTCAATCCCCAATGAAAAGGTCTCTGTTGAGCCCCCAAAATGTGTTGGCTGTATATGTGGATTTTATTTAACCACTTCTGGACCGGAAGGATTTACCCTCTTGATGGCCAGGTCATTGTTTGAGATACGCAACTGCGTTATTTACCAGACAATTGCGAAGTCGTGTGACGCTGTACCCAAATAAAATTGATGTCCAAATAGAGCTTTCTTTTTTGGTGGTATTTGATCACCTCTGGGATTTATATTTTTTGCACTATAAACAAAAAAAGAGCGACAATTCTGAAAATATACAGTGGGTACGGAAAGTATTCAGACCCCCTTAAATTTTTCACTCTTTGTTATATTGCAGCCATTTGCTAAAATCATTTAAGTTCATTCTTCTTCCTCATGAATGTACACATAGCACCCCATACTGACAGAAAAACACAGACTTGTTGACATTGTTGCAGATTTATTAAAAAAGAAAAACTGAAATATCACATGGTCCTAAGTATTCAGACCCTTTGCTGTGACACTCATATATTTAACTCAGGTGCTTTCCATTTCTTCTGATCATCCTTGAGATGGTTCTACACCTTCATTTGAGTCCAGCTGTGTTTGATTATACTGATTGGACTTGATTAGGAAAGCCACACACCTGTCTATATAAGACCTTCCAGATTACAATGCATGTCAGAGCAAATGAGAATCATGAGGTCAAAGGAACTGCCTGAAGAGCTCAGAGACAGAATTGTGGCAAGGCACAGATCTGGCCAAGGTTACAAAAAGATTTCTGCTGCACTTAAGGTTCCTAAGAGCACAGTGGCCTCCATAATCCTCAAATGGAAGACGTTTGGGACGACCAGAACCCTTCCTAGAGCTGGCCGTCCGGCCAAACTGAGCTATCGGGGGAGAAGAGCCTTGGTGAGAGAGGTAAAGAAGAACCCAAAGATCACTGTGGCTGAGCTCCAGAGATGCAGTCAGGAGATGGGAGAAAGTTGTAGAAAGTCAACCATCACTGCAGCCCTCCACCAGTCGGGGCTTTATGGCAGAGTGGCCCGACGGAAGCCTCTCCTCAGTGTAAGACACATGAAAGCCCGCATGGAGTTTGCTAAAAAACACCTGAAGGACTCCAAGATGGTGAGAAATAAGATTCTCTGGTCTGATGAGACCAAAATAGAACTTTTTGGCCTTAATTCTAAGCGGTATGTGTGGAGAAAACCAGGCACTGCTCATCACCTGTCCAATACAGTCCCAACAGTGAAGCATGGTGGTGGCAGCATCATGCTGTGGGGGTGTTTTTCAGCTGCAGGGACAGGACGACTGGTTGGAATCGAGGGAAAGATGAATGCGGCCAAGTACAGGGATATCCTGGACAAAAACCTTCTCCAGAGTGCTCTGGACCTCAGACTGGGCCGAAGGTTTACCTTCCAACAAGACAATGACCCTAAACACACAGCTAAAATAACAAAGGAGTGGCTTCACAACAACTCCGTGACTGTTCTTGAATGGCCCAGCCAGAGCCCTGACTTAAACCCAATTGAGCATCTCTGGAGAGACCTAAAAATGGCTGTCCACCAACGTTTACCATCCAACCTGACAGAACTGGAGAGGATCTGCAAGGAGGAATGGCAGAGGATCCCCAAATCCAGGTGTGAAAGACTTGTTGCATCTTTCCCAAAAAGATTCCAGGCTGCATTAGATCAAAAGGGGGCTTCTACTAAATACTGAGCAAAGGGTCTGAATACTTAGGACCATGTGATATTTCAGTTTTTCTTTTTTAATAAATCTGCAACAATGTCAACAATTCTGTGTTTTTCTGTCAGTATGGGGTGCTATGTGTACATTCATGAGGAAGAAGAATGAACCTAAATGATTTTAGCAAATGGCTGCAATATAACAAAGAGTGAAAAATTTAAGGGGGTCTGAATACTTTCCGTACCCACTGTATATATATAACATATAACATTCACAATAAAAAAAAAATCTAATTTTTTTCATAATTTTAGGCCAATTTGTATTCTGCTACATATTTTTGGTAAAAAAAAATAAGTGTATATTGATTGGTTTGCGCAAAAGTTATCCCGTCTACAAACTAGTGGAAAAAAAATTATGTAATTTTTCTTTATTTATTTTTTTCCTAGTAATGGCGGCACTCAGCGATTTTTAGCGACATTGCGGCGGACAGATCAGACACCTAACTGACATTTTTGACACTTTTGGGGGTACCAGTGACATTACTACAGTAATCAGTGCTAAAAATATGCACTGATACTGTAATAATGACACTGGCAGAGAATGAAAAAAAATTTAAAAATCAATTTGTTTCATCATTTTAGCCCAATTTGTATTCTGCTACATATTTTTGGTAAAAAAATAATCCCAATAAGTGTATATTGATTGGTTTGCGCAAAAGTTATCGCATCTACAAACTAGGGGAAAAATTTATATCATTTTCATTTATTTATTTTTTTACTAGTAATGACGGCGCTGAGCGATTTTTTTTTTTTTTTTTAAACTTAAATTTTTATTAAAAGTTTTTCAGATAATACAGTAATAACAAAGTATTGGTTAAGGCCGTGGTTACATATACAGAAGCATAAACAGCTGCTTCGAACGTGCAAAAACAGAAAAATTGACAATGAGCTAAAAGGAATGTTGAGAGCCCCTGACATAGGGAACCCCCAACCATAATTGTATTATAGGCATACCAGTAAGAATAGTATCTCAATAAACCATGGGCGAGGGCGGACCTAGAACACGGACGGAGTGGGAAGATGAAAAGAGGAGTACCTGTCACCCCCAATGGGAACACACTGTGAACAGGTAGTCCCCAGCGTCACTTACTGGAGAAAACGGGCTGCCACTACCCGCCCCCTCGGCGCTGAGCGATTTTTAGCGGGACTGCGACATTGCGGCGGACAGATCGGACCCCTGACTGACATTTTTGACACTTTTGGGGGGGACCAGTGACATTACTACAGTAATCAGTGCTAAAAATATGCACTGTTACTGTACTAAGGACACTGGCAGGGAAGGGGTTAACACCAGGGGCGATCAAAGGGTTAAATGTATCCCTAGGGGGTGCTTTCTAACTGTGGGGGGATGGACTTGCTGCATGAACACAGAGACCTGTTTTCCTAAATAAGAGGAACACAGGATCCCTGTGTTCATAACTGACAGAACAGCGGTCTGCAGTGTTTACAATGGCAGGCGTCTCCAGGGGGATCGATCGCGGGCGCCTGGCGGCAATCGCGGCTGCCGAACCCGCTGATTGGCTGCCGTCCTGTGGCTAACTGGCGTGCGCCTCCGGTGGCACATGTGCGCCCCGTTAGCAGTCCCGCGAAGTGAGGTACAGGTACATCGTTTCACAAGACAGAGCTGAGCGCCTGCAGTAAGACTACGGCGGCTGGTCAGCAAGTAGTTAACCACTTGCTGACTGCCTAACGACGATTTACGTCGGCAGTCAGCCCCTCAGAGGCAAAGTGACGTAGGTCTACGTCGCTAGCCTGTGAGGCTCTAGGGAGAATCACGCCCCTAGGGACATATTTAACCCTTTGATCGCCCCTGGTGTTAACCCCTTCCCTGCCAGTGTCCTTAGTACAGTAACAGTGCATATTTTTAGCACTGATTACTGTAGTAATGTCACTGGTAACCCCAAAAGTGTCAAAAACGTCAGTCAAAGGTCCGATCTGTCCACCGCAATGTTGCAGTCCCGCAAAAAAAAATATCGCAGATCGCCGCCATTACTCGTTAAAAAAAAAACAACAAAAATTACAAAAATCTTTCCCTTAGTTAGTAAATGCAATAACTTTTGCGCAAACCAATCAAAATACGCTTTTTGCGATTTTTTTTTACCAGACATATGTAGCATAAAACAAATTGGCCTAAAATGTTAAAAAAATTTTGATTTTTACATTTTTTTGGGGGGGGGATTTTATATTAAAAAAGTGAAAAATATTGTTATTTTTGCAAAATTGACGCTCTTTTTTTTGTTTATAGCGCATGATCAAAAAATCGCACAGGTGATCAAATACCACCAAAAGGAACCTCTGTTTGTGGGAAAAAAAGGATGTCAAATTTGTTTAGGTACAATTGTCCATTAAAGTCACGCAGTGCTGAATTGCAAAATAGGCCCTGGTCAGGTAGGGGGTAAAATCTTCCGGGGCTTAAGTGGTTAAATTGTTTCATTGGAAAAAAAGACTTTTTTGTTCCCTAATCTTATGGCGTGGAGCTCCTGGTTTCCCCTCTTCCTTCTCTTTCTGTCCTAACATGTCCCATTTAAATGCAAAATGTTGGCTTTAGACCGGCGAGGACCTTTGGGAAAGTTTGCTACATGAGCGAGAGTCCTTGGTTGAGAAGAACAATATTTTAGAATATTTTAATTTCCCTTCTGTGAGATGCATTTCCTCCCTCACGTTCACTTTCTAAGCATGTCTCTGACATTTGTCATAATTGGGAGCAGCGGTGGAATATTATTTGTCCCCATGCATCCACGTGGCGTTACAGATAATTTATGAAAAACAAATAGCGCTGACTTTCAGCAGGATTATGCAGCAGAAGAGGGCAGGTAGAAAGTCAGGTGTGACGCGTACTGGCAGCTGCTGTGCGGAGGATGGTGACAAATCTTGTCCCAAGTGTCCTTGAAAGTTGTGAGAATGAAGTTTGCATGTATCAAGATGATTATAAAAGGGCAAATGTACAGAAGCAGTTCATTTGCATTGAAACACGAAAACAGGAACTGTTTTGCCTGCCAAAAGATTTGGAAAGAGATGCGCATACTTTTGCGATCGGTCCAAATTTGCTCTGCTGTGTGGCTGAGTAGCATAAGGTGAAATGGATGGATTTGGCACCAGTGTAGTAGTCTTTGTGAGTCTGAAAGTGCCAGTATGGAAACTACGGCATTTTAGACGTTAAAGCTGATTGGCTGGAAGAAAAAAAAAAAACCCTTGCAGTGCGCAGTTTGAATAGGGTTTGCAAAATGCCTGTTATGCCAATGTGGCACTAAAAAGGCTGCATTACTTAGCCCATCCTTTTCTCTAGCCAACACCAGCACAATCCTCTTCTCCCTATGGCACTCCAGGATGTGGGCAGTTCCTTGACACCATCATCATGTACATTGCAGAACTATTAACTCTTCATTGTATATCAAGTAGGCTGGAGTACGCCTAAGGGTGGGAACTCTTTAGAGTACAGGCTTCGAGGATCTGGTCCCTCAAACCTACTTCATTGTCCCCAGCCATGAACTTATCCCATGACTGTCCCAAACTACCTGTTATTTGTGCTGCTGTTACTGAATGAGAAGTGTCCTCTGCTAACAATAACCAATGTTTTGGAGTATTCCATGCCACCTCAATCCCCTTCCTGTCACCAGTTACACAAGCATATAAATTAAAAAAAAAAAACACATCCCCTAGACCAGTGATGGTGAACCTTGGCACCCCAGATGTTTTGGAACTACATTTCCCATGATGCTCAACTACACTGCAGAGTGCATGACCATCATGGGAAATGGAGTTCCAAAACATCTGGGGTGCCAAGGTTCGCCACCACTGCCCTAGACTGTTGTGGGTAAGAGCCTGTTAAAACTACAGCAGCCCCTCTGGGTGTAGAGCTACACTTGTGCCCGAAATTAGGCTTTAACATGAATGGTTAAATAAGGGGTTAGAGCAGCCTTTTTCAACCAGAGTGCCCAGGCACCATGGGGTGCCTTGATGTCCCTTCAGGGGTGCCTTGGCAAAATGCCTAAAAGTTGCCCAAAGATTCTATACAAGATGGCTTGTGGATGAAGGCTGCCTTTTTAGTTACACTAAGTCACAGGTTTTTATTGGGCACCATTACAGCCTTCTAGCTGCTGGCATTATAATGGCATCATCCGTTGATAAGGAGGAGGTCAGCCTTCTGCATAGAATCCTTGTTTGACCCTCCTCTGCCCCTTTTCATCAGCATTTGGGTCACATTAGCTGAGTAATGAAGAAAAACTGAGGGAAAAGAGAAACATTGGAATTCTGGTCAGTACCAGTTTGCAAAAGTGTATTCGCTTTGGAAGAATAAATCACCTCTAATGTTGGGTTTCCTACTTTAACTTGTGGATGTTGCTGCATTATGTAAAACCATTAGAGTAGCTTTTACATTTTTAAAGGGTGCCTGAAGGTTGTCCATAATTTTTTAAGGGTGCCTTGACGGAAAAAAGGTTGAGAAACTGTGTGTATGTTAAGGCAAAACTTTTTGGATACAGCAGGGAATTGTTTGACCAACCGTCAAGTTTTTATTGATGTCTTTGCTTTTCTCCCTAGGGGAGATTCATCCCTCTATAAGGCTTGGGTCACTTCAGTGCATATCAAGAATTTGTGCAAAATTGAATGCTTTTACAACACATTCAGTAACATGCTGCTCCTTAGCAGAGGCGCGGGGCTGCCATTAAAGCCTCGTACACACGCAACAAATTTCCGCTGACCGGTCATCCGTCTTTTGTCCAGAGTGGTGTCTGTTGGTTGGAATGTGCCTAGACTGCACACGAATTTTCCCGTACGACATAATTCTACTTCAGAAGTGATGTCATGTGTTGGATTGCTTTCTATGTGTTCTTTCATCTCTGAGCATGCCTAGTCTTGCTCATAAGATTTTTCCCCATTGAAATCTGTACTAATGAGACGAAAATCGGACGTGTTTTGACGGAGGACAAAAATTGTAATGCCTGCACACCAGGATTTTGTCAGCCGAAAAGTCGGAGTCGGCTGTCGAAAGCACCATACTAACAAGCCGAAAATCGGGCAGATCGGTCGTCGGACGAAATTTCCCGGCCGAATTTCTTATCGTGTGTACGGGGGTTAATTCTTAATGCCACCTCCATGCATTGTCAAACAAGGGTTACAAAAGGGTCAGGGTTGGTTGGTAGGGCAGCCCATTAAAACGAATTCGGTTGCCCTACATCAATGTGCGAAATGTGTGAAAAGCACGTGAAACCACCCGTGGACTAGGTTGCACCATACTGGTGTGAATGTAGCCTTAGTACTGGTGACCACTGTTACTGAAACAGAAAGTAAGGGGAAATCCAGAATTGTGGGGTTGCCCACAGAGCAAGAGGTGAAAAGAATTCTTCCTTTGGGGACAACTGACTAAGAAGGGGATTTTACTCTTTTTGGGAGATTTCTTCTAGCTTCCCGTTGTGTCTCAGGAAGTAAAAAGAAATTGCAAACACCAAACTATAACCTGATGGGGCTTTTAACCCGTCCATATACTATCCAAAACTAAAGTATTAGCTGTATATACACTTTAAATGTTAGTCATTGTAAGGGTTAGGTATGAGTGAATTATTTTGAATTTATCAACTAGTGATGAGCATGAGTTATTATTGAATTATTAAATCATGACACTAATCCAATCCCCCCCACCACTACTGCCCGCCCCCCTCACCACCACCATCAATGGACTGACCCCATAATCACCCCCCACCACCTCCGCTGCCACTGATTCAATCCCCTCACCACCATCAGTGGAATATTCCCACCCCCCATCACCATTGCTGCCACTGATCCCTTCCCCCCAAAACCCTCAGTTGACAGATCCCTAAAAAAAAAAAAAAATCTATCAAAATCCTGCTTTTGTGAAGGGCAGGGGGGGCTCTTTGTTGTTTCTTGCACAGGGGCCCAGAAGGTTCTAGCTACTGGTTCTAGTTACATGTAGTGTAACTATGTAATATACAGTAATCTATATATGGAATTCAGCTTTAGGATTAGCCCAGTAAAAATTCAAAAATGCAAAAAGGAACGCATCTGCTGGTTGGAACTTGTAAAGATAAGATATTAGTATTCAATATTTCAAAATTACTTGAGAAAATAAAAGAGAAAAAATATTATTACTGTATGTTTTGGATCTGAACAATAAAGAAAATTCATACAATAATACAATATATATTTAGTAACCCTTTAAAATTTGTTTCATTTTTTTTTTTTTTTTTTACCTCTGCTAAAATTCCCTAGTTTATTCCCCTCTATCCAAAACGCTCATTGTTTTGTCTTATGCAAAGTTCAAGCAGGCTGGTGCCACTGTGAGATCAGGGCTTTGTACGTACATTAAAAGGTCAGTGCATTCATTATCAAGAAAGATAATAAACAGGCAGGTCCGAGATATTATTGAAAACTTCCAAAACAGTTTTATTTTTTACTTTTTTTTCACTAGTTATTAAGGAGAAAGTAAATACTATGTTTGACATCAGTGTAGATTAAGGACCCACTAAGCTGATATTTAAAGTGGAGTTCCACCCTAATTTAATACTTACCTCCATCTTCTCGCTCCGGGTCACCTGAAAAAGAAATGGATAATCGCATATTTTTTTTTTTTTTACTTACCTCGTAGCGAAGAAAAAATACTTACCTTACTTCCTTCTTCCTCCTTCCTCGGCCGCGGCCCGTCGTCACTTCCTGGCTCTGCAATGATTCCTGGGAGCTGAACGTCATAGCTCCCAGGAATCATTGCGCCTGCAACGGCCCCGACGTCAGTTCCGGGTCGCGCGCGTCATCCCCTTCTAAACAGCTTCTGGGCATGCCCAGAAGCTGTAGAGGGATGACGCGCGCGACCCGGAAGTGACGTCGGGGCCGGCGCAGAGCACCGTGGGACCCAAGAAGGCGGAAGAAGACGCCGAAGGGGATCTGGCTGGCTTCAAGCTGCCCACATCTGAGATGGCAGCGCTGGACAAGACGTTTTCAAGGTAAGTATTTGTCCTAACAGGTAAGTGCAACCTGGGACAGATCAGAGGCTAGCCATTGTGGAATGTACTAGCCCTGACTGTCCCGGGGGTATTAAAAAAAAAAAAAAAAAATCCAGGGTGGAACTCCGCTTTAAAATGACTCTGTAGCTACAAAAAAATAAAAGGACAAAAGCCACCCTGTAAAAAGGAAAAGTTATAATAATCACCTATCTCTATCACTTTTTATCTCCTCTGACTTGTAGAAAGACACAAGGAATCTTCACTATTCAAAACTTCTAAAGGCCCGTACACACGATAAGAAAATCGGAAGGGAAATTTCGTCTGACGAACGATCTGACGATTTTCGGATTGTTAAGCCTCGTACACACGCAACGATTATCGGCCGACCGATCGGCCGTCTTTTGTCCAGTGTTGTTGTGTTGGTTGAAATGTGCTCTAGACTGCACACGAATTTTCTCGGCCAACAAAAACCAACTTCAGAAGTGATGTCATGTGATGGTTTACTTTCCGTGTGTTTTTTCTTCTCTGAGCATGCCCAGTCTTGGTCATCAGATTTTTGTCTGCAGAAATCTGTAATCGGCCGTTCTGTTTTATAGCATGCACACCAGATTTTGTTCGGCCGAAAAGTCGGAGTCGGTTGTCGGAAGCATCATACTAACAAGCCGACAATCGGCCGATCGGACGTTGGCCGAAAATTCACGGCCAACAATCGTTGCGTGTGCACGAGGCATTAGTATGGTGCTTTCGACAGCCGATTACGGATTTTCGGATGACAAAAACTGGATGTGCAGGCTATAAAATTTTTATCGTCCGTCAACACAACGTCCGATTTTCATTTCATTAGTACAGTTTTCGACGGAAAAAAATCTTGAGAGTAAGACCAGGCATGCTCAGAGAAGAAAGAACACATACAAAACAATCCAACACATGACATCACTTCTGAAGCAGAATTCTGTCGTACGGGAAAATTCGTATGAAAATAACCTCTTCACTTTCCACATCAGACTAGCATGCCACAAAAAACGGACGACAGATCGTTCGATAATCTGATCGTGTGTACGGGGCTTTAGTCTGTCAAATGTCTACACCATTGTTGTTTTCCAAGGTTCCATCTCATAACCACTACGTCACTGCAGCTCGGCAGGAACATTTTATGGTAACATGGGCTCCCCCGAAGCAGGGGTTTGAATGACAATTGGACTTTACTAGTTCCTGAAGGTGGAGATGGGTTGGACATCTTAGTGGTCCTGGTTTACTTTGCTGCAAAATGTCACTAGGTCACAGCTGTCATGGTGGCCCCACCATATGGATAGCTGGAACAGAATAGCTAGGGTGTGGAAACGGTACACTGAGTAGCAGCCAGGTCAAAGTAGGGGTCAAGGCAGGCAGCAAGCAATTGGGTAGTCAGGTCAATCTGGGTCAGCAATAGTCAGACAATCTCACAGGTAAGTATTAAAGTTTTTACCAACAACAAAGGAGGGGAAGAAAAGATGATCTATCCCCACCAGGAAGTAGGCTTTTTAAATAGTAAATCTCAAAGAATATACGGTAATATGAATATTTTTTGTTAAAAATATACAAAAATATATTTATTAAACATCCAAGATCCTATACATAGCATTATTTAAACCAGGGCCACACGAAAAAAAGGGGGTCCCTGGGACAAAATACATACAGCGACATCAATAATGTACAGCAAGTACAGGTTCAAAATATACCTAATACATACAGTAACATCAATAGTGTACAACGAATGTAAGTACAAAATTCACCAACATGTTTCTCGGTAAAAATATTCCGCTTCCTCAGGGCTCTTGCTGTCCGCATGTTTTGTAGCAGGGACCCCCTTTTTTTTGTGTGGCACTGGTTGTAATAAGGCTATGTATAGGATTTGGATGGTCAATAAATATATTTTTGTATATTGTTAACAAAAAATATTCGTATTACTATATATTCTTTGGGAGTTACCATTTTAAAGCCCACTTTAGATCACTAGATCACCCTTTCTTCCCCTCCTTTTTTGTTGGTACAAACACATTTAGGGCTGGTTTCTCCCAAACCTCTTTGACTCACACTTTTAAAAACAACTATGTATCACTCTAAGTATTATAGGTCTTTGTAGAAAGGTAACTGGTGATAAGACAATAGTACCATCTACCTGAAAGGCTGGAGCTAAATACCCTTCTGATCAGAGGACACACTAGAAACTGTGACTGGGAAATCTGGAGATTCTGGTTGGTCTTCACCAGAGTTCCTGAAGATGGAGATGAGCTGGACACCTTACTAGTCCTGGATTACATTTCTGCAATCTATCACCAGCTGGTCACAGATCTCAAGGTGGCCCCACCATAGGGATAGCTGGAACAGAACAGCTAGAGTGTAGAGACTGTACACTGGGCAACAAGAAGGAAAAAAGCCAGGTCCAGGTGGGTGTCAAGGAAGGCAGCACAGAAAAGGGCACTAAGGTCAATCTGGGTCAGCAACAGTCAGACAGTCTCACAAGTAATATAGCTCTTTGGAGAAGGGTATTTGGTGATAAGACACAGCACCATCCACTTGAAAGGCTAGCGCTTAAAGTGAAGTTCCACCCTAAAATTATACTTACCTCCATCTTCTCGCTCCGGGTCACCTGAAAAACAAATGGATAATCGCAATTTTTTTTTTTATTTACCTAGTTTAGAAGAAAATATACTTACCTTGCTTCCTTCTTCCTCCCCTCGGCAGCCGCGGCGAGTTGTCACTTCCTATTTTGGTTGGTGGTGCGCTTCAGAAGTGGACATAAAGTAAAAAACCTCGGAGGTTGGAACAAGATTTTACTTTATGTCCACTTCTGAAGCGCACCACCAACCAAAATTGTATACATTGTATTAACTGGTTCCTGGTACCAGTACTGTGGTGCAGCAGCAAGAAGGGAAACACACACATCCTCAGATAGCGCAGGAACCACCCATACATATAAGAGTTGTCACTTCCTGGCATGCAATGATTCCTGGGAGCTGAACGTCATTGCTCCCTGGAATCAATGCGCCTGCACCGGCCCCGACGTCAGTTCCAGTGTAGGCGCGCCATACCTTGCAAAACAGCTTCTGGGCATGCCCAGAAGCTGTGCAGGGATGACGCTGCGGCACCGGAAGTGACGGCGGGGCCGGTGCAGTGCATCGTGGGACCGAAGAAGACGGGAGAGGACACAGAAGAGGATCGTGCTGGCTTCAAGCTGCCCACACCTGAGATGGCAGCGCTGGACAATACATTTTCAAGGTAAGTATTTCTTCTAAAAGGTAAGTGCAACCCGGGACAGATCAGAGGCTAGCCTGTGGAATGCACTAGCCCTGACTGTCCCGGGGGTATTTTTATTAAAAAAAAAAAGTTCACTGGGTGGAACTCCGCTTTAAATACCCTTCTGGTCAGAGGACACACCCAAGGCTGTGACTGGTAGGATTCTTGTATCATTGGAAGTCCTGACAGATCTTCACCAGAGTTTTTGAAGGTGGAGATTGGTGGCTGGATACCTTAGTGGTCCTGATTTACTTTCCTGTATACTGTCTCCAGGTCACAGCTCTCAGTGGAGTGGAGACTGTACACTGGGCAGTAGGCAGGAGAATAGTCAGGTCCAGATAGGGGGGAACGCAGGCAGCAAGCAACTGGATAGTAGCACAATTATAGCTCTTTGCAAAATGGTAACTGATGATAAGACATAGCAACAGCCACTTAAAGGCTGAATCATAAATATCCTTATGGTCAGAGGACACACCCAACCAACACTGCAACTGGGAACTCTGGAAATCCTGGGTGGGATTCTGCTTGTACAATTGGAAGTCCCAGCAAGGATTTTGAGACTTCCACAGCAGAAGCAGTAAAGACATAGCGTCAGGTGGAACTACAGAATGTTTTAAGGCATCTGCTCACTCACTGATGCAATGCTTTGGTCCCTGAAGTCAAGCATCATTGAACACATTCCGTGCGAGCCCATGGTGTCACGGGACTACCCCCTTACCCTCAACATTCACACACAGAGTGCGCCCCCCCCCCCTCTTTCCTTATTGGCTCACTGGCTGTGATTGACAGCAACAGAAGCCAATGCCTCCTGTTGGCGGGAGAGCGACCCGGGAGAGCCGCTGCTCTCAAGCACATTGCTGGATCAAGATGGGGCTCACGTAAGTATATGGGAGGTCTGGGTGGAGGAGCTGCACCGAGAATGTTTTTTACCCTAATGCGTAGAATGCAAAAAACCTTTTGCCTTTAAAACCACTTTAAGATAGCCTCCTAATACAGATTTCTTTGTACTTGATTTAACGTTTGAGTCCTTTTCAAATTCCTTAGTTCTATTCCAAGCCCTGATGAAGGGGGAGCTTTGTTGCCCCTAAACACGTTGGCTTTGTTTTACTGTCAAACTCTAAACAATTACAATTTTTTTGGACTCTTTCATCTTATGATCTGGTGGCCATTTGTGTCTGTTCAGGTTTGGAGTCATTTTATGGCCACCATTGTGAGAGGCTTGTTTGTTTTGGGAGCTGTCTCACCAGATCAGGGGGGCTTATTCAAAATAGTCCTACATCTCATCATTTGAAGAAACATAGTGTAACGGATCAACCGGCACCCCGACTGGGTACCTCCGTTGACAGATGCTCCTAATGCTTCCCGAGGGCTCCAAGCACGCCACCAGACACCATAACCACCTCAGACCCCACGAACCGCCGCAGCTTAGTTGGGGTCTCGCCGTCTCCTACCCATCCTGGACCTACGCTAAGGCTCCAGGTTCTAATGGGTGAACCTCTCTTTCCCCAGAGAGTGCAGCAGGCACAGGAACAGAAATAAGAACAAGCTCTTACAAGAGCTTAGTGATTATTCAAGGGAGTATGAAGAGCACAGCAATCCCTTGTAGCAGATTCCCCCAATGGAGACAGGACTCTAGACTGAGTGTGAAGTAGAACTCAAACTTTAATGGTACAGCTGTTCTTTTATACAGTTTTTCCCCACAAGGTTACCGCCCAGGTGGACCTTGTGGGGAACAGGCCCTGAAATTCACAATCCAATGAAAACAGAGTTTTACGCTCCCATACAGTGTACACAATCCCTCCCCTCTGCCTGATTACAGTACCATATGCAGATGAAAGTGTATACAGGAACAGAATTAACCTAAACTAATTATCTGGCCATCTGGACAGAACAATGTCATTAGCATTTAACAATGGGACAGGCACAATCCACATTCACATATACATCCCATAATAAGTTTATCTCAACAGATAGCAGACAGACACAATAGAACAATGGAATCTCAACAGATAGCAGACAGACACAATAGAACAATGGAATACAGGCACTTACCAATAACAAACCCAACCCCATCTCACTATCAAGGGTCTATGAGACATTCCTGCAATATTCTAGCAATCTGAAAAGTCAAACCATTCATCTTCATACATTTCCTGAGAGATATTGCTGACAAATATTACTGTCCCACTTGAAGCAATTCAAACCATTAATTATCTGTCTTTCACTCCCAGTGACGGTAAACACCGTCAAACATAGGAATCACATAACCTCCCAAAATTTCCTTCAGGACCACTACCAGACAGTTAGCATTTTCACAAGCTTTGCAGTAGCAGTGTCCACATTTGTCTCATGACAGTTTCCCTTTAAACACAAGATATGATTAATATCAGGTGATGAAAGTTGGATCATTATAAGCAGAATTTAGCCTACGCTGGGGGAATCTATGTATATACTGCCAGGCCTGGAGGATATTTCCCAGCTGCTACACCAGAGTTTTCACTAAGCGACTGTAAGTCAATTATTCTTTTGCTAATTACCAGCATGTGCAACATATTTTCCCAGTGCCATGGTGTGAATCAAATAAATTGGGATTTAATACCTGCTAATGAACAAAAGCAATAATTCTGCCTGTTTGTTAACCCAAACACGGGAGTGTGTGTGCAAACAACGGGTCCATGTGCCTCTACGTCAGAGGGACTTCAGTTCCATTTATTACCAGTGTGAGCCATGTGGAGAATAAACATTTCATGCAATGTAAATCCAGGCCCATACATTGCTGTAATTATGATGGTTTAATTAGAGGAGGACTACTGAATAATGCAAAGGCTTCTAAACACATGCAAATTATTGTATTACCTTTTGCTTTGCCTTACAGGGGCAAAAGTGACTCAATTACTTTGCATTTTTAAGAAGCCTTCTTGGGAAATATGAGAATGAAACGCTGTTCCTTTGAACAGACAAAATAATGCCCCTTCGCAGCAGTTATTAATACCACTTAAGCCCCGGAAGATTTTATCCCCTTCCCGACCAGGGCCTATTTTGCGATTCGGCACTGCGGGAATTTAATGGACAATTGCGCGGTCGTGCGACGCTGTACCCAAATGAATTTGATGTCCTTTTTTTCCCACAAACAGAGCTTTCTTTTGGTGGTATTTGATCACCTGTGCGATTTTTTGATCATGCGCTATAAACAAAAAAAGAGCGACAATTTTGCAAAAATAACAATATTTTTCACATTTTTTCACATGAAATTCCCAAAAAAAAAATGTAAAAATCAAAATTTACGACATTGCGGCGGACAGATCGGACCCTTGACTGACATTTTTGACACTTTTGGGGGTACCAGTGACATTACTACAGTAATCAGTGCTATACATATGCACTGTTACTGTAAAAATGACACTGGCAGGTAAGGGGTTAACTTTATTGGAGAAGGAGGGGTTAAGTGTGTCCCTAGGGGCGTGCTTCTAACTGTAAAGGGGCGTGGCTTTTCATGTAACACCCGAGATCTACGGTGCTACATAGCAGGACCGTATGATCTCTGCTGTTACACAAGGGAGAATGACAGGTGGGGTTTGTTTACATTAGCCGCCTGCCTTTCTCCCTCTGTAACCGACGATCGCGAGTGACCGGCGGACATCGGGTCCGCCGGTCACACGCGCAGGGATCCCAGTGAGCGAGCGGGGGCGCGCGCTCGCCCCCTATTGGCTCGCAGGCGAGTGACGTACCGGTACGTCACTTTGCCTGCACGGGGCTGACCGCCGCAGTATATGTACTTGCGGCGGTCGGCAAGTGGTTAAGCTCCAACTGGTGAAACTGAGTGGTCCTAACAGATGAAATGCACAAGTGATAGTGCATGTACAATGTATGGCCAAATGTACATGGACTTCCCTCCAGATGATTGAGTTCAAGTGTTTCCAGTGAAGAGTACCATTAATGTTACAACAATGGCATGCTCCTATAATCATGGTAACAATTTAGAGAAGGTCTGTAGTAGGCCCCTTTCAAACAAGCGAACCAATCAGGTTTTCAGGTAGACCCAATCAGACCCTCCATTCTCCTCTATGGAGTGGCGGGTGTCAACAGATATGTGTCCGTTGACACCTGCCAACATCCGATCCTATCCACTAAAAACAGGAGGATGGGGATCCATTCCCTTTGGATAGCAGTCAATAGTAAATGGACAGGCGGACGTCCATAGAGAAGAGCGGGCTGTGTGGCCATATCTGCTCTGCATAGGCAGTGAGGACATGGACCAGTCATTGGCCTGCTAAGCAGGGATCAGAAGACCAATCCCCCACTGAGAAAGCGGCCTCCTAGTGGTGCCCACCCTGAGTGGAAGGAGCCTTAGCATGACTGTGCCCCTATGTACAAAGACAGGTCCATAAAGACTTGCTTTGACCACGTTGGTATGGAGGAACTCAAATGGACTGCACAGAGCTCTAACCTCAACCCTATTGTTCTGAATAAGAGGTAAACCCAGAATAAAGTTTTTAAAGTGTATGGTGAGCTTTACAGACTTATAGGAACACACTGGAATATTGTTAATGCCCGTGTAAACAAAGCGGGCGGATCTCCTATGTGACAGACAGGGACAGATTACAGGATTCAGCATAGCTGAACCTGCGATCCGTGTCTGTGTCACACAACCCCCTCCCCCCACACACCGCAGTAAGCATGAGGCATACATTTAACCCCTTTATCACCAACAGTGTTAACCCCTTCCCTGCCAGTGTCATTATTACAGTAACTGTGGATATTTATAGCACTGATTACTGTAGTAATGTCACTGGTACCTCCAAAAGTGTCAAAAATGTCAGTTAGGGGTCCGATCTGTCAGCCACAATGTCGCAGTCCCGCAAAAAAAATCGAAGATCGCCGCCGTTACTAGTTAAAAAAAAATAAACAATAAAAATGACAAATCTTTCCCGTAGTTAGTAAACGCAATAACTTTTGAGCAAACCAATCAAAATTCACTTATTGTGATTTTTTTTTACCAAAAATATGTAGCTGAAAACAAATTGGCCTAAAATGTTAAAAAAATTAGATTTATACATTTTTTTGGGGAATGTTATATATCAGAATGTGAAAAATATTGTTTTTTTTTTATTAAATTGTCGCTCTTTTTTTCAAAAATTTAAAATCGCACAAGTGATCAAATACCACCAAAAGAAAGCTCTATTTGTGGGGGGGGGGGTAAAGACATAAATTTAATTTGGGTACAGAGTCGCACGACCGCGCAATTGTCCGTTAAAGTAACGCAGTGCCGAATCGCAAAATATAGCCTGGTCAGGAATGGGGTAAAATCTTCTGGTCTTAAAGCTGTTAAAAATACGCTCATTAAGAATTTTTTCGTCGAAGACATGTAGCTAAATACATTTTTGCCTAAATATATGACAAAAATTGAATATATTGGATATTTTTTAACTGTCAAAGTAGAAAATGTCAATTTTTTTGCAAAATTTTCGCTCTTTTTTTATTAATATCGCAAAAAATGGAAAACGCAGAGGTGATCGAAAACCACCAAAAGGAAGCTCTGTTTGTGGGAAAAAAAGGACGTAAATTTAGTTTGGGTACGGCATTGCATGACCGTGCAATTGTCAGTTAAAGTTGCGCAGTGCCAAGTTGCAAAAAGTGGCCTGGAAGTAAAGCAGGAAAATCCTCCGGTCCTAAAGTGGTTAAATTCTATGTATGTCTTCACACTGGTCCGTTGCACTTCTGTTGTGGTGGGTAAAATTTTAGCTTACTGCACTTTTGGTCAGGTAAAAAAAAAACGCACCAAAAAGGCACCTTCCCATTGAAATGCATTGAAAACGCAGCAAGAACGCATCAATAATGCTACTTTTTAATGCCGTTTTTTGAGTCACATGACCTATGAAAAACATACTGCAAGCACAGTAAAATTGTGATAAAATTGCGACAAATCACCATTGTCAGCTGAAATGTTTCGGACACTGAATTTTCTGTGCATCTCTACTTAGAGCAAGGGTGTCAAACTTAATTTCATCGTGGGCCATATAAGCATTATGGTCGCCCTCAAAGGGGCCAGTCGGATCTGTATGACTAGATGGCCAGAGCACTCCCCCCCCCCCCCCTTACATTAAATGTTAAGAGTCACCCCACCCTTCCTTACATCACAGCACACACCCTCTTGCCATGTGCTTCTGCCAGGAAGAAGCTGGGGTTGGGGCTGGAAAGTAGAAAGGGCAGGGTCAGGAGGAGGACCAGAGGAGGGTTGGAGTCTGAGACCAATGGAGGCGGAGACGAGGGGGTGCTGCAGCTGCAAAAATAGATGCAGGATCTGTAGGAGGAGTTCTGCCCTCCCCTCTGCTGCCGACTGTATGGTGGGGGCAGAGATAAAAGGGGTGCCGCAGCTGAAGGAGAGGTGCGAGAGCCACATGAAATGGCCTGGAGGGCGGGATTCAGCCCACAGGCCTAGCGTTTTACACATGTGACTTAGAGCAAGCATACATCTATACTCTTAGATGGACGGTTTCCTTGGAGTGGTCTCTATTTCTAGTCATTAGGTTATTTTATTTATCGGAATGTAAGTATTTGGACCCTTTTTACATTTATATTTCTGGAGCAATTTGTTTTATTCCTCTTTTATCAATAGGAGATTTTTTATTCTAATACTAGTCTACAATTACAGATACAATTTTAAATTAAGCTCCTGATGAGTGGACAGAGAGCCACGAAACGCGTAGAGCTCACATTTATGAAGACATACCTTTCAGAGAAGTGCCATTCGTGATATTATTTTACATGATATTATTTTTATGTTATTTATTTATTTATACAATAAGGAATGTACTTTTATATATGTAACCTATCTACGTTATGTCAAGTCTCCTAATTGTATATGTCTATAATTTATTTGTGTTTTATATAACTGTCTAATTATATAATATCCAATAAATTATTAATTATTATTCTGTGATTTTACACATCTTTCTTTACTAGCAAGTGGCTGACCTCATACAAAGTCCCATGACCCATCTTTTTTTCCATTATACATCTATACTCATCTTTACTGATACCAAAAATAAAAAAAATAAAAAAAATAAAAAATTTTAAGATGAAAAAAAATTAATATCTACGTTATGTCAAGTTTCCTAATTGTATATGTCTATAATTTATTTGTGTTTTATATTACTGTCTACTTATGTAATATCCAATAAATTATTAATTATTATTCTGTGATTTTACACATCTTGTTTACTAGCAAGTGGCCGACCTCATACAAAGTTCCATGGCCCATCTTTTTTCCCTTTATCCATCTATACTCATCTATACTGATACCAAAAAAATAAATAAAAATAAAACATTTTTAAAATGGAAAAAAAAAATTATATCTACGTTATGTCAAGTCTCCTAATTGATTAGGGGTCTATAATTTATCTGTTTTTTTATATAACTGTCTAATTATGTTATATCCAATAAATTATTAATTATTATTCTGTGATTTTACACATCTTTCTTTACTAGCAAGTAGCTGACCTCATACAAAGTCCCATGACCCATCTTTTTTTCCATTATACATCTATACTCATCTTTACTGATACCAAAAAAATAAATAAATAAAAACATTAAGATGAAAAAAAATGAATATCTACGTTATGTCAAGTCTCCTAATTGTGTATGTCTATAATTTATTTGTGTTTTATATTACTGTCTAATTATATAATATCCAATAAATTATTATGTATTATTCTGTGATTTTACGCATCTTGTTTACTAGCAAGTGGCGACCTCATACAAAGTCCCATGACCCATCTTTTTTCCCATTATACATCTATACTCATCTTTACTGATACCAAAAATAAATAAATAAATAAATAAAAACATTTTTAAAATGAAAAAAAATTAATATCTACGTTATGTCAAGTCTCTTAATTGTTTATGTCTATAATTTATTTGTGTTTTATATTAGTCTAATTATGTAAAATCCAATAAATTATTAACTATTATTCTGTGTTTTTACGCATCTTGTTTACTAGCAAGTGGCCGACCTCATACAAAGTCCCATGACGCTTCTTTTTCCCTTTATAGATCTATACTCATCTTTACTGATACCAAAAAAAATTAATAAATAAATAAAAAAAAAAACATTTTTAAAATGAAAAAAAAATTATATCTACGTTATGTCAAGTCTCCTTATTGTGTATGTCTATAATTTATTTGTGTTTTATATAACTGTCTAATTATATAATATCCAATAAATTATTAATTATTATTCTGTGATTTTACGCATCTTGTTTACTAGCAAGTGGCCGACCTCATAAAAGGTCCCACGACCCATCTTTTTTCCCATTATACATCTATACACAGTCCCACGACCCATCTTTTTTCCCATTATACATCTATACTCATCTTTACTGATACCAAAATAAAGAAATAAATAAATTAAAAAAAAAAACATTTTTAAAATGAAAAAAAATTAATATCTACGTTATGTCAAGTCTCCTAATTGTGTATATCTATAATTTATTTGTGTTTTATATTACTGTCTAATTATGTACTATCCAATAAATTATTAATTATTATTCTGTGATTTTACACATCTTGTTTACTAGCAAGTGGCCGACCTCATACAAAGTCCCATGACGCTTCTTTTTCCCTTTATAGATCTATACTCATCTTTACTGATACCAAAAAAATTAATAAATAAAAAAAAAAAAAAACATTTTTAAAATGAAAAAAAAAAAAAATGAAGAAATTGAAAAACAAAATAAAAAACAGGCTGGATAGACAACCTGGTACAAAGTCCCATGACGCTTCTTTTTCCCTTTATAGATCTATACTCATCTTTACTGATACCAAAATAAATAAATAAATAAATAAATAGAAAAAACATTTGTAAAATGAAAAAAAATGAATATCTACGTTATGTCAAGTCTCCTAATTGTGTATGTCTATAATTTATTTGTGTTTTATATAACTGTCTAATTATATAATATCCAATAAATTATTAATTATTCTTCTGTGATTTTACGCATCTTGTTTACTAGCAAGTGGCCGACCTCATACAAAGTCCCATGACCCATCTTTTTTCCATTATACATCTATACTCATCTGTACTGATACCAATAAAAATAAATAAATATATAAATAAATAAATAAATAAATAAATAAATAAAAAAACATTTTTAAAATGAAAAAAAAAAACAAAGAAATTGAAAAACAAAATAAAAAACAGGCTGGATAGACAACCTGGTATTTTTATTGCCATCACACTTATGTTTCTAGTTAGCTATAACAGCGAAAAGTGAAAAGGGTAATAAACTGATAGCGGAAAAAATATATATATATAATATAAAGATCATGGACATGGAATAAGCCTATAAATTCCTCTCCCCGTCTCCTGGCAACATACACACAGGCTTGTTTGCGGTACGCTGATATGTAACAGACGGTGATCTGAGAAGGAACAGCAGGAGGAGTTAAGGAGGATTTACATGTAATTACTAGATGTACATAATTAGCTGCCATTGGAACATTTTATTAACGGTTAATGAGGAGAGGAAGGCTGCCGGTGTCGTAAGCGCCATGCTACACAAACACAGGATGGCGATGGTATTAAACATTGTGTGCAATTCTGGGGTAATGGAGTTTGCAGTAAAACAAGAACTGTAATATAAGATATTACTGGGAGTATCTTCATTACTGTTGTCTGTCAGGATCTCTCTAAAGATGGCTATCAACGATCGATTTCTTTTCTGATCGATCTCTTCCAATAGAAATTATTGATTTATGGTTGACAGCCAGTTTGATCAATCAGCCACACATAGGGAAGTGGACTTTAATCAATAGTTAAAATACGATTGTAACTTATAGTGGCCATACACGCTTGGATAAATGATCAGTTTCTTTTCTTATCGATCTCCTCTAATAGAGAATAATCGATCTGTATCTGACAACTCATTTGAACATTGCGCCACACGCAGGGAAGTGGGTTTCAATCGTTCGTCAAAGTGGATCCTCACCCTAAAGGACATGTTGGGTTGACCTTCCTCCTCCCCTCTCCAAGTAACAAATGGAAGAGAACGCCAGATCAGTATAAGCAAGATAAAAAGTGTAATTTATTAATTATCACTTATGGTGTGAATACACGATTAGAATATCGCCCAATCATTCGACCACCGACTTTTGAAAAAGTATTTGTCGGTCGAAAACGTCGCCAACATACACGGTCCGAATATCGCTCGACCGTTGCCCGCCGACCATCAAAACAGTGTTCGTCGGTCGAAAACGTTGCCAACATTAACGATCCAAAAAAAAAAAATGTTACAGACCAATCGATTAGATACGTAGTCCTCACTTTTCACGTTTAAGCAGAAGTGATGTAATGTGCGTGTGACCTTAAAGCCACGCCCTTCCTCCTAGCACCAACGACCGCCTAGCACGAACGAGCGTGGGACCGACGTTAAACCGCATAATTTAATACAGCCGTGTATATATATATATATATATATATATATATATATATATATATATATATATATATATATATATATATATATCATTATATTTACATGTAAACAAGCTGCAAAGTGCACACAGGGCTGGAAAAGTTGCTCAGCTGAAAGTAGTAGTCTTGATGGACTGGAGAGTAATTACAGGCTCAGACCGGGATTCACCGCGGGGAGAGCTGGCAGCATCCGTGGCTCTGACACACACCATTGCAGTTGAGTGCACCGGCCGACAGAACGAGAGAGGGGGCGGGCCGCAACACATTTCTGAGGCCCTGCATCCTTCGTCAGGGCCCCCTGTGCACAAAGCAAGATCCATAAAGACCTGGATGAGTTTGGGGTGGAGGAACTTGACTGGATCTAAGGGGCCAGAAACAACCCATGAAAATCAACCCCACACCATAATCCCCCCTCCACCAAATGATTTGGACCAGTGGACAAAGCAAGGTCCATAAAGACATAGGTGAGTGAGTTTGGGGTGGAGGAACTTGATTGGCCTGCACAGAGTCCTGACCTAAACCCAATAAAACACCTTTGGGATGAATTAGAGCGAAGACTGCGAACCAGGCAATCCAGTGAATAGTCAGCAGGTAAAATGATAGCTCCCAGGATAAAAACTACTTGGGAGCATGAAATTGTCCAAAATGCCTTGGTATGCTGATGCCTTCAGAGTTCCCTTCACTGGAACTAAGGTGCCAGGAACAACCCCTGAAAATCAACCTCACACCATAATCCCCCCTCCACCAAATGATTTGGACCAGTGGACATAGCAAGGTCCATAAAGACATGGGTGAGTGAGTTTGGGGTGGAGGAACTTGACTGGCCTGCACAGAGTCCTGACCTCAACCCAATAGAACACCTTTGGGATGAATTAGAGTGAAGACTGTGAGTCAGGCAATCCAGTGAATAGTCAGCAGGTAAAATGGTAGTTCCCAGGATAAAAACGACTTGGGAGCATGGAATTGTCCAAAATGTCTTGGTATACTGATGCCTTAAGAATTCCCTTCACTGGATCTAAGGGGCCAATCCCAACCCCTGAAAAACAACCCCACACCATAATTCCTCCTTCACCAATGACTTGGACCAGTGCACAAAGCAAGGTCCATTAAGACATGGGTGAGTGAGTTTGGGGTGGAGGGACTTGACTGGCCTGCACAGAGTCCTGACCTCAACCTGATAGAACACCTTTGGGATGAATTAGAGCCCAGACTGCGAGCCAGGTCTTCTAGTCCAACATCAGTGTCTGACCTCACAAATGCACTTCTGGAAGAATGGTCAAACATTCCCATAGACACACTCCTAAACCTTGTGGACAGCCTTCCCAGAAGAGTTGAAGCTGTTATAGCTGCAAAGGGTGGGCCAACTCAATATTGAACCCTACGGACTAAGACTGGGATGCCATTAAAGTTCATGTGCGTGTAAAGGCAGGCGTCCCAATACTTTTGACAATGTAGTGTATG
Source organism: Pelophylax lessonae (assembly GCF_965119305.1). Lineage (NCBI taxonomy): Eukaryota > Metazoa > Chordata > Amphibia > Anura > Ranidae > Pelophylax > Pelophylax lessonae. Next base: position 34,111,298 of record NC_138777.1, read on the forward strand.
TGCTTCTCACGTTTCAATCAGGTGAAAAGCCCCTATAGATGGTGCCATCGGTTAATCAGGTGGCACCACTGCTGCCCACACCATTGTATCTCAGAAGGAGAGAACTAAGCTTTTCCTTCAGTTCAAGAAAAATTAACACTCCATACATTGCGGGCACTTGATAGATGTAAACTCCATAACACTGCAGTGGTTTGCCCTCATCTTACAAGCAGAATGTATGATGATATTTATTTCTGAAATATTATGGTTTTCATTTAATGATTCTGACACCCGGAGTTTTTCTTCCCATCATGAGATGCGCCAGATGTCACAAAAATGATCAAGAAAACAATCTATAAAACAAATTGGTGGGGAAGAATTTATTTTTCTGCAGTTTCCAGACGCTCGTGTAATTTGTTTACATTAACAGTTCTCTTTGGCTTTAATTCCCATCTGCCACAAAGATGAATATTTTTACATCTGTGCTAGGAAGATTCCAGGGAATGAATAATGGAGGACAAATTATAGACAAGATATTAATGGTTGGTGGATAGATAGATAGATAGATAGATAGATAGATAGATAGATAGATAGATAGACAGACAGACAGACAGACAGACAGACAGACAGACAGACAGACAGACAGACAGACAGACAGACAGACAGACAGACAGACAGACAGACAGACAGATAGATAGATAGATAGATAGATAGATAGATAGATAGATAGATAGATAGATAGATAGATAGATAGATAGATAGATAGATAGAGTACAAGAAGAGGAGAGGACAGGAGAGGAGAGGACAAGAGAGGACAGGAGAGGAGAGGAGAGGAGAGGAGAGGAGAGGAGAGGAGAGGAAAGGACAGGAGAGGACAGGAGAGGAGAGGAGAGGAGAGGACATGAGAGGAGAGGATAGGAGAGGACAGGAGAGGACAAAAGAGGAGAGGAGAGGAGAGGAGAGGAGAGGACAGGAAAGGAGAGGAGAGGAGAGGAGAGGAGAGGACAGGAGAGGAGAGGACATGAGAGGAGAGGACAGGAGAGGACAGGACAGGACAGGAGAGGACAGGAGAGGAGAGGAGAGGACAGGAGAGGAGAGGACAGGAGAGAAGAGGACAGGAGAGGAGAGGACAGGAGAGGAGAGGAGAGGAGAGGAGAGGACAGGAGAGAAGAGGACAGGAGAGGAGAGTAGACGACAGGAGAGGAGAGGAGAGGACAGGATAGGAGAGGAGAGGACAGGAGAGGAGAGGACAGGAGAGGACAGGAGAGGAGAGGAGAGGACAGGAGAGGACAGGAGAGGAGAGGAGAGGACAGGACATGAGAGGACAGGAGAGGAGAGGAGAGGACAGGAGAGGAGAGGACAGGAGAGGAGAGGACAGGACATGAGAGGACAGGACAGGAGAGGAGAGGAGAGGACAGGACAGGAGAGGAGAGGAGAGGACAGGAGAGGAGAGGACAGGATAGGAGAGGAGAGGACAGGAGAGGAGAGGACAGGAGAGGAGAGGACAGGAGAGGAGAGGACAGGAGAGGAGAGGACAGGACATGAGAGGACAGGAGAGGAGAGGACAGGAGAGGAGAGGAGAGGAGAGGACAGGAGAGGAGAGGAGAGGAGAGGACAGGAGAGGACAGGACAGGAGAGGAGAGGAGAGGACAGGAGAGGACAGGACAGGACAGGAGAGGAGAGGACAGGAGAGGAGAGGACAGGACATGAGAGGACAGGACAGGAGAGGAGAGGACAGGACATGAGAGGACAGGAGAGGAGAGGACAGGAGATGAGAGGACAGGACAGGAGAGGAGAGGAGAAGAGAGGACAGAAGAGAAGAGGAGAGGAGAGGTTGCCTTCAGTAAAAACCTGCATGTCAAATCAATCATTTTATGTCCAAGCACTGTATGTGGACCTCTGTTTTTTTTTTTTTTTTTTGCTGATTTGTTACATATTTTGTTTTTAGTTGAAGGTTTTTACACAAAAGGGTAAAAACTATGAAATAATAGCAACTTAAAAATGTAAAGTGGTTTTAAAGCTTTTTCTTTTTACATAATAAACATGTTATACTTACCTGCTCTGTGTAATGATTTTGCACAGAGCAGCCCCAGATCTCCTCTTCTGGGGTCCCTCACCAGCAATCTTGATTCCTCTTCTTCTCCGAGTACACCCATTGCAAGCCCCTTGCTATGGGGGCACTTGTGTAGGTTTGATTCCAAGCCGGGCTGTGTGCATCCATAGACACACACTCACACACAGCATGGCTCGGCCCCGCTCCTGCTGTCTCCTCACAGGATTACCTGCTGCTGAGTCTCCCATGATAAGAGGGAGAGGGAAGAAAAGCCGCTGCAGATAGGCACAGTGCTGGATCAGGATTGGGCTCTGGTAAGTTTAAATGGGGGGCTGGGGGGTGAAGCTTTGGAAATCCAATAAAGTGGTTTTAAAGCCTAAATATTTTTTACATTAAATGCATTACCTGCTTTAAGGTAAAAAAAAAAATATTTAGGTAATAGTATCACCCCTTCACCCCCTTATATTTGCCTGAGCCTTCACTCAATCCAGCGCTTTACCCACCTGTAGCGGCTCTCTGCACTCTCACATGCTTTATTAGGGCAGCAGGAGCCATTAGCTCCTGCTACTGCCAGGCAAATCCTGTGATGAGGGAGGGGTGTGGCCCAGCTGCGCTTTCTGTGTCTGTGGATGCAGGCAGTGTGGCTCAGGAACAAGTCTGCAGGTGGTAACCCATAGAAAGCGGCTTCCCATGGGGTACTACTGAGAAGAGGAGGAGTCAGGAGTACCAGTGGGGGACCCGAGAATAGAACGTTCGGGTCTACTCTGTGAAAAACCATTGCACAAAGCAGGTAAGTATGGTATTAGATAGAAAAACAGAGGGGGGACCGCGCTAAAGTGGATCAATATTGAAAAAGTGACTAGCACTACAGATGACATTCCATATCTAGAATAAAAATGTATAAAAGTGCAGTGCTGGATTAGGTAAGTATGATATGTTTATTATTAAAAAAAATAAATAATAATACTTTTTAACCGGTAAAAAATATTTTGCCTTTATAACCACTTTAAAAAATAAATGTGTTGCTTATTTTTTATGTATTTTATTAATATAAGTTATAAACCACCAAAAGCAATAAAAGCACAAAAGTAGGAATCTATAAATATATTCTTCTGTATGCTCTTTTAAAATGTTTTCCTGTTTCTATTTTTGTGTTTCTTTTTTCCTACTGTGTAAAAATCTAAACCCCACAGCGTGGGTTTTCCCCTCCCCCGGCTCCTGTGGGGGATCTGTCAGGATGGAGAGCCGGTATCATTTACCGGTCCCTTCGTTGTCTTAATGAATAGAGTCAGTGATCTGTACCAATCTCTGGCTCAGTGTTTTTTTTTTTTTTGTTTTTTTGTTTTTTATTAATTTACAACTATGTTTACTATGCTTCAGTTTATAAATGAAATGGAATCCCTGTACAGAGCTATTGCTGTCTATTCATTCTGTATAGCTAAGGTTTCAGAGAAATAGACTGGTGAATCTGTTCTCAGTCCCTTTTCTGTCTTAAAAGTGAGACATCAGGGGCCTGTTAATACCCCTGTTATTTCACCAATGCCCCCCTGATGGGGGTCCTAAAAATATGTAAAAAAAAATGTACAAAAAATTGTAAAATAAATAAATAAATAAATAAAATGGTAAAAAAATTAAATAAAACACACCAGTGGCGGAACTACCATTCCGCCACTGGTTTGTTTTATTTTGTAATGTTTTACCGTTCCATCACCGCGAGGGGACCCCAAGACGACAGGAAGGTGGCCCACTGAAGGACCATAATAAATTGTCCCACAATGGGAGTAAAGAGCCCTGAAATAAGGGGAAGGGCCCTGGTCGGGGGCCAGGTGGGGCCCTTTGCAGTTTCTTGCACTGGGTTCTAGTTATGCCTCTGCATTTACTCAAAGCTATATTATCTTTTATATTTTACCAAAAATGTTGATATTTTACTGTGTTTGTATGTACTAAAATTCATTTTAGTGTATTTTGCTTTAAAAACATGCATTTAATAATCAGCTGGGCAAATGCTTCATAAAACACAGCGGACCAACACCAGCGGATGACATGGCTCCCCAAACCATCACTGACTGTGGAAACCTCACATGGGAACTCATGCAACTTGGATTCTGTACCTCTCCACTCTTCCTCCAGACTCGGAGACCTTGATTTCCAAATGAAATGTGACATTTTCCACAGTCAGTGATGATTTAGGGAGCCATGTCATCTGTTGGTGTTGGTCCACTGTGTTTTATTAAGTCCAAAGTCAGCCCAGCCCTCTACCAGGAAATTCTAGAGCCCTTCATGCTTCCCTCTGCTGACCAGCTTTATGGAGATGTTGATTTCATTTTCCAGTAGGACTTGGCACCGCCCACACTGCCAAAAATACCAATACCTGATTTAATGATCATGGTATCCCTGTGGTTGATTGGCCAGAAAACTTGCCAATCAATCACTGGAGTCATTGGAGGGAATTGTGCTCCATCACTGATGTTATTGGGAGGAATCGTGCCCTATCATTGGTGTCATTGGGCCCCATCGTTGGTGTCATTGGGAGGAACTGTGCCCCAACGTTGGTGTCATTGGGAGGAATTGTGCCCCATCACTGGAGTCATTGGAATGAATTGTGCTCCATCATTGATGTTATTGGGAGGAATTGTGTCCTATCATTGGTGTCATTGGGAGGAATTGTGCCCCATCACTGGAGTCATTGGAAGGAATTGTGCTCCATCAATGAGGTTATTGGGAGGAATTGTGTCCTATAATTGGTGTCATTGGGTCCCATCATTGGTGTCATTGGAAGGAACTGTGCCCCATCGTTGGTGTCATTGGGAGGAATTGTGCCCATCACTGGAGTCATTAGAAGGAATTGTGCTCCATCATTGATGTTATTGGGAGGAATTGTGTCCTATCATTGGTGTTGTTGGGCCCCATCGTTGGAGTCATTGGAAGGAACTGTGCCCCATCGTTGGTGTCATTGGGAGGAATTGTGCCCCATCACTGGAGTCATTGGAAGGAATTGGGCTCCATCATTGATGTCATTGGAAGGAACTGTGCCCCATCGTTGGTGTCATTGGGAGGAATTTTGCCCCATCACTGAAGTCATTGGAGGGAATTGTGCTCCATAACTGATGTTATTGGGAGGAATCGTGCCCTATCATTGGTGTCACTGGGTCCCATCATTGGTGTCATTGGAAGGAACTGTGCCCCATCGTTGTTGTCATTGGGAGGAATTGTGCCCCATCACTGGAGTCATTGGAATGAATTGTGCTCCATCATTGATGTTATTGGGAGGAACTGTGCCCCATCATTGGTGTCATTGGAAGGAATTGTGCTCCATCATTGATGTTATTGGGAGGAACTGTGCCCCATCATTGGTGTCATTGGAATGAACTGTGCCCCATCGTTGGTGTCATTGGGAGGAATTGTGCCCCATCACTGGAGTCATTGGAATGAATTGTGCTCCATCATTGATGTTATTGGGAGGAACTGTGCCCCATCATTGGTGTCATTGGGAGGAACTGTGCCCCATCACTGGTGTCATTGGGAGGAGTTGTGCCCTTTAATTGGTGTCAGTGAATGAAATAGTGCCCCAAGGGCCAGATTAAAGCAAGCAAGGGGCCACGGTTTTGGAGACTGCTGCCCAGCCCCACTGCAAAACTGTCATTTAATAATAAATAATTTCCCTGTGTTTTTTGAAACCTCAGGTCACATTTTTGCCCCTAAAAACATCTCCGGGATTCCCATCGTCCGAATGGATCCTAAAACCAGGATGTTTTTTTTTTTTTTTGGCATCCCAGCAAACTGTATTTATTACAAGGAGCCAAGATCTTCCTTATAGCGCACTGATATGTAAAATACGGTCTTATCCTCTTATAATAACATTAGCAGGCCTCAGATTTAATTGACCGTAGAGTTTATTTTATTAAAGATGGGACGCTCACATTCACTTCCAAGACAGATCAACTGGAGAACAATCGTCATGGAAACCATTAATCTATCTAAATTAACTGCCCTTTCTGATTTAGAGGAAAGAAAATTAGTATTGATCTCGCTTTCCCCTTCATCGGGAATAAGGATGCTCTTTTGTTTTAAGTCCGTGTCGATTTCCATGCGTTCCAGAGTTAAAAGCGCACGATTGTCTAGGATAGGCTTGGAGGTGGCCTTGTCATATTATTTACCCTCTATTGATATATATCGAAAGGCTAGAATTATTTTGTATAGGATAATTATGCTGCTGCCTGAAATATATTTTTAGAACCTGTAAAATGCCTTCTTTAATAGGACAGGCAAAGCAATCGCATTGTGATATCTGGCCACACGGTTAAAAACCGTTTCCACAGTCTGTTTATTAATGTTCACCAGCAAGATGCACTGTGATAAGGATACATTAATAAATGTGCTCAGCAGACAAATCTACACCACATTACTAAAAGTATTGGGACGCCAGCCTTTACACGCACATGAACTTTAATGGCGTCCCAGTCTTAGTCCGTACGGTTTAATATTGAGTTGGCCCCCCCTTTGCAGCTCTAACACTTCTGGGAAGGCTGTCCACAAGGTTTAGGAGTGTGTCTATGGAAATGTTTGACCATTCTTCCAGAAGCGAATTTGTGAGGTCAGACACTGATATTGGACAAAAAGGCCTGGCTCGCAGTCTCCTCTCAAATTCATCCCAAAGGTGTTCTATCGGGTTGAGGTCAGTCAAGTTCCTCCACCCCAAACTCACTTATCCATGTTTTTATGGACCTTGCTTTGTGCACTGGAGCGCAATTATTTTGGAACAGGAAGGGGGCATCCACAAACTGTTCCCACAAAGTTGGGAGCATGAAATGGTCCAAAATAACTTGGTATGCTGACGCCTTAGGAGTTCACTTCACTGAAACTAAGGGGCCAAGCCCAACCCCTGAAAAAAATCCACACCATAATCCCCCTCCATCAAATGGTTGGACCAGTGCACAAAGTAAGGTCCGTAAAGACATTGATAAGCGAGTTTGGGGTGGAGGAACTTGACTGTCCTGACCTCAACCCAAACTCAACACCTTTTTGATGAATTAGAGAGGAGACTGCAAGCTAGAGCTTCTTGTGCCTGACCTCACAAATGCACTTCTGGAAGAATGGTGAAAAATTCCCATAGACACACTCCTAAACCTTGTGGACAGCCTTCCCAGAAGAGTTGAAGCTGTTATAGCTGCAAAGGGTGGGCCAACTCAATATTGAACCCTACAGACTAAGACTGGGATGCTATTAAAGTTTATGTGCGTGTAAAAGCAGGCAACACAATACTTTTGGTAATATTGTGTATAAGCAGCTGCTGGCTCTCAATCCCAGCTGTCAATGATGAATAGGTCCCTATCGATCATCGGGAACCATCCAGAGTCATACCTCCCAACTTTGTGGGATAGGAATAAAGGGACACCTATTAGCAAATGTATGTAGGCATATGACACACCCCCTACCACGCCCCCTTCATTAAAGGAGAATTATAGAAATATTGATTGGTTAAATCCACAAGCGTTTTTTTTTTTTTCTTTTTTTTAACCACTACTATTCCTTTATACTGGCCTTTGCAATTTACAGGTGCAGCAATTTAGAAACTGAATGAAAGATTTAGCATTGTAAAACACTTTTGGATAGATAAATAGTGCATTTTACATACAAGTATATAAATCAGACCAAAAAATGAGGGACAAATGAGGAGGAAAGAGGGGCTGAGGGACTTTGTTGAAAATGAGGGATAAACCCTCAAAATCAGGGACGGTTGGAAGCTACGCAGAGTGGTTCCTGATCATGTCATCAGCATAAGTAAAATCGATCACATGTGGGCTGGAGGCTTATGCGTATGTAGATTTATGTATATGTAGCCCCCTTGTTCTTAATAGGGACTACTATGTCCATTTAGATTTTGACTCGGCTGTAGTTAGTTTAGAGACTGATTGCATAGCTGTGCACCTGGTTTTTCCCTATGGCTTGTTATTTCTCACTATTGCCTAGATGTCACTTGTATCACTGCTCATAGTATGACATTTCACAAACAAAACTAAGTTATGAATATTTATATTTTCTTCAGCCAATCCAACATTTTTTATATTTTTCAATTCACAAAAAAAAAAAAAAAACAATGCAGGGTTTTATTGAAATAATATACCAAATGCAAGCCTTACATGGCCTTTAAATAAGTAAAAACTATTTAGCTATGCAAATTGGTCATAGGTAAATTTCCTGTAAACCAACACATGCTATAACGTCCACATTTGACCTGGTTATCAAGGCATCAATTACCTCTGATCACATCTGTATACCTGGCAATTTAAATAGGGTTTCTACTGCTATCTGGGGCTCCACTAGAGAAATTAAGGGTTCATGTCGACAGGCGTCCATCTTGGGGAAGCCAGTGGCACTGAAATCCTGCAAGATTTGAGTGGCCATTTAGGAGAAGCTGTGATATATAAATTTGATGTGCCGTGCCATTTTAGCTGGAGTCTTGCATGGGAGATGGAAGGGTCAGCAGCCACTACGTAGGTCGAAAGCTAGTGTCATATGGCTGCTCCTGTCAGGAGAGTGGTTTTGATCCTAAAAAAGTGATAATCCAACATGTAGGGCTGTCCACACGCTTGGCTCCTATGTGTGAGGCATAGTTTGTCCAATGGCTCAGAGAAGCATATAGTAGGATCATAAGATGCAGAGGAGCATCCCCTCCATTGCGCATGAATTGTACCACTATGTATGTTAACTTGGCCATGTATTGAAATATGCCATGGACTAGAACTGTCACCACCCGTTTCATGGAACTGTGACAAATGATGCAGATTGTCAGTTCAAGATGTTTACTCAGTAAAGAGGATTTGAAACAGAAAAAATGCCTAAAAAATATATTACAGAGTACTTGGGGTACTGAAGTTGGCCTCTAGGAGACGAGAAGCACAGCCAACACCTGGAGAAGAATATTTAACAACCAGCTCAATTTGGGAGTGGGTGGTGGTCTAGAGATGGCAGTCCCAGTAGTGGAGTGGTTAAATAGGTTTTATGGATGCACTCACTAGGATGTTTGGTCTACTACAAAACAGTCCTCTTACATAGTACAGGTTGAACCTAGGGACCAGACCTGGAACTTCCAAGAAGAATGCAAGGCCTTGGAACATATATAGCAGCCTTTCTCAAACTTGTTAACATAGAGCAGGGGTCTTCAAACCATGGCCCTCCAGTTGTTCAGGAACTACAGTTCCCATCATGCCTAGTCTTGTCTGTTAATGTCAGAGATTTCCAATGCCTCATGGGATGTGTAGTTCCGCAACAGCTGGAGGGCCGTAGTTTGAGGATCCCTGACATAGAGGAACCCTTGAGATAACCTTCAGGTCTTAGGGAACCCTTTACAGTAAATACTTTATCTACAGGTCAGTGAGAAGAATTGTTCTTTCATTGGTGGTCAGAGGAAGAATTGCTCCCTGTAAAAAGATTCTTGGTGTCAGTGGTTACTTACATATACAGTATGAAAGAAAGAAACTGCTCATTGCTCAAGGAACCCCTAGCATTTCTTGGAGGAACCATAGGGTTCCATGGATCCCTGGTTGAGACATGTACTCCCGATCAGGTCTAATGGTGAAGATGTGTTACAGAACTTTTACCTTTAGCAGAGCAGGCAGAATAGGGTTTCTGGTTTGCTTCTTATTCTCTGCATAGCTACATGGGTGGTTGGGCCAGGAACTGGCATAACAACCTGGTCTTTGATCTAGGTCAGGGATGTCAAACTCAACTTCATCGAGGGCCGCATCAGCATTATGATTGCCCTCAAGGGGCCGGCTGTATCTGTAATACTAGATGTCCAGAGTATCCCCCTCCCTTACATCACAGTGCACCCCTTACCTTGTGTTGCTGCTGGGAAGAAGCTGGGGGCAGAGCTGGGAAGTAGTAAGTACAGGGTCATGAGGAGGTCCAAAGGAGGGCTGGAGCTCTACTGCAGCTCTAGGAGAGGTGCCAAGGCCACATGAAATGGCCTTGAGGGCCTGATTCGGCCCGCGGGCCTTGTGTTTGACACATGTGATCTAGGTGAAGTCTTCCCTGTGCGCCCTTGGCTGTTAAATATACTGGCCACGGCTCCTCAGCTGGGGTGGGGGGGCTACACTCAATTTAAGTAAATAGGATTTGCTTAGAAATGGAGGACAACAATGGCCTTTGAGCCTCAAAGTGGTAGTAAACCCTTACAGATACCCAATGAAGTGGCTGGCCTCAAGGTACATAGAGATGACACAAATCCTCCTACATAATTTGTACCTGTGTATCTGCAGTCTTCTCCTCTCTACTGCCGTTCAAAGTGCAGAATTTATACAGTTTGTCTGAGCTGTCAGAAAAAAGGGGGCGGAGAACTGAAATTACACTCTGCAGAGCTTGGTGTAGAGAACTCCACTTTTGTTGAGAAAAAACATTCCCCTCTGGGTGATCTCTGTACATTGCACGGATTATAACAAACTTTGTTGCAGATTCCTTCCTTTTGTTATTCTGAAGAAATCATTGTTTGTTCCTCTGTGCTGAGTGGGTCTAATGGGAGTGGATTCATAATCATCAATCAGCTGTGGCAGCTGCAGGGCTCTAATAAGGGAAGCTGCTGGGCCTGCATCCCTTTATATGTGTTCCTATTGGAATTATCTCACCGAAAATGACATTTTTGTTGTAGGGGATGCCAAAAATCTGACTTGTATCTTAGGCAGACTTCTGGGAAAATTGGTGAGCCAATCACACAAGCAGGAAATGATGTTTCTGGGGGTGTGGTCAGTATGCATTCTATGTACAGAACAGCTCCAGGCGGCCATATTGCCTTGCATTTTCAGAAAATTGCAACAGCTGCAGATTGAAAAGGAAAGGTCATTTTTAATAACATTCAATTACAATATGATTTGTGTCGCAATTGTATACGCTATATTTATTTTTCTCTTTATTTACTAATTTTTTCCCCCCACGAAAGTGCAACCATGTTTTTTCTATGACAGTACAAAATATTACTAACAATGGGGTGTGCCTTTGAAAGAGTCCACTACATCTACAGCAGCATCAATACAAACAAACATGCCTCATCGCCTCCTCGGACCGCTCCTAAAATCAGTTGGGATCATCGCTCAGTTTACCCTGGCATCTAAATATTCCAGAAATAGGGTGCACAGAGTATTTTTAGCGTTAAATCCGCTATAATAATAACTCAAGAACCCGAGGAAATGTAATTAACTCTAATTGCAGAGTTGCGTGACGCGTTTCATGTGCTGAGGAAGAATAAACGCTGGCAGCTTGACAGGCTATTTACACACATGAGCGAGTGTTTATCACTGCCCACCATAGTTTTACATAGCTAAATAACTGATGACAGGCAGCTGTCAGTGCGGGGAAGGCTTCCGGCAACAGGAAAGGTGAGTCCCAGGATTAATTAGGATCATTTACCGAGGGCAGAACCGATATATCTGCACACAAACGCAGTAATTTAACACGACTGGCACTGCGACCCCCGATGACGTATATTGCCATTGAGTAGTGAATATGTAAAACGTATGCAGATATAGAATGTGCAATGCATGATTTACATCACTTCTGCAATATAGCTAGGCTGGAGTCTGTTTTGAAAATGTTTAAATGGTTAACCAGTGCTGGACTGGAAGATTTCCCCCCTTAATGACCAGGCCATATTTTGCGATTCGGCACTGCGTTACTTTAACGGACAATTGCGCGGTCGTGCGACGCTGTACCCAAATAAAATTGATGTCCTTTTTTTCCCACAGATAGAGCTTTATTTTGGTGGTATTTGATCGCCTGTGCGATTTTTTTATTTTTTGTGCTATAAACAAACAAAGACGACAATTCTGAAAAAAAAAAAAAAAAAACAATAATTTTTACATTCTGTTATATAACATTCCCAAAAAAAAAAAATATATAAAAATCAAAATTTAACATTTTAGGCCAATTTGTTTTCTATATAGGAAAATATACTGAGGTATATGCCCTGCGCCTGGTAAATTCAAATAAATAAATAAATAAAATAAATAAATAATTATACGTAAAGCAGCTGCTATAGAATAAGGGCTCTTTCACACGGTCCGCCTCCGTAGGCGGATCCGTGTTGCTCAGCGGGGATCGATCCGTGATCCCCGCTGAGCCGGCGGATGACAGCTACGTCTCCGCTTGCAGAGCGGAGAGGGAGGTGTCTCAGCCCCCGCTGCCCTCTATGGGGGATTGGATGAGAGCGGACCACCTGTCCGCTCTCACCCGATCCAATCCGATTACTGAACGGATGGAAAAATAGGGTTTCCATCCGTCCAGATTTCACGCACAGGATCGTATACGGATGGCAGCGGGTGTCAGCGGAGGTGTCTCCGCTGACACCCGCTGCCCCATAGAGCTGCATGGAGGATCCGATCAGATCCGCCTAAAAAACTGACAGGCGGATCTGATCGGATCGCCCGTGTGAAAGAGCCCTAAGGGCTTTTTCACACGGGTGTTCCGATCAGATCCGCCTGTCAGTTTTTTAGGCGGATCTGATCGGATGCCCTATTCAGCCCTATGGAGCAGCGGATGTCATCAGTGTCATGTCCGCTGACACCCGCTGCTATCAGCATGCGATCCTGTCCGTGAAATCCTGACGGATGGAAACCCTATTTTCCGCTGTCATCTGATTCCCCATAGAGGGCAGCGGGGGCTGAGACACCTCCCTCTCCGCACTGCAAGCGGAGACGGAGCTGTCATCCGCCGGCTCAGCGGGGATCGGCGGATCGATCCCCGCTGAGCAGCACGGATCCGCCTACGGAGGCGGACCGTGTGAAAGAGCCCTTAAAAAGGATGTAGGGAAGTAGTCTACTAATTGAGGCTACCTATAGCGCTTGCTCTTAAATATAAATCTTGGTGATAAATATGAATATCTGTGGCTGGTGATGAATAAATAATTAAATAAATTAATACTCCTCTATTGATATAATATACTAAATAATAAAATATTACTAAACAGTAAATACCAATAAATAGTGATGTACATAAAAATTGTGGTTCATATAATAAAGTCCATACCAAGTGACTGTAGTGAAAAAGTTCAAATAAAAGTTCAAATGAATAGTGAGTCTCTTGTGCAAATGATTCTTATTCACAAAAAAAAGCTGCACTGATATCACAGAGTGAATCGGAAATTTCCACGTTGAGCACCTGCACTTTTTTTGTGAATAAGAATCATTTGCACAAGAGACTCACTATTCATTTGAACTTTTATTTGAACTTTTTCACTACAGTCACTTGATATGGACTTTATTATATGAACCACAATTTTTATGTACATCACTATTTATCGGTATTTACTGTTTAGTAATATTTTATTATTTATTATATTATATCAATAGAGGAGTATTAATTTATTTAATTATTTATTGATCACCAGCCACAGATATTCATATTTATCACCAGGGCTTTTTTTCAGTGGGAACACGGGGGAACGCAGTTCCGGCACCTCCAGTCCGAATGTATGCAATGTCAAAGGAGTGCTGGAGTCAGTGGGGTGAGCTGAATGGCCTGTTGATGCTGGCTGCTGGGGGATCTATTGTTGCTGGGAAGAATCTATTGTTGCTGGAGGGCATTTTGTTGTGGGGGGGGGGCTATTGTTGCAGTGGAGGATTTATTGTTGTTTGGGGGAACTATTGTTGCTGGGGGGCTATTGTTGTTGGGGGGAGTCTATTGTTGCAGGGGAGGATTTATTGAGGGGGGGACGATTGTTGCAGGGGAGGATTTATTGTTGCTGGGGGGGCTACTGTGTGGCGTCTGTTGTTGCTGATTGCGGGGGATCTATTTGACTGTTTTTTCTATTGTTGCAGGGGAGGATTTATTGTTGCTGGGGGGATCTATTGCCGGGGGGGTCTATTGTTGCTGATTCCAGGGGATCTATTTTACTGCTTTTCTAGTTATTAACAAACTCTATACAAATTACCTAGAGCCACAAAATTATACTTGGTTCTGTATTCTCTAAATGGGGGGGGGGGGGGGTAATTGGAGGTGGGTAGAGGGTGGAACCAAAGGACAGCGCTCAGAGGTGGGAAGGGGGTGGAGACAAGGGGTGACTCAGAAGGATGGAGTACCTGCACCTATTCTCTGAGAAAAAAAGCCCTGTTTATCACCAAGATTTATATTTAAGAGCAATTTGTTTTCTGCTACATATTTTTTGTAAAAAAAAATTGCAATAAGCGTATTTTGATTGGTTTGCGCAAAAGTTATTGCGTCTACTAACTACGGGAAAGATTTATGTCATTTGTATTGTTTTTATTTATTTTTTACTAGTAATGGCGGCGATCTGAGATTTTTAGCGGGACTGCGACATTGCGGCGGACAGATCGGACCCCTGACTAATATTTTTGACACTGCACAATACCACAGATGTCCCAAGTTTTGAGGGAGCGTGCAATTGGCATGCTGACTGGAGGAATGTCCACCAGAGCTGTTGCCTGTGAATTGAATGTTCATTTCTCTACCATAAGCCGTCTCCAAAGGTGTTTCAGAGAATTTGGCACTACATCTAACCGGTCTCACAACCGCAGATCACATGTAACCACACCAGCCCAGGACTTCCACATCCAGCATCTTCACCTCCAAGATCGTCTGAGACCGGCAACCCGGACAGCTGCTGCAACAATCCCTTTGCATAACCAAAGAATTTCTGTACAAACTGTCAGAAACCGCCAAAGGGAAGCTCATCGGCATGCTTGTTGTCCTCATCGGGGTCTCCACCTGACTGCAGTTCGTCATCGTAACTGACTTGAGTGGGCAAATGCTCACATTCTGGCACTTTGGAGAGGTGTTCTCTTCACGGATGAATCCTGGTTTTCTTAGATCTTTCAGTTCAGCTCATGTGTTGCGTTTATAATTTTGTTCAGTATAATAAATTGCAGCTTTCTGCAATTCAGACCTGCTGAAGATAGATTTGCCTCTAGCCCCCACTGTTAGGTGAAAAATCAAGTTACACTAATCCAGGGGCTGACTGGCAACTTTCGGCCCAGGGGGCAAGTACAAACCAGAGGCCCATGGTGAAGCGACTCGGCCCCCCCCCCCCCACTCTTCCTCTTCTGTCCTCCTCCTGACCCCCATTTCAGGCTGAAGCTCTGCTCCAGGTACTCTCTAGTCTACTCACCTGCCGAATCTGGGTTCCCGATCTGGCCAGCAGGGGTCTGATGGGGGGAGCTGGGACAGCTAAGTCTGGGCTGGATGGGGGAGGAGAGTCTCCAGTGGGGCATGGAACCGGCCTCTGCTCAGACACAGTTTACACCAGGCATGTCCAACCTGCGGCCCGGAACCGCAGGCAATGCTGCCCACTGCCCCCTGACAATTTTTTTTTTTTGCTGGGGAGGAAGGAAGTCGAGTCGGGGGCACGGCCACGGCGGCTTCCAACTAACTAGGCAGAGGCTGCCTCGGAGGAGATCATCCACTAGTTGTGTTAAATTAGTGCTGGGGGAGGGGGGCGTGGCAGCTCGGGAAGGGCGCAGCAGCGTTTTATTACCTATATACCATAACTATAGTATATATTTTATATTTGGCCCGAGAAAATCTCTCTACGCTCAATGTGGCCCAGAGAAGCCAAAAAGTTGGACACCCATGGTTTACACCATCCATGTTGGGGGGGGCTGCGCTCTGTCCTTGTTTTCAACCCGCACTCAGCGGTGGGGACTAGGTCAGCGGTGGGAACTAGGTCAGCGTTGGGGACTTTTTTCTTCTCTTCACCAGAAGTTCTTTAGGCATGTCTGTGGCAGAAGGGGTGCAGCCCTTTTATGGGGCATCAGAGCGGCCGGGGGGGGGGGGCAATTGCCCCCTGGCCCAGTCCTCCCCTGGACCAATCTAAATATTTACATTCTAGAACCTAAACTAGGAGGGTGCTACACTGATACATATACTAGTATCGTTGCAACCCTGAATAAAAGATTCATATTCTTTACTCTGTTGCATGGACTACTTCTAGAGTGTGTAGACACTTCAGCCACACCAAGGTTCCTTCCAACTTTGAGAAGTCCATACAGTTGAGCAGCTATCTTTCTTATCTTTATATAATATGTTATGCCTGACCCTAAATCACTCTATCCTGTCCCAATCCCTTTTACCCTTGCTTGGTTAAATTGGTTTCTCATTTTTACAGACCACATCCCTTCAACGCTTCAGTTCTGGACAGCTGCGAAGTATGTGCTTACCTACTTACTTCCTCAAACTACTGCATTTCTATGATTCACATGTAGGTGAAAAGCAGGTGAAAGTTTTCAATGAGAGTTTTCGATGAGCATTCAGACCTAGCATGGGTTTAGGAGTTAAACACGAGTCGGTGATCATCACTAGGGCCTCTCTGACAATGCAATCTGTCTCTGCCATGGCTTCATCGATTACTGTTAAAAAGATACTTAGTAGGATAAATGCTCCAGTCTTATCAGCTTGCTGGTACTTTGCATGTTGATGAAGCCCCGTGTTGTGCGTAGGACTTAGATGCAAAACAAGGGATTTGTATAGCTAAACTATTTTTCTACAGCTTCAACATCCATAGACAGGGTAAGAATGAACACTCCATTTGTTTCACTATCTCAAAGCTCCAAAATTTCCAAAGGAACCCACAGACATGACTGTTATATCTATAGCTAGCCCGGACACCCATTTTATTTATTAGTAGGTGTGATATCCAATCAGGTTGGGTTATAACATTAAATAATCATCAAACACTACACTACACTACACTACACTACACTACCCACTGCACTATACTGTCCACTACACTACACTACACTACACTACACTACACTGTCCACTACACTACACTACCCACTACACTACCCACTACACTACCCACTACACTGTCCACTACACTACACTACACTGTCCACTACACTACACTACCCTGTCCACTACACTACCCTGTCCACTACACTACACTACCCACTAAACTACACTGTCCACTACACTACCCACTACACTACACTACCCACTACACTATACTGTCCACTACACTACACTATACTGTCCACTACACTTTACTGTCCACTACACTACCCACTGCACTATACTGTCCACTACACTACACTATACTGTCCACTACACTACACTGTCCAGTACACTGACAACTACACTACACTGTCCTACCTACAGTATTCCTATACTGATCACTACACAGCGTGACCCTAACTGCTCTGTCCTAACTCACCTTAACTCTGACCCTAACTCACTCTGTCTATCTTTCTGGCTGCTGCCTCTGACACACTGCTAGACTGTAAAAGAACGTACCTGAGATCCAGCAGAGGAGGAGGAGAAGATTGTGTGGTGGAAGTTCACAGTCCGGAGGCGGGACTCCCATGCGCCCAACATGATGTGCCACCCGGAGGAGAGGAGAGGAGAAGGAGAAGATGCTGGAGGCGCCGAGGCGGGACTCGCGGGCGCATGTGCCACCTGATCACGGACAGGCCAGCCCCCCCCGGTGCACGTGACCCTATTCGCCCAATAACAGGGCGCAGCGGAACATGGCTGTCTGGGGACACTGTAATAAAATTAAGAGAACAGGCAGGAGTGACACACGGGCGGGGGATTGCGCCCCCCTAAATATTGCGCCCGGTGCCGCCGCCCCCCCCCCCCCGCACCCCCCACGCTACGCCACTGTTTCCCACCTGTCAAAACAGAGATCTGCCTTGTTCACATAGGAAGATCCCTGGTCTGTGTGGCTAACTGACAATCGGCGGGTGCGAGAGGACATCGAGTGCCCGGCACCCGCAGATCGGCTTCTGCTGTGAATAATTAGCAGCTCAGTCCTAGCTGGAACCCTCCACAAAGACCGTACAGCACGAAATCCACCCTCAGATTGTCATGCTGATAGAAGCTCGCCATAGTGTAAAACCATATAAAATTTAATCTAACTTAAAGCGTAACTCCACTTTTGATGAGAAAAAAACATTCCCCTCTGGGTGATTTCTGTACATTACAAGGATTGTAACAAACTTTGTTGCAGATTCCGACCTTTTATTATTCTGAAGAAATCATTGTTTGTTCCTCTGTGCTGAGTGGGTCTAATGGGGCCTAATGGGAGTGGTGTAAGCTGCAGAGCACTAATGAGGAAAGCTGCTGGGCCTGCATCCCTTTAGACGTGTTCCTATGGGGAGTATCTCACCAAAAATGACATTTGTGTTGCAATATTTAATTTTTATTTGTTTTTTTTTTTATATTGGGAATGTTATATAGCAGAAAGTAAAAAATATTGTTTTTTTTTCTTTAGAATTGTCGCTCTTTTTTTGTTTATAGCGCAAAAAATAAAAATCACAGAGGTGATAAAATACCACCAAAAGAAAGCTCTATTTATGGTAAAAAAAAAAAAGGACATCAAGTTTATTCAGGTACAGCGTCGCACGACTGCGCAATTGTCAGTTAAATTAACGCAGTGCCGAATCGCAAAAAATGGCCTGGTCATTAAGGAGGAAAACCTTCCGGTCCAGAACTGGTTAAAGACCGATAATCTGCATTCTGAGAGATATAAGTGTTTTTTCATGATGCCTAATTTTTATGCAATTGATAATTGTCATGTATTTTTAACCGCTTGACTTCCGGAAAATTTACCTCCCTTCCTGACCAGGCCATTTTTTGCGATACAGCACTGCGTTACTTTAACTGACAATTGCACGCTTGTGCAATGCTGTACCTAAATAAAATTGATGTCCTTTTTTCCCCACTAGAGATTTCTTTTGGTGGTATTTGATCACCAATGTGTTTTTTTTATTTTTTCGCTATAAACAAAAAAAGACAATTTAAAAAAATATATATATTTTTTACTTTTTTGCTACAAAAACATCCTAGAAAATGTAAAAAATCAAATTTCTTCATCAATTTAGACCAATATGTATTCTGCTATATATTTAGTAAAAAGCGTATATTGATTACGGAAAAGTTATAGCGCCTACAAACTGTGGGATATTTTTATTTATTTATTACTAGTAATGTCGGCGATCAGCAGGACTGTGATATTACGGCGAACAATTTGGACGTTAACTGACACTTTTTGGGGATCAGTGACACTAATACAGTGATCAGTGCTAAAAATATGCACTGTCACTGTACTAATGACACTGAATGGGAAGGGGTTAACATTGGGGGCGATCAAAGGGTTAAATGTGTTCCTAGCCAGTGATTGTGTACTGTGGGGGAGGTGCTTTTACTAAGCAAAGGCATAGATTTGTGTCCCTGCTTTGCAGAAACACAAGATCAATGCCTTCCCTACTGACATAATTGCAACCTGCCTTGTTATTATTATTATTATTATTATTTCAGGTTCTTATATAGCGCTGTCAATTTATGCAGCACTTTACATATACATTGCACATTCCCATCAGTCCGTGCCCTCAAGGAGCTTACAATCTAAGGTCCCTAACTCACATTCATACATACATAGTAGGGCCAATTTTATACAGGATCCAATTAACCTACCAGCATGTCTTTGGAGTGTGGGAGGAAACCGGAGTACCCGGAGGAAACCCACGCAGGCACAGGGAGAACATGCAAACTCCAGGCAGGTAGTGTCATGGTTGGGATTTGAACCAGCGACCCTCTTGCTGCTAGGTGAAAGTGCTAACCACTACACCATTGTTTACATAGCGCTCTGCCTGTGTACTGAACACTCGGCGGGTGCCGCGGACATCTTGTCCACGGTACCTGCTTGGCTCCTGCTGTGTTTGAGCATGCGCATGCCCTACCCGTAGAAGCTGGATCACGTGATCCGGCGCACAGCTGCTGGCCTGTAACAGCAAAACGGCTATAGGGCAGTCAGCAAGTGGTTAATGTATTTATCTTTTTATCACTAGCGATTTTGGTTAAGCAGATTTAGAGTTAATAACTCTTTGATAGTCACTTCTCCTGCCAGTTTTCATAAGCATGCCGCTTTTTTTTTTTTATCAATATTACTAAAGAAGGAATGATGTATCTTTCCGAAACGCGTTGAATACAGGCTTCAAACATTTTATCGGCTATTCTATTTTCACTTATCGTTGGGATTACTCTTGACCATTGACCATACTTTTTAGGTTGCCAAACACAAGCTGTGCTGGGGCACCCCCAGTGGAACTTAGGGCCATGAGTTGACCTACACTGCTGACTGATAGCTCGATAGAATGTGATGACATTAAATGTGAACTGCCTGTCAGTCAGATGCGATGCGGGAACCCGCAGTGGATTCGCAGGGTTCCCGCATGGCATCAGTGTGTGCCGGTTCACACTTCCCGCGGTGTCAGACATTGCATGTGATTCGCAGCGCACTGCTCTGCCAATCACAGGCGATGCCTGTGCGTTGCAACTTCAGCCATACAGTATGTATGAATTTGCATCGCATTCAGACCAAAGTCGCACAGGATCCTTTTTTTTGGTCTGCACCAGAATGGGATCACATGGGTGTTCACACCTATGCGATCAGATTCATGTCAGAACTGACAGTTCACAGTGCGATATGCAAACTGATCTGGGGGTGTCGTTAACTTTGTAGTGACACCCCTAGTGATTCGCATATGGCAGTGTGAACTGTCTGCGAGTCGAGTGCGATGTGGGAACCCACATCGCATATGTGTGAACCGGCACTTAGTCCCGGTTCACACATATGTGATGTGGGAACCCTGAAAACCACTGCGTGTTCTCACATCGCATTCAATTCGCATGCAGTTCACACTGCCATATGCGAATCGCTAGGGGTGTCAATACAGCTCGCATATCGCATATGCGAGCAGTGCGAACTGTCAGTTCGAACAGGAATCTGATCCCATAGGTGTGATCACCCATGCTATCCGATTCTGGTGCGGACCAAAAAAAGGGTCCTGTGCGACTTTGGACCAAATGCGATGCAAATTCAGCCATACAATCTGTATACAATCTTTATGGCTGAATTCGCAACGTACAGGCATTGCATGTGATTTGCAGAGCAGTGCGCTCCGAATCACATGCAATGTCTGACATTGCGGGAAGTGTGAACCGGCACTTGCGACCCATGCGATCTGATTCTGGTTCAGACCCAAAACAGGGTCCTGTGTGAGTTGTGTCTGAATGTGATGCCAATTCAGCCATACAATTTGCATTGCACAGGCATGCTATGTGATTTTCAGAGTAGTGCGCTGTGAATCACATGCAATGTCTATCATCGCGTATATATGTGAACCGGTGTTCTGTCAGAATACAATACCCTATCAGAAAACCATACCTCCGTAATTTCCGGTTGCGGATCAGCTGTGGCTTCGTCATGCATCAGCTGTAGCCCCGTCACAAGTCCTAACGCGCATGCGCGGACTAGGTAGGGACTTTTGATAACATCGCAACGAGTCAGGCAAAAGTCCTACTGCGCATGCGCACCAACGGGTCTGGCCGTGGCATCTCTTATAACAAACATGCATACGATCTCCATGCCCCACACTGCACCGGCCCCACACTGCACCGATCCCACAATGGGGCAATCGAATTCCCTACCCCCACGTGCACGCCCACTGTCCATTTGATAGCTATGTGCCATTGTCGGGTCGGTGCAGTGTGGGGCATTGAGATCGGATTGTCGGGTCGGTGCAGTGTGGGGCATGGAGATCGGATTGTCGGGTCGGTGCAGTGTCGGGTCGGTGCAGTGTGGGGCATTGAGATGGATTGTTGCGTTGGTGCAGTGTCGGGTTGGTGCAGTGTGGGGCATTGAGATGGATTGTTGCGTTGGTGCAGTGTCGGATCGGTGCAGTGTGGGGCATGGAGATCAGATGGATGTCTGTTATAAGAGATGCCGCTGGCCGACCCGTTGGTGCGCATGCGCACTAGGACTTTTGCATGATCCGTTACGATGTTATCTAAATTCCCTACCTATTACGCGCATGCGCACTAGGATGTGTGACGGGGCTACAGCTGGTGCATGACGAAGCCACAGCTGATCCGCACCGGAAATGACGGAGGTATGGAATTCTGACGGGGTATGGTTTTCTGATAGAACACCGGCACTCAATGACGCAAAAACTCAGCAGGTTTTCATCAAGGATTGTTCGGTAACACACATCCTGTCCTTGGCGTTTCATTTTCAGTATTTAGCATTTTATTGCAACAAGAAAACACAACAAAGAGCCAGAAAAAATAACCTGAATTACATGTGAGGGCACACCGGGAAACTCCAGGGAATAAAT
The DNA here is from genome assembly GCF_965119305.1 of Pelophylax lessonae. Classification (NCBI taxonomy): domain Eukaryota; kingdom Metazoa; phylum Chordata; class Amphibia; order Anura; family Ranidae; genus Pelophylax; species Pelophylax lessonae. Next base: position 34,133,450 of record NC_138777.1, read on the forward strand.
AGGATCTTACACACCAGCTGTTATAAAAACTCTCATGTCATGTTCACATAGTAATAAGCGGATAAACATTTTCTTCGGCTTAACATGTGGGGGAAAAACTCGAGCAACGTGCAGAGAGATTTTTGATATAAAAAAAGTCATATCATAAAGAAAATGTGTGCTTTGTCTATTCAAGAGCCAAAAAGTCTTTGCCAATGCTGCTAAAGCCAAATCCAAATTTCAGTGTTATTTTTATTAGTTTGGACTCCCAAGAAAGAGACAAAAGGCTTCGCCAAATGCTGCTTCTGCCTTTATCTGCTCCTGCTGATGCCAAAGCACCCTTAGCTTGACTAGCAGTGATACCAGTGCCATCTTAAGAGCATTAAAGGGCCCCAGACAATGCAGTGCACTGGGGCCCACGCCTGTACAATCACCCATGAGAATAAAATGCAAATTATCGATAAGGCGATATTTATTGGTACAGCAGTGCCAGGCTAATGACAGCTTCCAAGTTGGGTGGCTGGGTCCACACACACGGACGGGAGTCAGACTGGACTGTCCTGTGTGTGCCTGTTCCTGTGGATGCGGACAGGCGTTCCTGCAGTTGTGGGCTCCCCCTCCACAGTCCAAGTGGCCTGACAGCAGCGCAGGGCCTGCTAAGTTCGGTGACGGGATGCACACGGGAATTGGGACTAATGCTTGACTGAAGTGCCCATTCGGTAAGATGGCCCTGAGTGACACCAGGTTTTACCCTTCTATTCTAACCAGTGGTGGCAAACAAATGCGCATACCCCCCCCCCCCCCCGGTCGGTTGGTCAGTAAGTAGGGTTGCCAACTTTCTGAAATGGAAATAAGGAACGGGGGGAGGAGGCGGGGCGGTGGCGTGGCGATGGATGTTTTTTCCAGTGCAAAAAATAAGACAACATTTTAAGGAAGTGTAGTGCAAATATCTTTATATAATTATACTTCAATAACTTTTTCTTTGCTTTCCTTATCATTTTATCTGCTACTCCCCCCCCCCCCCACCCTTTTTTTTGCTCTCCTTCCCCTTTTCTCTGCTATACTTCCCTTTTCTTTGCACTTTCCCTTTTCTTTGCTCTCCTTCTGTTTTCTTTGCTCTCCTTCCCCTGTCTTTGCTCTCCTTCTGCTGTCCATCCATTTTCTTTGCTCTCCTTCCCCTTTTTATTGCTATCCTTCCCTTTTCTCTGCTCTTATTCCCCTTTTCTTTGCTCTCCCATCCCTTTTCCCTGCTCCTCTTCCCCATTTTTTGCTCTCCTTCTCTTTTCTCTGCTCTCATTTCCTTTTTCTTTGCTCTCCTTCCCCTTTTTTTTGCTCTCCTTCCCCTTTTTTTGCTCTCCTTCCCCTTTTTTTGCTCTCCTTCCCCTTTTCTTTGCTCTCCTTCCCCTTTTCTTTGCTCATTCTGCTGTCCTTCCATTTTCTTTGCTCTCTTATCACTTTTCTCTGCTCCTCTTCCCCTTTTTTAAATCTCCTTCCATTTTCTCTGCTCTCCTTCCCTTTGCTCTCCTCCCTCTGCTCCTCTTCCCCATTTTTCTGCTCTCCGTCCCATTTTGTTGTCTCTTCTTCCCATTTTATTTGCTCTCCTGATGGGATGCTCTCCTTCCTCTTATCTGCTGCTTTGCCTAATATCCCTTTTTCTTTTCTCAACCTTCCCCTTTCCTCTGCTCTTCTCCCCTTTTCTCTCTTCTGCTTACCTTTTTTTCTCTTGTGCTCTGCTCGCTTTCTTGCAGCAGCAGATAGTTTTCTTTCTTCTTCGTTTTCTTTCTTCTCTTCTTCTTCTTGGTACCGCGGGCGCCGGGCGGGGAATGCAGGGAGGGGTTACGTCGTGACGTCACGACGTCATCGGCACGGCATTGCGGAATTGGTCAGAAGGCGGAGGGGAGGGGACGCACAGTCACTACATGATGAAAGTGACGAACACCATAACAATAAGGTACCGCGGAATACGGAACAAAGTGCGTTCCGTATCAGTTTGATACGGAACAGCCCTTGTCTGTTTAAAATACGGGACGATTCCGTATTTTACGGAACGGTTGGCAAAATTATCAGTAAGTCAGTTGGCAGGCGACACATTCCGCCCCTGGTCTGCCTCCTTACCTCCTCCTTCCTCCTGTCCGAGCCGGGGAGTGCTGGATGGCTGAGCCACTGTCCTTGTCCTCCAGCCGTGTATCTTCTGCCTCTTCCTGGCCACTGGCCACTGGCCAGTAAGATCGCTTCTCCTTTTGGCCAATCGGGGAAGGGGTCTCACAACCCTCTTCCTGATTGGCTGGGAGGAGAGTCAGTGTGACAATAGCGAATATTTATTCGCTATTGTCACACAATGGGAGCCCATCCTTTTTTGAAGCCTATTAGAGCCTCTGGCTTTAATCACGTGCTTAAAAAAAATAATAAATCCCCTATTGGAATCCATGCATCCGGTGCCCTGCATGTAGATTAGGGGGCCAGATGCATGGATGGGGGGGCGGCACCCCTGCGCCCCTAATGGACGGGCCGCCCCTGATCCTAACCCTTCAGCCCTGGAAAGTTTACCCCCCCCCCCCCCCCACCCTCATGACCAGGTAATTTTTACCAATACGGCACTGTGTTACTTTGACTGACAGTTGCGCGGTCGTGCGACACTGTACACAAATACAATTTATGACCTTTTTTCCGACAAAATAGAGCTTTCCATTGGCAGTATTTGATCACCTCTACGGTTTTTATTTTTTTGCCCTATAAACAAAAATAGACCAACAATTTTGAAAAAACAAAAAAAAACAATATTTCTTACTTTTTTCTGTAAAACACATCAAATAAAAATGTAAAAAAATCGAATTTCTTCATCAATTTAGGCCAATATGTATTCTGATCAATATTTTTGGTTAAAAAAAATAATAAATCCCTATAAAAAAATCCCAATAAGCGTATATTGATTGGGTGTGAAAAAGTTATAGACTATGAAAAAATAGGATAGATTTATGGAATTTTTATTTTTTACATTTTTTTTACTAATAATAGCGGCGTTCAGCGACTTATAGTGGGACATTGCTGCGGACAAATCTGACACAGGGGGAATAATTCACTAAGCTGAAAGAATTGCACTGCTTCAGTATTTTTTCTTGCCACATTAAATGAATTAACATAACGCCCAGGCAAATTTGTGATCATTAAATTCAATAGTGAATTCCGATATGACCTTCTCCCGTTCGCCGCGGTGTTAAAAGATAGAAGATTGCATAAGCACTGCCAATGGCAATATAGTGAGTTAAGCCCTTACTTTTTGAGGACCAGTGACATTATTACAGTGATCATTGGTAAAAATATGCACTGTCACTGTTGTAATGACACTGGCAGGGAAAGAGTTAACATCAGGGGCGATCAAAGGGTTAAATGTGTGCATAGGGAGTGCTTACTAACTGTGTAGGAGGTGCTTTTACTGTAGGAAGACAGAGATCAGTGTTTCTGCTTAGCAGAAACACAAGACATACCTCCCAACTTTTTGAGATGGGAAGGAGGGACACCTATTCGCAAAAGTATGTAGGCATAGGACACACCCCCTGCCACGCCTCCTTAACCACTTAGGGAAGGTATTGATCCTGTGTTTCTGCACAGCAGGAACACAGATCTTTGCCTTCCTCTAGTCAAAGCACCTCCCCCGCAGTGAGTAAGCACTGGCTAGGCACACATTTAACCCTTTGATCGCCTCTGATGTTAACCCCTTCCCAGCCAATGTCATTAGTACAGTGACAGTGTATATTTTTTAGCGCTGATCGTTGTATTGGTGTCGCTGGTCCCCAAAAAGTGTCAGTTAGGTGTCCAATTTGTCTGCTGCAAAATCGCAGTCCAGTTATAAGTCGCTGTTCGTCGCCATTACTAGTAAAAAAAATAAGAAATGAAAAAAATAAATAAAAATATATCCCATGGTTTGTAGACGCTATAACTTTTGCGCAAACCAAACAATATACACTTATTGGGATTTTTTTTTTTACCAAAAATATGTAGCAGAATACATATTGGCCTAAATTGATGAAGAAATTCGATTTTTTACATTTTTATTGGATATGTTTTATAGCAGAAAATAAAATATATATATATATATTTTTTTTTTTAAATTGTCTGTCTTTTTTGGTTACAGCGCAAAAGATAAAAACAGCAAAGGTGATCAAATACCACCAAAAGAAAGCTTTATTTGTGGGGAAAAAAGGACAATAATTTTATTTGGGTACAGTGTTCCATGAGCATGCAATTGTTAGTTAAAGTAATGCAGTGTATCGCAAAAAAATGGCCTGGTCATGTAAGGGGGTAAATCTTCTGTAGGTCAAGTGGTTAAACTGCTCTGTTACTATGAGAAGTTGCCATCTGGTCTTCATCTTGTTTTTGTGTTTCTGAGATCCGATCCAATGTGCATTTTCTGTGGCCCCTGTGTGTTCCATGTGCCTCCAGTGTTCCTGGCTCCAAGCATCCTATGTGGCCCCTGTGTGTTCCATGTGTCTCCACTGTTCCTGGTTCCAAGCATTCTATGTGACCCCTGTTTGTTCCATGTGCCTCCAGTGTTCCTGGCTCCAAGCATCCTATGTGGCCCCTGTTTGTTCCATGTGCCTCCAGTGTTCCTGGCTCCAACCATCCTATGTGACCCCTGTGTGTTCCATGTGTCTCCAATAATCCTGGCTCCAAGCATCCTATGTGACCCCTGTGTATCCTATGTGTCTCCAATAATCCTGGCTCCAAGCATCCCATGTGGCCCCTGTGTGTTCCATGTGCCTCCAGTGTTCCTGGCTCCAAGCATCCTATGTGACCCCTGTGTGTTCCATGTATCTCCAGTGTTCCTGGCTCCAAGCATCCTATGTGGCTGCTGTGTGTTCCATGTGCCTCCAATGTTACTGGCTCCAACCATCCTATGCGACCCCTGTGTGTTCCATGTGCCTCCAGTGTTACTGGCTCCAACCATCCTATGTGACCCCTGTGTGTTCCATGTGTTTCCAATATTCCTGGCTCCAACCATCCTATGTGACCCCTGTGTGTTCCATGTGCCTCCAGTGTTACTGGCTCCAACCATCCTATGTGACCCCTGTGTGTTCCATGTGCCTCCAGTGTTACTGGCTCCAACCATCCTATGTGACCCCTGTGAGTTCCATGTGCCTCCAGTGTTCCTGGCTCCAAGCATCCTCTGTGTCCCCTGTGTGTTCCATGTGTCTCCAATATTCCTGCCTCCAACCATCCTATGTGACCCCTGTGTGTTCCATGTGCCTCCAGTGTTCCTGGCTCCAAGCATCCTATGTGGCCCCTGTGTGTTCCATGTGCCTCCAGTGTTCCTGGCTCCAAGCATCCTTTGTGACCCCTGTTTGTTCCATGTGCCTCCATTGTTCCTGGCTTCAAGCATCCTATGTGACCCCTGTGTGTTCCATGTGTCTCCCGTGTTCCTGGCTCCAAGCATCCTATGTGACCCCTGTGTGTTCCATGTGCCTCCAATATTCCTGGCTCCCAGCATCCTATGTGTCCCCTATAGGATGGGGACAAGGGTCTTCATGGTAGGTAAGGTTCATAACTCAGATTTAGAAAAAGATAAAGTAATTTATGAACAATAAAATGTTGAAGCTTATATGAGATTCTGATGATTGACTTTACATCCACTTTAAACAGTCTAAACTTCAATCGGAAAGATTGGCTTTCTGTCCTCGCTGTGCTGAATGAGTTATTGAAGCCTCTGCTTACTTATCGGTGATGTGCGTGCTGCATTCCCGTGTAGTGCAAACTGCACAGCGGGAGCTGGGAAGACAAAAGCTGTAACACCTCCCACACAATCTGATCACGCAGAAACCGCTGTGCTGAGGCAACGTGCCACTCCACGCGCTCAGCCATCGCGGCAGGCTTAAGTCGGCTAAAATATTATTATTCACATTTCACAGTGATGAACTTCCATTCCGCTCTCCCCTGATTCTCTCTTGTCATCACATTTAACTGTAATTGCCCTACTTCTCTTGTTGTTTTTTCTGTTTTTCTGTTTTCTTTTAAGGATTAGTACACTTTAAAACAAAGTTTATTCTTTTTTGCGCCCTTTACCTGATCTCACCTAATCTTCCAACCCCTTCCACTGATCTCACCCAGGGCCGTCTTGCTGCATAGGCATGCTGGGCAGTTGCCCGGGGGCCCCACTTGCCCCAGTCAAGCATTAGTCCCGACTCCCGTGTGCATCCCGCTGTATAACTTAGCAGGTGTCAACGGAAATCCCAAGTCTCCCACGAGGTGCGTAAGGCTCCCGCATGCGGGCTGCGGCTCCGTGACACCCGCAAGTGCCGCGCCATATCCCAGCTGTCTGTGTCAGCTGTCAGGATGGAGCCGATGCTTCCTGTATAGTTCCGGCTCCGTCCTGTCACAGGCGGAGTGATATCAAATGCACTCCGCCTGTGAGAGAAGAGATACAGGAAGCATCGGCTCTGCATGCTTCCTCCAGTGCCACTCCTCACACTCCACAGCATTTCCCGCCAGCGGTACTAGCCAGCAGTACCCACAGAAGTACCAGCCAGCAGTACCCACCAGCAGTATCGGCCAGCAGTACCTGCCAGCAGTACCCACAGCAGTATCAGCCAGCAGTACCCACCAGCAGTACCAGCCAGCAGTTCCCACCAGCAGTATCCACAGCAGTACGTGCCAGCAGTAAGTCACATGTGCTAGGGGGTGCAATTAGCCCCAAGCACATAATTGTAAATATCCCAGCATGTGCAGTGTTTCCAGCAGTAACCACCAGCAGTACCAGCCAGCAGTACCCACCAGCAGTAACCACAAGCAGTACCAGCCAGCAGTACCAGCCAGCAGTACCCACAGCAGTACCCGCCAGCAGTACCCACAGCAGTACCAGCCAGCAGTACCAGCCAGCAGTATCATCTAGCAGTACCCACAGAAGTACCAGCTAGCAGTACTCACTGCAGTACCCACCAGCAGTATCAGCCGGCAGTACCCACAGCAGTACCAGCTAGCAGTAACCAGCCAGCAGTACCCACCAGCAATAACTACCAGAAGTACCAGCCAGCAGTACCCACCAACAGTACCAGCCAGCAGTACCCACCAGCAGTATCAGCCAGCAGTAACCACCAGCAGTACCAGCCAGCAATAACCACCAGCAGTACCAACCAGCAGTACCAGACAGCGGTACCCCCCAGCAGTAACCACCAGCAGTAGCAGCCAGCAGTAACCACCAGCAGTAGCAGCCAGCAGTACCCACCAGCAGTAACAAACAGCAGTACCAGCCAGCAGTAACCAGCCAAAAGTATCAACCAGCAGTAATCACCAGCAGTACCAGCCAGCAATACCCACCAGCAGTACCAGCCAGCAGTATCCACCAGCAGTAACCAGCCAACAGTACCAGCCAGCAGTAACCACCAGCAGTACCAGCCAGCAATACCCACCAGCAGTACCAGCCAGCAGTATCCACCAGCAGTACCAGCCAGCAGTACTCACCAGCAGTAACCAGCCAACAGTAACAGCCGGCAGTACCCACCAGCAGTAAGTCACATGTGCTAGGGGTTGCAACTAGCCCCCAGCACAAAATTGTAAATATCCCAGCATGTGCAGTGTTTCTAACTCCTACCACCATGACCACTTCAAATCAATCACTGAAGTGGTCATTGTGGTTAGACTGTTCCCTTAATATCTCTCAGAAGAAGTAAACCTCTGTATACTGATTGCCTTTCATTTCATCATCCTCTAGTTGTGTTAAATTGGTGGGGGGAGGGGCGCAGAGTGCTACCTCCCTGAAATGAACTTGCCACCTCTCTTAATATCGCAGGTTGGGATATCTATGGCAAGCACCTGTCGGCCCTGTGCTGCGGTCAGGCCACATGGGCCATGGAGGGGGAGCACACAACTGCAGGAATGACTGTCCGCCTCCACGGGAACAGGCACACACAGGACAGTAGAATATGAGTCCCGTCCGTGTGTGTGTTTACCGTACCCAGCCTCCGAACTTGGAAGCTGTCATTAGCCTGGCACTGTTGTCAGGCTAATCGAGCCATCGAGCCATTGAGAGGTGCCCACAGCAGCAGGAGTGCCTGCCTGCTTCCAAGGCACACACCAGGACAGCCGTAGCGTAAGCCGCAAGGACGGGGGCACTGCTGTGGAAGCCTAAAGTGAAAGCCAGCATGACAGAAAGGAAAGAAAGACAGACAGGGTAAGTACTAACTTTTTTTTTATTAGCAGACATGAATATTGTCTTTGTATGTTCAGAAAGCCAAAACATCTGCATGTCACTTTCGTTTTGTATTCAATTGATGCCCAAATTAATAAGGATATCAGTGCATTTTATTTTTTTTAATTTTTTTTAATTGCACGGGTTGCACACAAAAAAAAAGCTTGCAGCTCTGGTTGGGAATTGCTGTACTAACCATGCGAGGTTAGTCTATCGATCTCCTCCACTGAGCCCGCCAGAACACTCCGATCAGCACTCTCTGCTATTGGCTGAGAGCGCTGATTGGGAGTCGACCGGCTGCTGGTTTTTGAGCATGCATGTCTGACAGAAGCCGAAAGTACACTTTGGCGTGTTTAGATGCGTTTACCCGCGTTTAGGCACATCATGTATTTTTTTTTGCTTAAAAGCGATTCTTCTTAAGGATAGGCCCGGAGTTAAAAGTAGAAAGCATGAATGAAGGGCCGGCATGACAGGGTAAAAAGGGGTTGGCATAGGGAAAGGGCTTCTGGCCAGTGGGAAGCATTCTTTTAGAAGTAGTTATGTGATTGGTGGGGAGGACTGGAGAAGGTGAGGCTGCAGCAGTGGCGTACCAATAGGGGGGGGCGGTCCGCCCCGGGTGCCACACATTAGGGGGGTGTCAGGTAGCACCAGGGTGACACCCGGGCCGGCCGCCAGACTGCCTCCGCCGCTCACTGACACAGGAGCACGGAGGAGGGGAACTGTTTCAAGCAGAGAACAGGAGAGAGAGACTCACCGTCACTCATGAACCCTGAATACACAGCGATCGCTGCCGAAGTTAACTGTGTTAGTTAATCAGAAGGCGATTGGTTGCTAGGACCACCTAGCAACCAATCACCTGCTTATTAACTATCACCTGCTTATTAACTAGCACAGTTAACTTTGTCAGTTCCTGCTGACCGCTGTGTATTCAGGGCTCGTGAGTGACAGTGAGTCTCTGTCTCCTGTTCTCTGCTTTAAACACTTCCTCCTCCTCTGCTCTAAGGCTTCATTCACATGTCAGCGTAGCGATCGCGGGCAGAATCACGCAGCGATCGTGGGCAGAATCACTGCGATTCTGCCCACGATCAGGAAATCATTGCAAATCGCGGGACGCATGTGCGTTGCCCGTGATTTGCAATAGCACCCCAAGCGCTGTGTGATGTTGCCGCGATTTGCGCCTGCCGAATCGCGGTAACATCGCGCAAAAAAAATCGTGGGAAGCATGACGCCCCAAAGAAGCTCTTGTGCCTTTTTTGGGCGTCCTCCGTCTTGCGTTTTTTTTTTTTTTTGCGTGATGTTACCGCGATTCGGCAGGCGCAAATCGCGGCAACATCGCTCAGCGTTTGGAGTGCTATTGCAAATCACGGGCAATGCACATGCATCCCGCAATTTGCAATGATTTCCTGATCGCGGGCAGAATCGCGGTGATTCTGCCCGCGATTGCTACGCTGGCATGTGAATGAAGCATAAGGTAGGAGCGGGAGGGGCACTTGCATTGTAAGGGGGTTCTATTGGGGGGATGTATTGTAAAGGGGCTCTGTTGGGGTGGTTTGAATTGTTAAGTTGTTCTATTTTGGGGGGTCTGCATTGTAAAGAGGTTCAATTGGGGGGTCTGCATTGTAAAGGGGTTCTATTGGGGGGGTTGTATTGTAAAGGGGTTCTATTGGGGGGGCTTTGTATTGTAAAGGGGTTCTATTGGAGGGGTTTGTATTGTAAAGGGGTTCTATTGGGGGGGGGGGTTGTATTGTAAAGGGGTTCTATGGGGGGCTTTGTATTGTAAAGGGGTTCTATTGGGGGGGTTTGTATTGTAAAGGGGTTCTATTGGGGGGTTTTATGGTAAAGGGGTTCTATGGGGGGGGGGATTTGTATTGTAAAGGGGTTCTATTGGCGGGGGCTTTGTATTGTAAAGGGGTTCTATTGGTGGGGCTTTGTATTATAAAGGGGTTCCATTGGGGGGGCTTTGTTTTGTAAAGGGGTTCCATTGGGGGGGGGTTTGTTTTGTAAAGGGGTTCTATTGGGGGGGGTTGTATTGTAAAGGGGTTCTATTGGGGGGGGGTTTGTATTGTAAAGGGGTTCTATTGGGGGGGTTGTATTGTACAGGGGTTCTATGGGGGGCTTTGTATTGTAAAGGGGTTCTATTGGGGGGAGGGTTTATTGTAAAGGAGTTCTATTGGCGGGGGCTTTGTATTATAAAGGGGTTCTATTGGGGGGATCTGCATTGTAAAGGGGTTCTATTTGGGGGGTTGTATTGTAAAGGGGTTCTATTGGGGGGGTTGTATTGTAAAGGGGTTCTATTGGGGGGGTTGTATTGTAAAGGCGTTCTATTGGCGGGGGCTTTGTATTGTAAAGGGGTTCTATTGGCGGGCTTTGTATTTTAAAGGGGTTCTATTGGCAGGGGCTTTGTATTATAAAGGGGTTCTATTGGGGGGTCTGCATTGTAAAGGGGTTCTATTGGGGGAGGGGGGGGTTTGTATTTTAAAGGGGTTCTATTAGGGGGGTTGTATTGTAAAGGAGTTCTATTGGCGGGGTCTTTGTATTGTAAAGGGGTTCTATGGGGGGCTGTATAATGTACAGGGTTCTATGTGGGGGTGGGGGCTGTGAAATGCGAAGGGGTCCAGGGGTACGGGGGCTGTGTAATGTAAAGGGCGCCTTCCTACATTTTACTTGCAGTTATTACTGCAGTCCTTTAGATTTTTTAGGTTGTTTTTTTCCCTGCATTTTCTGAAAGTGCACCAAAAGTCCTGCATGCTGCATCTTTTGCGCGCTTTCAGAAAACAGGAAAATAATTTTTTTTTGGGGGGGGGGGTGACACCATGGTTGTACCAGGTGACACCAACCCTAGTGACGCCACTGGCAGCAGCACACAGTAATTGTGCCACTGCCAGTTACATGTATTTCTGTCTGGCGCCTCAGGTCAGTCGGTGCCGTTTTTGCAGAGGAGGAGGGGCCTGGTCGCCGGGGGAAGCAAAGGGAGGAGGATTCTTTTGGGTTACGGGCTGCAGTGCGTGGAGGCGCTACACGTGACACGTCAATGAGCGGTTTGTCGCCTGCACGCCTGGGGGGGGATGCCAGATATAGGATCCGCCCCGGCTGCCAAATGCTCTAGGTACGCCCCTGGGCTACGGTAAGTGGATCTGTAGGAGGATCTTGGAAGTCATCAGTCAAGGGAGATAGTGCTTGGGACAACAGACCTCCCTCCCGCCCTAACTGAGTTCCATGGTGAGTGGGGATTAAGGTTTTTTGAAGATTCTGTCATGGCAGCCGGCGGAGTACAAGGTCCTGTTATGAGTTTTTGTTTTTTGGGTATAAAGAAAATGTACGTTGGTAGGGGCCCATCTTGGGTACAGCTCCCATTATTATGGTTGGTGGTACCTGCGTGTAGTTGTTTATCCCCGAGTCAGTGTTTGTTGCGGCTGGAGGATAAAACATTTTCAGTGGTCATGCAGGTACAAGTAGTTGATGCCTACAAGGACCTTGTGACTCCTATGACGGGATACAAGGTCCTGCTATGGGTTTTCTGAATATAAAGAATATGTACATTTGTAGGGAACCATCCTTGGTACGGCTCCCATTATTATGGTTGGTGGTACCTGCGTGTAGTTGTTTATCCCTGAGTCAGTGTTTGTTGCAGCTGGAGGGCTAAAAAAATTTCAGTGGTCACGCAGATACAAGTAGTTGATGCCCACAAGGACCTTGTGAGTCCTATGACGGGGTACAAGGTCCTGCTATGGGTTTTCTGAGTATAAAGAATATGTACATTGGTAGGGACCCATCCTGTGTACGGCTCCCATTATTATGGTTAGTGGTACCTGCGTATAGTTGTTTGTCTCTGAGTTGGTGTTTGCTGCGGGTACAAGTAATTGATGCCCACAAGGACCTTGTGACTCCTATTTTTGGCAGAATGTACTGGATGTTTATATGTTGATATGTTTATAAGTTATTTATAATCTGGTTAACACCAGCAGCGGCTGGTGCATGATAATTTGGGGGGGGGGGCAGCATAACCAACACCCCCCCAGTGCTCTGCGCCCCGAGCCCACCCTTTTTTGAAGCCTATTAGATTAGGTACTTAAAAAGAAAAACTATTGGAATCCATGCATGTAGATTAGGGGGCTGGATGCTTTGATGGGGGGGGGGCGCCACTCCAGCGCCCCTGTGCCCCCAATGGATGGGCCGCCACTGGTTAATACAATGTTTCGCAACCTTTTTTCAGTCACGGCACCCTTTAAAATGATGGGCAGTATTGAGGCACCCCATTCTACAATGTGAAATGACTATTCCAATAGTTTTACCTAATGCAGCAACATCAACACATTCAGGACACCCAATATTAGAGGTGATTTTTTTCTTCTAAAGCAAATATACTTTTGCACATTGGTTATGACTAGTATTCCAATGTTTCTCTTCTCCCTTAATTTCTTCCATCAGTCAGCTAATGTGCCCCCAGTGCTGAGGGAGAGAGGCAGAGGAGGGTCAAACAAGATGCTGTGGAGGCAACGGACATCCTTATTATCAACTGATAACATCATTGGTTGTTGGGATGCCAGTGTCTAGGAAAGTTGTAATGATGCATAATGAAAACATGTGGCTTTGTGTAACTAAAAGGCAGGCTTCATCCACCCGCTGGCTCGTATACAATTTTTGATTCATTTTTAGGCATGTTGCCAAGGCACCCCTGACGAAGTCTCAAGGCACTCCAGTGTGCCTGGGAACCCTGGTTAAAAAAGGCTGGGCTAATAAAAAGCTGTCATGGCCATTGTACTCCATCCTGAGTCTCGTGTGGTTATTCTTGAAAAATGGTTAGTGGAGGAGTGTTGGTCAAGCAGTTGGGAGAGCAAAGCATCTTTTATATCCTAGCCATGCAACTTCAATGTTTTTTTTTTTCTGCCTCTAAATGCCTGTGTAGCACCCTAAGGGTAGGTGCTAGGTAAAACTATAGTGGGCCTTGTCTGCCTAACAGCAGGGCTGTGATTTATTTAGTTAGGGTGTCAGGGCTTCCAGATGTGCATGCTGAGGGGAGAAGTATCCCCACTGGCTCCTGTGAGAGGCTTCTCATAGGGCAGTGTGGGAAGCCCAATCAGGGGACACATCCCAGTTTGTAACTACCCCAGAAGGCAGATTATGCTGCAAAGGATTCTGGGAGTGGGTATAAGTTTGGGGGGAAGATCGTGGCACGGGGTCTTTGGCGGGAGCAGAGTCCCAGGAAGGAGAGTGCGGCTGTCTCTCCTCCTGTCTGAGGAAAGTGGATGTCTCGGGGTGTCGCCTGAGTGTCCAGAGAGTGCCGAGTTGATCTGAGAGGATCCGGTGTGCCGAGAGCCTGCGGAGAGAGAGAGGGGTCCAGTCCCAGGAAAGCCTACACAGGTCGTAAGTACTGAGGATTGCCCCTGGGGGTCTGCCTGAAGTTAGAGAGGACCACTCCGGAAGAGGTTCTGGGATCCAGTGTCAGCTAGCTGTAAAGGGGGTACCTAGGTTGAGGACCCTGAAGCTACAGAGGGGGTACTTAGTCAGTGGACCCTGAAGAGTTCAAGGTCAAAGGGGGCACCTGCAGTTTGGGCCCTGAATTGAACAGAGCGTGCCAGTTAAAGTGACAGTTATACAGAGTTCTACTATATACTACCTCAAGCTGTGCCAGGCGGGGGAAAGTATTCAGTGACTTTCAGAGTACAACAGTGTCAGGTGTTCAGTTCTCAGTCTTGGATCTTCTGGACTATAAGTCGAGGATTCAGCACTTCTTCTGTTCTGCAGAATATTCTCACTGTCAGTGAGTGTTGACTGGCGCCGGCTGGCATCAAGGAGGCGCCAACGGGCATTTCAGAAGAAAAGTCCCAATTGTAATTAGTTTAAGCCTCAAGGAGTATCCCACTCATTCCCTTCTCCCATCCCCTTTATTCCAATAAAAACCACAAACAAAGATGCCGGAGTTGCCGCTGCTTCAGTTGTCACACCCAGGGTCACAGCTCACATGGGCTGGAAAGAGTACCGGTGTTCTATCAGAAAACCCTACCCCATCAGATTTCCCTACCTATGTCATTTCCGGTGCGGGCTCGTCATGCACCAGCTGTAGCCGCGTCACACGTCCTACTGCGCATGCGCGGAATAGCTAGGGAAATTTGATAACATCGTAAGGGGGTGAGGCAAAAGTCCTACTAAGCTTGAGCGGGCGCATGCGCACCAACAGATCGGGTAGCGGCATCTCTTATAACAGACATCCATCCGATCTCCATGGCATACACTGCGCCGAGCAGACAATGGGACAGTCCTATTCCCTACCCACACGCGCACGCCCACTGTCTGTCTTTTTGTTGGGTTGGGGCAGTGTGGGGCATGGAGATTGGATTGTCGGGTCGCTGCAGTGTCGGCTCGGCGTAGTGTCGGGTCAGTGCAGTGTGGTCCATGGAGATCAGAAGGATGTTTGTTATCAGAGATCCCGCTGCCGACCCGTTGGTATGACTTGTGACGTGGCTACAGCTGATTCATGACGAAGCCACAGCTGATCCGCAACCGTAAATGACGGAGGTATGGAATTCTGATAGGGTATGGTATTCTGACAGAACCCCGGTACTAATGGCAGACCCACATAAGGCCATAGGCCTAGAAACCTTGCTACACCTGTAAACGCCTATGTGTGCAAGGGCAAGTAGGCTAACATGGAGGGACATTTAGACATTTAGAGGCACGAAAAAAAAAAAACTCAAACGCCTGAAAAAGCAGCGTTTTTGAGCTCAAGAGTGCACGAGGAATTATAAAAATTATTTTATAATTGCTGTTTTCTTACAACAGTTTCTCAAGGCCAGTATAGGAAGCGTTAAATTACATTTTATTCTGAGCCTGCAAAAATAAAAAATAAATAGAATGTGTGCGCGACTTGCAGTATGTCCTAAGAGGAAGTAATGTTTTGTGTCATCTCTCTTCAATTTAGCCTCGTCTCTACAGGCGGTCCTTGCCTTCGTATCAGCGAGCCGCTCTGTTATTACACCAACAACAGCTCAATATTACGCTGCGAGGCTGACCTCAATACGCACAGCAAACTTTCCCGAGTCTCCATCTATGGTGACGATGCGCGGCCCGTGTTATACAACCCCGGCAGGTAGCATTAAGTCTTTTTTGCCCCGGGCATTTCACAACGACACGCTTATTCAATAACCCGGCAGCCAGAGAGGCTTCAGGGCACGAACGCAGAGAGATCATTTGAAAAGAAGTAAAGGTTTGACTAATTAATCCGCCGCTGAGGTATCACTTTTCGCCAGCGTTCAATCATATGCTAGCGTCATGCTGGGATCTCCTGGAGCGAAGTGCAGCTCTTCTGCTCGTGTAATCCAGAGGTACTCCAGAAGGGGAAGATTAGTATGTATGTAAAAAGAAACGATGTATTAGATGGAATTGTTGCTCTCTGAAGAGGCTTATGATGTTAAGGTGCAAATAAAATCAGTTAATGAGGAGAGTATTGGATATATTGTTTCTTCTTTCTCGCTAGGTAAGTGTTTACACTTGCTGATATTTATTACTTAACCACTTACATGCCGGGCACTTTCACCCCCTTCCTGCCCAGGCCAATTTTCAGCTTTCAGCGTTGTCACATTTTGAATGACAATTACATGCTGTCATAATTTTATTCACTCAAATAGAGCTTTCTTTTGGTGGTATTTAAATCACTGCTGGCTTTTTAATTTTTGCTGAAAAAAACAAAAAGTGACCAAATATTTAAAAAAAAAAAAAAAAAAAGTTAACGTTATACAATTTTGTAAACAGATAATTGTTCTCCTTTACTGATGTGCGCTGATGAGAATGCACTGATGGGCACTGATAGGCAGCACTGATAGGCACAGATAGGCTGCACTGATGGGCACTGATGAGGTGGCGCTGATAGGCAGCACTGATGGGCACAAATAGGCTGCACTGATAGACACTGATGAGGCGGAGCTGATAGGGCACTTATGAGGAGGCACTGATGGGGCTGTACTGATATGCAACACTGATGGGCACTAATAAGAAGCACTGAAGGGTACTGATAGGCGGCACTGATGGGCACTGATAGGCAGTACTGATAGGCTGCACTGATGGGCACTGATAGGCTGCACTGATGAGGCGGCGCTGATAGGCAGCACTGATGGGCACAGATAGGCTGCACTGATGGGGTGGCACTGATAGGCGGCACTGATGGCCAATGATAGGCTGCACCGATGGGCACTGATAAAGTGGCACTGGTGGGCAATGATGAGGTGGCACTGGTGGGGCTGTACTGAAATGCAACACTGATAGACACTGATAAGCAGAACTGAAGGGCACTGATAGGCAGCACTAATAGGCACTGATAGGCAATACTGATGGGCACTGATAGGTGGCACTGATTGGCAGCACTGATGGCACTTTGGTGGTATTTTAATCACCGCTGAGTTTTTTATGTTTTGCTCAACAAACAAAACGTGGCCAAATATTTTGAAAAAATTATATAAAATGAACAGGTAATTTTTCTCCTTTATTGATGTGCGCTGATAAGGCTGCACTGATGGACACTGATAGACAGCACTGATGGTCACCGATAGGCTGCACTGATGGGGTGGCACTGATAGGCGGCACTGATGGTCACTGATAGGCTGGACCGATGGGCACTGATAAAGCGACACTGTAAAAGGAAAGACTATCTCTGTAAATATATTACGAGTAAGAGCACCACGTCCCAAAATGGATATTGTGGTTATAGAAAGACTTTGGGCGCCAAAGGGGGACTTTTCAGTTAGGGTGCTAGGTAACTCTAATATGTAAAGTAAAAATTTAAAGAAAAAATGTAAAACAGAAAAAACTTTATTGAAAACGACCAGTAAAAATACTGTAATCGGAAGGGTTACAATATATAGAAATTAATTGTATTAAAAGCACATACAGTTGACAGCCATATAGTTTCATACAAATATAAACATATGTACTCTCCTAACACAGGGGTAGATAGTATATATGCTTTATACCCAATTACATCCACAGTAGATGATATCTGTGCAGGAGACGTGGTGGCCCACAACAATTAACCCGACATGTTTCGCGGCACTGCCGCCGCTTCTTCAGGGGTATCTTAGAGGGTATCACATTATATATTTGTAATGAAAAAAAGGAAACTAAGATAAAGGAAATAGAGAAGAAACATCAGTACAATAGTCACATATACATATTTCACAGTGATATCTGAAATCTACAATGTTAGGAATTCTCCAGACATATAAAAATATAATATATATGTTATATACTGTGTCCATAAGAGAGAGACATCAAGGCTAATACACAATATCATACCTGTCTAGCGTGCAATAAAACTCGCTGAAGTGGGAAATGCGACCACAAGGCAAGGGGAAATCCCCCCCGGGGGCGGACACGGGAGACCGACCACAATAAGATACAAAATGCGGCTAATAAATAGTGAGGTCTGAAAATTCAAAATAAATAAAAAAATATATAAATTTCAGGTCCCATATGTAGCCATCCAGTGTCACACCTTGCAAAAATAGGGGAGAAGGGAGACATCTGTGTGACGCCAAATTGGACAATGAACTCTGGAGCACATGATATCCAAGTAAATTCTTACCTCAATATTGCCCACTAGTAGATATGAGCGGGGGCTGGGAAGAATAACGGTACTATGTATAGTAGATCAAGAAAGATCCACAACGGTATTTCCTAAAAAGAACAAATATACAGTGATGTATATATGGTGTGTATCAAAAAAATATATTGTGAAATGGTGAGCAAATATATAGATCATATCACCCTAATGGTCAAGCTAGTGAGTTTGGGCCATAAATATCAAAAAATAATTTGCCAGTGCATGTGTGTGCAGCAGCAGCCAAATCGCACATGCATATGAACATATAAATATATTTGAGTGGTAGAATATACAAATGGCAGATGGCAAACTGTTGTGGAAGTATGCTCAACAATGACAGATGCACAGTTAATGAGGATACAAGCCAATGATTGGACTCTTCCATCACCAACACTAGTGCGTATCAGAAGGTTATATGGTAAATAACAAAAAACTAAGTGATTACCGAATAAAAAATCAAAAGTCACGTCCAGTCCCCGCAGATCGCAATGAGAGACGCCAAGTTGCCGCTATTTGTATGGTCGAGTAACTCCACCCGGATGACGTACAAGACGTGCGTCCTGACGAACATCCGGGCTGGCGTCGGGAATGCGCGCGCAACTAGCGCATGCGCATCAGCCGGGAGCTAGCCAACATCCAAGAACCGCCCGTCGGAGCCATGGGAGCGGCTCCACAAGCGTAAAGGGGAGGGGCAAGCCAAACCAACATATCAGCCCCAACCACCCGAAGGGGAGGGGCGATACCTGACGTCACGTGTCCGCCATTGGGGGAGCCCGAAGCAGTCGCATCCCAGTACGGATTAATCAAATAGACAATCTAGAAGCCGGAATTGAACCTAGATGCAGGAAAAAAGAGAGGATATTGTGCAGCACTGGATGCTATATCATGGACACAGAAAACATTGTCGAAACAATACATCAAATTGGAATAAACAATAACATTAATTAATACCATAAATGACAGGAAAGAAAACGGATACATAAGATTAAATGGAGAAAAAAAATATAAGTCAAATAGATTTAGATATATACTTAACCAAGTTGATGAATGGGTATAGTACAAGTATAATAGACATTATACTTGAACAGCCTGGCTATCCATAGGGTATATATAAACTCCCCAGGAAGCCAAGGATTATGTATATATTGTAGTATCTGCATGGATTTTGCTGATGTTGTTGGACAGGGGGGAAAAAACAAAAACGGGAAAAAGGACGGGGGAGGGGAAAAAAGAAAGGGGAATTGCATAAGGAAATGGGAGGGGCAGAAGAAAAAATGGAGGGACAAAAAAAAATAAATAAATAATAAATATAAATTACACAGATGTCTCCCTCCTCCCCTATTTTTGCAAGGTGTGACACTGGATGGCTACATATGGGACCTGAAATTTATATATTTTTTAATTTATTTTGAATTTTCAGACCTCACTATTTATCAGCCGCATTTTGTATCTTATTGTGGTCGGTCTCCCGTGTCCGCCCCCGGGGGGATTTCCCCTTGCCTTGTGGTCGCATTTCCCACTTCAGCGAGTTTTATTGCACGCTAGACAGGTATGATATTGTGTATTAGCCTTGATGTCTCTCTTTTATGGACACAGTATATAACATATATATTATATTTTTATATGTCTGGAGAATTCCTAACATTGTAGATTTCAGATATCACTGTGAAATATGTATATGTGACTATTGTACTGATGTTTCTTCTCTATTTCCTTTATCTTAGTTTCCTTTTTTTCATTACAAATATATAATGTGATACCCTCTAAGATACCCCTGAAGAAGCGACGGCAGTGCCGCGAAACATGTCGGGTTAATTGTTGTGGGCCATCACGTCTCCTGCACAGATATCATCTACTGTGGATGTAATTGGGTATAAAGCATATATACTATCTACCCCTGTGTTAGGAGAGTACATATGTTTATATTTGTATGAAACTATATGGCTGTCAACTGTATGTGCTTTTAATACAATTAATTTCTATATATTGTAACCCTTCCGATTACAGTATTTTTACTGGTCGTTTTCAATAAAGTTTTTTCTGTTTTACATTTTTTCTCTAAATTTCTACTTTACATATTAGAGTTACCTAGCACCCTAACTGAAAAGTCCCCCTTTGGCGCCCAAAGTCTTTCTATAACCACGATAAAGCGACACTGGTGGGCAATGATGAGGTGGCACTGGTGGGGCTATACTGAAATGCAACACTGATGGACACTGATAAGCGGAACTGATGGGCACTAATAGGCAGCACTGAAGGGCACTGATAAGAACTGATAGGCAGCATTGATGGGCACTGTTGGGGCTGCACTGATCATCATCATCAGTGTAGATGTCCCCTTTCATACTTGCCAGTTACCGTCTCTTCTCTCCTTAAGCTGTGACAGCGTGAGGAAAGAATTCCTGATAACCGGCAACTGTATTTACATTATAATCAGCTGTGATTGGCCCTTTACCCCAATCTGTGATCAGCTGTGTCTGAAGGACACAGTGATCACAGAGTGCACTGGGTGTGCACCCGAGCAGGCACATGGGGGTGAGGTTCTGGGAGAATGTCAATAGACGCCCTACCAGAATTGGATGACCACTCTGTAGCTGTCATTCGGCTATAGCGCAGTTGGCAAGTGGTGAAAATAGATCTGAAGATACGCCAAAAAAGGCAGATGACAAAGGACTGGTCACCAGTATTGCCTGTAGGTTCGCTGCAAATGTTCTTTTCTCCATCAGTGACCTATCATGTGTATCACAGGGCTAGGCACCTTTAAGACGCAAAGCAGAATGTTTCTCCAGCTCCAGCTTTGTTGCTCTCACTGCCAATACCAGAGCACGGGGATAGAGAAAGGAGAGCCTAGGAAGACTTTCACTGGCTGCAGCAGAAAGGAGAAATCGAAATGACTACCGGGGCAAGACGGATTCTGATTGGTTAGTGAGTTGTTAGGACCTGCCCACCACATGGAATGGCACAAAATGAGGGGAAGCCCATGGGAAAGTGTGCCCTTGTGCTGCCAGGACCTGGGAGCGTATGTGTGTGCCCTAAGGGGATGTTTTGCTTCCTGAGGGCAGGGAGAGGGCTGGGGATGGTGTGATTGGCCAGAAGAGTCCCAGCGAGGCAGGTACAGGGTGAGTTATCACTGAAGCAGGGCCCAAAAAATACCTCAACAAGTTTTCCTCTGTCTCTATGTGGTAGTAGCCATCTTGCTAAAGGAGAAGGCTTTCCTTCCTTATGTCAGAGCCGCCTCCCTGATTACTGGTGGTCTGATGACCGATAGGAATAATCAAGCTGCATTAGAAGAGGAAGAGAACCACAGATTTCTCTCCAGTAAAGAGAACAGTGAGCAGCACAATAGAGACATCACCAAATCTCACTCCGGGTCGGTTGAGACTAGCAGTCAGAGTAAGCAGTGCCTTAGTTGATTTCACACTGAAGATATACAACAGTGAGGTTCAAAGCACAAGAAATGCACTGTTGTTTTTTAGGAGTGTAGCACCCTCCTAGGTAGGTGCTAGGCAAAGCATATATGTGACCCTGTTCTGCTTATCAGGAGGGTCTGATCTGTTAGTTAGCCTGTCACATTAAAAGAGTGTATCAATGTGCCTTAATGAAATATTGATATCCCACGATACCTGAGACATACATTTCAGCTAGTGCCCAACTCACAATGGAATATGGTCTCTGGAAATTACATTAACAAGTCATACATTGATAAGTACTTACATATTAACACATCAGACAGCTGAGCATAGACGGGAAGGCCCTTCCACAAAAGCAACTTCAGACACAAGACGTCTCACATTTACATCAATGTGTTAGGGACAACAAAACCTTTTCATGTATTGTCTTAGTAGATATATTCTATTGTTAAACTGACCCATGGATTTTATACCAGTTTAAACTGTTTTTTCTCGCTGAAATGGCCCATAAATGTGTGAGCTGTGAATAAACACATCAGAGGGGGGAAAATTCACTGCACGAGGGAGTAGAACTGAAGGGTCGTAGGTTTGGGACCTAAACGCAAAATCATCTTGCAACTGCCTCTTGACGTGAACGAGTTAACACACATGGAGTGACCTGTTGAGTCTCCCCACTGTATCCAATGAGGGACCTTGCTGGACAGTGGAGGAAATCTAGCCAATAGCACACCAGGGTTTATGACTGTCCCAGTGGGTGGGCATTGCTGCAATGCATCCTGATATTGGGAATAAATCCGGAGGGAGCATGTGACAGAGGGTCTTTGGGCGGGAAGCCAGGTCCCAGGAAGCGGGTGACGGCTGTCTCTCCTCCTGTTGCTGAGGAAGGTGGTCCAGGCGGTCGGCCTAGGGGCCAGGGGTTGAGCTGTGCTGCAGAGGATCCAGTGTGTGCTGACCAAGTGGAGCTGCTGGGCAGAATACTTCTGGAAAAACAGTATCGTGAGTACTCAATCATCTGCCCAGGGGTCTGCCTTAGAGAGGGGACAACTCCAGAGGGGTCAAGGGGATCCAGAAGTCAGCTAACCCAGAGTGATACAGTAAAGGGGGTGTCAAGTTGTTAAGCCCTGAAGAGGGTAAAGATGGGCACCAGGAAGGGCCCTGAAGTTGCTCAGCAGTGCAGTCTTCTATAAAGGACAGTTACCTCAGGAAAGGAGTGCCTTAGGAAGCTAAAAGGACTCTTTCACAGTTAAAGGCAAAGTAAAGTAAGTGGTCTAGCCGTGACTAGCTCAAACAGCGTTAACTAGCGTCAGTCAGCATTAACCAGTTTGGTGCGCATTCAGCATGTGGGTAGTGTAGGGACAGTTGTATATATAAAGTGGTGCGCTATTTAGGTGTGAAAGTACATAAATACAAAAAATCCCATAAATGACAATAATCAAGTAGAGAGTAAATATAAAACAATATATGAAATATGTGATCGTATATATACAATCTTCTTATTTCCAACTGCAAATAAACACAATACCATCTAAAATAGTGATAAATAAGAGTTCATGAAGAAAAAATAAAAAGTAAAAAAAATATATATTTTTTTTGTGTAGAAAAAAGGGGAGTTCATTCATTCATAATTTCATTTGTCACGTGTTCTCACCTCTAGAGCATAAAATCAGTGTTTGTAGCACCCTGAGGAAGTCACGTGACTGTGACGCAACGCGTAGGAGGAGCTGGTGACTGAAGTTTTTCTTTATATATACAATTTTCACTTCACAAGCATTTGAGTACACTGGTGGGAGCTGCAATTTGCCTTATAGGTGTGGTCAGTATTCACCATAGCAGCACACCCACCTTTTCTTTTGTTTTGTAGTGTAGGGACAGGTCACCCATCTGTCAAGGTTAGTATTAGCGGCAGGGAAAGGTTCCAGACAAGTAGGGAAAGCTTAGAGATCTGCCACTCTTCTTGGAAACCTTCCCACTTGGGCTCGGATCGGCCAGGTTGCATTCCGCGACTCCAGACATATGCTGTCAGCTCAGCCAAGACCCGCTCCACTGCACACTGCTGTCATCTGTTAGTGTTCCCAGTTGGGCAGCTTTTACTGACTTGTTGTGAACTGTTTTTATTATCTTCAGTACAAGTTCCATTCATTGCATCTGCACTAAGTGTGTGTTATAGCCGCCGCACCACGCTGCCCCCACCAAGATTCCTTTCTGCTTGCAACAGAATGATGACTTCACTGGGTGCATGCTTGTACTTGGCCTGTGACACAATCCGTCACTTCAGAAGTACCGTAAAACTGGACTGCTGGATTACCCCACAGCAGGGGGTAGGTCCATGACAGCCTGGGCTGGCAAAGAACTTGGGTGAATGATACTGACTGTCATAGACCAATGACATCTAGTGGTAAAGTATTGCATAGACCAGCTCTGAATTGAACGGGACCATTGCAGCAAAAGTTGCTTTTTATTTTAAAAGAAAAGTCAAAGGCAAGATATTAGAAAGCAAATCCTGGAGTTCAGCTTAAAACCAGAGGAGCAACTGGGAGATGTAGGAAAATCAACCAATGGTATTGGAGTGCAAAAAAATACTATTTTCTGTGGGAGCTCAGCAATGGGAGCAATTAGTCTCTTTTTACAAGCCCCCAACCTCCTGCCACGTGAGCTGCATCCCTCCTTGCCTCTGCAATATTTTTTTACAAATTTCAGAATGTTGAAGAACATGAAAAAGCTTAATCCAGCCTCACCTCTGCCTCTCATCTTTTATTCCCTTGGCTAAAGTATTTTAAACTTCCCCTGCAAGATTTATTTCCTCCATTGTTCACCAGTTTAGCCGCCCTCCCTGCGCACAATCTCTTGTTTCTCTCTGCTCAGATAGATCATTCCTGGAAACGAGCGCACTTCTCCTGGAGAGATCTCACTGGTGATCTTAAAATTGTCACCGCGACATCATCTCTCACGCCGCTAATAATTCCTCATCGCCGAGGCCTGGCACCCTGCTGGCCAGCTCAACACATCCTGTAAATTACTTTTTCACTTTTAGACCACACAGGAAAATGGCTACTAGGTACCAGTTTTATATATATATATATAAATATATATAAATATAATATATATAATAATATATATATAAATATATATATAGTGAAAGGCTAGGGGGAGAGATTCAGTCTGTGCAACCTGGCTTCTTGTAAATGCTCTATTTGATGCTGATCATAGCTGACTATGTATATATATATATACACACACACACACACACACACACACACACACATATATACTGTGTGTAGATAGATAGATAGATAGATAGATAGATAGATAGATAGATAGATAGATAGATAGATAGATAGATAGATAGATAGATAGATAGATAGATAGATAGATAGATAGATAGATAGATAGATAGATAGATAGATAGATAGATAGATAGATAGATAGATAGATAGATAGATAGATAGATAGATAGATACAGTCAGGTCCATAAATATTGGGACATCAACACAATTCTAATCTTTTTGGCTCTATAATGAAAACCAACAAGATGTGCTTTAACTGCAGACTTTCAGCTTTAATTTGAGGGTATTTACACCCAAATCAGGTGAAAGGTGTAGGAATTACAACAGTTTGTATATGTGCCTCCCAAAAGGGACCAAAAATAATGGGACAGTTGGCTGCTCAGCTGTTCCATGGCCAGGTGTGTGTTATTCCCTCATTATCCCATTTACAAGGAGCAGATAAAAGGTCCAGAGTTCATTTCAAGTGTGCTATTTGCATTTGGAATCTGTTGCTGCCAACTCTCAATATGAGATCCAAAGAGCTGTCACTATCTGTGAAGCAAGCCATCATTAGGCTGAAAAAAAACAAAACAAACCCATCAGAGAGATAGCAAAAACATTAGGTGTGGCCAAAAAAACAGTTTGGAACATCCTTAAAAAGAAAGAACGCACCGGTGAGCTCAGCAACACCAAAAGACCCGGAAGACCACGGAAAACAATTGTGGTGGATGAGCAAAGAATTCTTTCCCTGGTGAAGAAAACACCCTTCACAACAGTTGGCCAGATCAAGAACACTCTCCAGGAGGTAGGTGTATGTGTGTCAAAGACAACAATCAAGAGAAGACTTCACCAGAGTGAATACAGAGGGTTCACCACAAGATGTAAACCATTGGTGAGCCTCAAAAACAGGAAGGCCAGATTAGAGTTTGCCAAACAACATCTAAAAAAAGCCTTCACAGTTCTGGAACAACATCCTATGGACAGATGAGACCAAAATCAACCTGTACCAGAGTGATGGGAAGAGAAGAGTATGGAGAAGGAAAGGAACTGCTCATGATCCAAAGCATACCACCTCATCAGTGAAGCATGGTGGTGGTAGTGTCATGGCGTGTGCATGTATGGCTTCCAATGGAACTGGTTCTCTTGTATTTATTGATGATGTGACTGCTGACAAAAGCAGCAGGATGAATTCTGAAGTGTTTCGGGCAATATTATCTGCTCATATTCAGCCAAATGCTTCAGAACTCATTGGACGGCGCTTCACAGTGCAGATGGACAATGACCCGAAGCATACTGCGAAAACAACCAAAGAGTTTTTTAAGGGAAAGAAGTGGAATGTTATGCAATGGCCAAGTCAATCACCTGACCTGAATCCAATTGAGCATGCATTTCACTTGCTGAAGACAAAACTGAAAGGAAAATGCCCCAAGAACAAACAGGAACTGAAGACAGTTGCAGTAGAGGCCTGGCAGAGCATCACCAGGGATGAAACCCAGCATCTGGGGATGTCTATGCGTTCCAGACTTCAGGCTGTAATTGACTGCAAAGGATTTGCAACCAAGTATTAAAAAGCGAAAGTTTGATTTATGATTGTCAATCTGTCCCATTACTTTTGGTCCCTTAAAAAGTGGGAGGCACATATACAAACTGTTGTAATTCCTACACCGTTCACCTGATTTGGATGTAAATACCCTCAAATTAAAGCTGAAAGTCTGCAGTTAAAGCACATCTTATTTGTTTAATTTCAAATCTATTGTGGTGGTGTATAGAGCCAAAAAGATTAGAATTGTGTCGATGTCCCAATATTTATGGACCTGGCTGTATGTATATATATATATATATATATATATATATATATATATATATATATAGATATATATATAGATATACAGTGGGTACGGAAAGTATTCAGACCCCCTTAAATTTTTCACTCTTTGTTATATTGCAGCCATTTGCTAAAATCATTTAAGTTCATTCTTCTTCCTCATGAATGTACACATAGCACCCCATACTGACAGAAAAACACAGAATTGTTGACATTGTTGCAGATTTATTAAAAAAGAAAAACTGAAATATCACATGGTCCTAAGTATTCAGACCCTTTGCTCAGTATTTAGTAGAAGGCCCCTTTTGATCTAATACAGCCAGGAGTCTTTTTGGGAAAGATGCAACAAGTCTTTCACACCTGGATTTGGGGATCCTCTGCCATTCCTCCTTGCAGATCCTCTCCAGTTCTGTCAGGTTGGATGGTAAACGTTGGTGGACAGCCATTTTTAGGTCTCTCCAGAGATGCTCAATTGGGTTTAAGTCAGGGCTCTTGCTGGGCCATTCAAGAACAGTCACGGAGTTGTTGTGAAGCCACTCCTTTGTTATTTTAGCTGTGTGTTTAGGGTCATTGTCTTGTTGGAAGGTAAACCTTCGGCCCAGTCTGAGGTCCAGAGCACTCTGGAGAAGGTTTTTGTCCAGGATATCCCTGTACTTGGCCGCATTCATCTTTCCCTCGATTGCAACCAGTCGTCCTGTCCCTGCAGCTGAAAAACACCCCCACAGCATGATGCTGCCACCACCATGCTTCACTGTTGAGACTGTATTGGACAGGTGATGAGCAGTGCCTGGTTTTCTCCACACATACCACTTAGAATTAAGGCCAAAAAGTTCTATTTTGGTCTCATCAGACCAGAGAATCTTATTTCTCACCATCTTGAAGTCCTTCAGGTGTTTTTTTAGCAAACTCCATGCGGGCTTTCATGTGTCTTACACTGAGGAGAGGCTTCTGTCGGGCCACTCTGCCATAAAGCCCCGACTGGAGGAGGGCTGCAGTGATGGTTGACTTTCTACAACTTTCTCCC
The DNA here is from genome assembly GCF_965119305.1 of Pelophylax lessonae. NCBI lineage: Eukaryota > Metazoa > Chordata > Amphibia > Anura > Ranidae > Pelophylax > Pelophylax lessonae. The sequence continues at coordinate 34,160,722 of NC_138777.1, forward strand.
ATCTCCTGACTGCATCTCTGGAGCTCAGCCACAGTGATCTTTGGGTTCTTCTTTACCTCTCTCACCAAGGCTCTTCTCCCTCGATAGCTCAGTTTGGCCGGACGGCCAGCTCTAGGAAGGGTTCTGGTCGTCCCAAACGTCTTCCATTTGAGGATTATGGAGGCCACTGTGCTCTTAGGAACCTTAAGTGCAGCAGAAATCTTTTTGTAACCTTGGCCAGATCTGTGCCTTGCCACAATTCTGTCTCTGAGCTCTTCAGGCAGTTCCTTTGACCTCATGATTCTCATTTGCTCTGACATGCATTGTGATCTGGAAGGCCTTATATAGACAGGTGTGTGGCTTTCCTAATCAAGTCCAATCAGTATAATCAAACACAGCTGGACTCAAATGAAGGTGTAGAACCATCTCAAGGATGATCAGAAGAAATGGAAAGCACCTGAGTTAAATATATGAGTGTCACAGCAAAGGGTCTGAATACTTAGGACCATGTGATATTTCAGTTTTTCTTTTTTAATAAATCTGCAACAATGTCAACAATTCTGTGTTTTTCTGTCAGTATGGGGTGCTATGTGTACATTCATGAGGAAGAAGAATGAACTTAAATGATTTTAGCAAATGGCTGCAATATAACAAAGAGTGAAAAATTGAAGGGGGTCTGAATACTTTCCGTACCCACTGTATATATATATATATATATATATATATATATATTTGTTTTTTTTTTTGTATACACACACCATCAAAGGTTTTAGGCAGCTGTGACAAAATGCTGTATATTTAGTCCGATCCAGACACCTCAGACCCTCTTGGTTCCAAAACGTATTTATGACCATGTTTTTATCATATATTTTATTTGTGATTTTGTATGTTTCATTTTTGTAATATGTGTAATAAAATTTATATATTTTCATACTCAAGTCCTGGTTCTTGCCGTTGAAAGTCCCAATCCTCAGGGGTTATTTATTGTTCCACATTTATCAGGGATGTTGGCAAGATTCCAGGTTTAAAACACAGACTCCGAATTTATCTTTTCTGTATATTAAGAATGCTTTCAGAAAAAGAAGTATTAATAGTTTTATTTTTGTTCATTTAAAATTGGAAAGTGAATGAAGAGACGAGAAATCCAAATCAAGTCAAAATTTGGTGTGACCCCTCTTTGCCTTCAAAACAGCATCAATTCTTCTAGGTACACTTGCACACAGCTTTTGAAGGAATTCGGCAGGTAGGTTGCTCCAAACATCTTGGAGAAGTAACCACAGATCTTCAGTGGATGTCAGCTGCCTCAAATCCTTCTGTCTCCTCATGTCATCTCAGACAGACTCGATGATGGTGAGATCAGAGCTCTGTGGGGGCCAAACCATCACTTCCAGGACTCCTTGTTCTTCTTTACACTGAAGATAGTTCTTAATGATATTGGCTGTATGTTTGGGGTCATTGTCCTGCTGCAGAATAAACACGCTCCTTCCTGATGGTAAGGCATGATGGATAAGTATCTGCCTGTATTTCTCAGCATTGAGGACACCATTGATCCTGACCAAACCTCCAACTCCATTTACAGAAATGCAGCCCCAAACTTGCAAGGAACTTTCACCATGCTTCGCTGTTGCCTGCACACACTCAATATTATACCGCTCTCCAGGCCTTTGGTGATCAAACTGCCTCCTGCTACAGCCAATAATTTCACATTTTGTCTCATCAGTCCAGAGAATCTGCTGCCATCTTTCTGTACCCCAGTTCCTATGTTTTCATGAAAAGTTAAGTGGTTTTGCCTGGTTTCCACATCGGAGGTCTGTCTTTTTGCTGCAATTCTTCCATGAAGACCACTTCTGGACAGACATCTCCGGACAGTAGCTGGGTGTACCTGGATCCACCAGTTCTGTGCTTATGGCACTCCTGGACATCTTCAGATGTGGAAGGGAAGTAAGCATGATGTGTCTTTCATCTGCTCGATTAAATTTCCTTGGCTGACCACTGCGTCTACAGTCTTCAACATTGCCCGTTTCTTTGTGCTTCTTCAAAATAGCATGAATAGCACATCTTGAAACTCCAGTCTGCTTGAAAATCTTTGCCTGGGACTAGGAGAGACCTTGCTGATGCAGTATAATTACCTTGTGTCTTGTTGCTGTGCACAGTCTTGCCATGGTGTATGACCTGTGACATGAAACGGTCTTCCCCAACCTCACCTTAGTAGCAGAGTTCGGCTGTTCCTCACCCAGTTTTAAGCTGCCTACACAGCTGTTTCTGTTTTAGTTAATGACTGTGTTTCAACCTACAAAGAATTGATGATCAATAGCATCTGCTTGGTATAATTGGTTATAATTCTACAAAGTCCCAGACATTGACCAGGCTTACAGAAAGTTTAAGAACGTTACTTATATGAAAAAACTAGAAAATCGGCGCTAATTCCTATTCTTCCAATAAAATCCCAAAAAAAAAGATTAAAAATCAATAGGAGTGAATAGATCTGTGTGAAAAAATGTGGAATAAAGAAAACGTATCTTCTTATTTAATAATCTGATATAAGATGACTAAAATTCCAATATTCTTAAAACTTGGTGCAGATAGATAAAATGAGTGCAGATGGATAAATCAGTGTAGTGAATGGTAAAAATGAGGAGATGTAACCTCTCAATATAAATCAAGTGTGAGTGTATAAAATAATAATCCAAAGTGGAATGACCTGATATGAATAAATGGTACAGATGGACGAATAGGTGCAAATATCACAAAAAATGTGCTTCAACCATAATATAAATAGGAATAAATATATAAATATGCCTCAATCCATGAGTGAATATAAACAATGATGAATAAATAATCAATCAATTGAATATTAATAAAGTTTCCAAAAATAAACTCATAAATGTAGCAAATTGTCCCAATGAATCCAATAATATGTGCAAATGAAATGTGCACTCCTATGTGCAATAATCAATCAATTCAATATTATAAAGTGTCCAGAAATAAAATCATACGTATAGCAAAATTGTCCAAATAAATCTAATGAATAAATAACTGTGCAGCTGAGATGTGCACTCCTATGTGCAAAAAACAAATCTTCACAAAATAGTGTCCAAAAATGTGATACAAGTAGAAAACAAATGAAGATCCAAATCTCGATTGACCTTAAAGTGTGTAGTGGCCGCTTACCTCAAACACACACAATAAACACATATATGATCCGATAGTGAGGGTAACTTGCTCCAGATACGCTCCACAGACTGCTCCTCTCTGATGAGTGGATGACTGATTTTTCAACAAACTCCCATATGATGATACGGATCCTCCGCTATGAGCTCTTATGTCCTAGATGCTGATTCAACCTCATAGGGATATGAAGGAAAGATCGCTCATGGTGTGGTAACTTCAAAATGTATTTATTAATAAAAAGTATTGCACTTACAACAAAGAGAGTAGGTACACGCTGACACCGCTGCAAGCGGTATACAATAGGACGTCCGGTCACGGCCGTAAATGATAAAGTCACATGATCTAGTGACGCAACGCATCGGGAGGAGCCGGGTGACGTCACTTCCGCGTTTACAGCCGTGACCGGAAGTCCTATTGTATACCGCTTGCAGCGGTGTCAGCGTGTACCTACTCTCTTTGTTATAAGTGCAATACTTTTTATTAATAAATACATTTTGAAGTTACCACACCATGAGCGATCCACTTTTAAACGTTGTATCAGCCGCCGGCCGGACGGCTCTGCACATCCGCACTCGGACGCTACCAGAAATGACGTCAGCACGCCGTGACCTAACGTCGTTTCGTCATAGATGACGTTTTCAAAGGTAGCGTCCGAGTGCGGATGTGCAGAGCCGTCCGGCCGGCGGCTGATACAACGTTTTCTTTGCATCTTTTATATGTGAGTGCGATTCTTTTATTTATTAAATTACCTGTATGTTTTTACACTATGGCGGCCTTCTTCTTTTTTATTCTGTGCTATTGAGGCCCCATTCACTGTGCATCAGAGGCGATCTTATCATCCATCCAGTATCCTATATCATCTGTGGGGATCTCAGTGTCTATTTACCTCAGGACATCAATGCTTTAACAAGTTCTTCATCTGGTAAGAGGCTTGGAGGTGCCATTGTACCTGAGTGCTGGGTGGAGTGCTATTTTGTCCATATAAGCAAGTTTTATATCCAATCTGGTAAGGGGCTGACCTTTTGGTGGTCGATTATTCTTCGGTAAAGAATACCTTGATTGCTTACCTGTTGGGCTTCCTGTATCGATCCTTTTTTTGTGGATGTTTACCTTCAATCTGGTAAGCAGCATTAATGTTGGTGGTGGACTAACTTTATTCCTATTATTCACACATCTTTCAGTTTGGGTTTATCACCGGTGCTATACTGATATTACATATTGTTTGTGGGATTTTACGCTATGGCGTTCTTCTGTTTTTTTCTATGATTTACATATTCACATCTTGAGAGGTTTATCACGGATATCTACCAACAACATCAAGATCGTTGTTTAGGATCCTGGGCCTTTGTTACACTGTGTTTTGGTAAGCATATTACCAAGGGGGAATTTGGATTGACACCATTTCTTCACTTTTCTTCATTATATTTGGACTATATTTGGACATTTATTTTGATTTGAACTTTTTCACTTGATGATTTTTGGACATTTATTTAGTCCTATATCACTGAGTGCGACTTTTCCATATATCATTTCTAAAGGGTGTGGTCACACTTGAAGTTGCTGCTTAATTTAATTTATCACCTTTAGCGCGGTTACTCCTTTTTATTACGGTATATATCATAGCTTGCAGACTCTTTAAAATTCCATACAAACCAATTATTGTATACTTGTTTTTTTTTTTTTGTTTTTTTTTTTTTTTACCAAAGACATGTAGCAGAATGTATTTTGGCCCAAATTTAAAAAATGTCAGTCTTTTCATTTATATAATACAAAATAAAAACCCAGTAGTGATAAAAAAAAAACACCAAAAAAGCTTTATTTGTGTGAAAAAAAAAGATATAAACTTAATTTAGGTACAGTATTGCATGACCAAGTAATTGCCAGGTAAAGTAGCGCAGTGCAGAATAGCAAAAAATGCCCAGTCATGAAGGGGGTAAAACCTTCCGGAGGTCAAGTGGTTAAAAGGCAACATTTTCCTACAAGGTCAAGGGACCTCCGAGGTAACTGGGAGACCATGTACATAAGTAATTAATTAAACAAAATAATTAAGTATACATAATAACAAGGCTTTTTAGCAATTAGCACTCATTAATCAGACTATAAATGACAAATAAAAAAAGTGAAAATACTAAAAGTTTCAGAATTTAAAACAAAGACCAGATCACAAACCAGCTTTCCCATTTAATACTCAGTCCACGTTGTGACTGTCCCCCTGGCACCCAACCTGTTGAAATTCTATAATGTGATGTCCCATTAACAGCCACCCTTAAGGGGTCATGTGAGGCGAGCCATAAAATCCGGCCTTGCTATAATGGTTAAAAGGAAACTTTTGACCGTCAGAGTGAAATCTCCTGACTCTTGACAGTGTGTTATAGGTTATATTTGCATAGTAAATGTTATGCCTGTAATAAAGCACAATTTACTGTGGCAGATTCTTGACAAAGCCAAGCCATGGGAACAGGGCAATCCGATCAAAAATTAGACACTTTTTTTTTTGGTCAAGAGAGATGTACAGCAATTCAACATTTTGTACCGAACGCATTTTCAGCTGCAGGACAACCGTAGTGTTACCTAGAAATGTTCTATGTGAATATTTGCTGTATGGATTTAAAGCCTAACCCTACTCAATCATCATAAAGGTCAGCATAAGAGCATTCGGTGCTTTGTTTTTATTCCCTCGCCCAGGGGTCTCAATACGCTCTAAACAAAGGGCCAGTTTAATGTCTTTCAGACTATAGGGGGCCGGGACTGTGGCCAGTGGAAGTAGAAATTGCCCCATAATTGGTTTTAGTGGGGGTAATAGTGTCCCATCGTTGGTGTCAGTAGAAGGAACAGTACCCCATCATTGCTGTCAGTGGGAGGAATAGAGCCCCATTATTGGTGTCAGTGAGAGGAATAGTGCCCCATTATTGGTGTCAGTGGAAGGAATAGTGCCCCCATAGCTAGTATCAGTGGGAGGAATAGTGCCCTATCACTGGTTTCAGAGGGAGGAATAGTGCTCCATTATTGGTGTCAGTGAGAGGAATAGTGCCCCATTATTGGTGTCAGTGGAAGGAATAGTGCCCCATAGCTAGTATCAGTGGGAGGAATAGTGCCCTATCATTGGTATCAGTGGGAGGGATAGTGCCCTATCATTGGTGTCAGTGGGAGGAATAGTGCTCCATTATTGGTGTCATTAAGAGGAATAGCGCCCCATCATTGGTATCAATGGAAAGAATAGTGCCTCATCATTAATGTCAGTGGGGGGAATAATGCCCCAACACTGGTTTCAGTAGGAAGAAAAGTGCCCCATCATTACCTTTTGTCCAAAAGGTAAGTGAGACTTCTCCTCAGGAGATGCAGTGCTGTGGGCATGGTACAGGAGATTCTCCTGTACCATGCCCACAACACTGAATCTCCTGCACTATGCCTGCAGTCCTGCATCCCCTGTACCATGTCCACAGCCCTGCATCTCCTGTACCATGTCCACAGCCCCTGCACCATGCCGGCAACCCTGCATCTCCTGTACCATGCCCACAGCCCCTGCAACTCCTGTACCATACCCACAGCCCCTGCATCTCCTGTACCATGCCCGCAGCCCCTGCATCTCCTGCACCATGCCCGCAGCCTCTGCATCTCCTGCACCATGTCCGCAGCCCCTATATCTTCTGCACTATGTCCGCAGCCCCTGCATCTCCTGCACCATGTCCGCAGCCCCTGTATCTACTGCACCATGTCTGCAGCCCCTGCATCTCCTGCACCATGTCTGCAGCCCCTGCATCTCCTGTACCATGTCCGCAGCCCCTGCACATCCTGTACCATGTCCGCAGATGCTGCATCTCCTGTACCATGTCCGCAGACCCTGCATCTCCTGTACCATACCCGCAGCCCCTGCATCTCCTGTACCATGCCCGCAGCCCCTGCATCTCCTGCACCATACCCACAGCCCCTGCATCTCCTGCACCATGCCCACAGCCCCTGCATCTCCTGCACCATGTCTGCAGCCCCTACATCTTCTGCACCATATCCACAGCCCCTGCATCTCCTGCACCATGTCCGCAGCCCCTGTATCTCCTGCACCATGTCCGCAGCCCCTGCATCTTCTGTACCATGTCTACAGCCCCTGTATCTCCTGCACCATTCCCGCAGCCCTTGCATCTCCTGTACCGTGTCCGCAGCCTCTGACATCTCCTGTACCATGTCCACGGCCTCTGACATCTCCTGCACCATACCCGCAGCCTCCGACATCTCCTGTACCATGTTCGCACAGCCTCTGACATCTCCTGTACCATACCCGCAGCCTCTGACATCTCCTGTACCATACCCACAGCCTTTGACATCTCCTGTACCATGTCCGCACAGCCTCTGACATCTCCTGTACCATACCCGCAGCCTCAGACATCTCCTGTACCATATTCGCAGAGCCTATGACATCTCCTGTACCATGTCTGCAGCCTCTGACATCTCCTGTACCATGTCCGCACTTTTAACCGGAATTTGCTCATATATATATATACACTGTACTAAATCTATGATAAGGTAACTATCCAGGAATTCTTCAGTTTACTCTTATTATTTTTTATTTTCTTTTATTCTGATTAATATACCAGAATGATTGTATACATTGTATCTTCTTAGGCTTGCTCAGGGTCTTACAGGATGCCTGATAAATACTTACCTGGACAGGATTATAATTTACAAATCTATAAATGAGGTAATTACATTCTGGTTTCCCATTTCCCACAACATATATTCTACTTTGTTACCTCATTTCAACCTTTGGATCTCTTTCTATTTTATATCCATATAGGACATTCTTGGTCTTATAGGAATGTTGAGGCTTGATATATCTGGTTACTAACCATCCTACCAGCCACCTGGTCACCATCTATATTTCTGAGCCCTTCTGATTTTGGTTTTGTTATTGAGGTAACCTTTTTAAATACCCTCTAATACACATTTACTGTTTTCTTTCATTATTTAGACTTCCCTTTTACTCTGCACCTCTTCTTTATTATAGATTGCTACATATATATATGGTTATAGGGATCAGCCCCCTACCCACCTCCAAACATTGTCCCTTGTCTCTGCCCCCTACCCACCTCCAAACACTGTCCCTTGTTTCTGCCCCATACCCATCTCCAAAAAGTCTCCCTTGTCTCAGCCCCCTACCCACTTCTAAACACTGTCCCTTATCTCAGCCCCCTACCTACCTCCAAACACCGTCCCTTGTCTCTGCCCCCTACCCACCTCCAAACACTGTCCCTTGTCTCTGCCCCATACCCATCTCCAAAAAGTGTCCCTTGTCTCAGCCCCCTACCCACTTCTAAACACTGTCCCTCATCTCAGCCCCCTACCTACCTCCAAACACTGTCCCTTGTCTACGCTTCCTACCCAGCTCCAAATGATGTCCCTTGTCTCTGCCTCCTACCCACCTCCAAACGCTGTCCTTTGTCTCTGCCTCCTACCCACCTCCAAACGCTGTCCCTAGTCTCCGTCCCGACCCACCTCAAAACACTGTCCCTTGTCTCTGCCCCTTACCCATCTCCAAACGCTGTCCCTTGTCTCCGCTTTTTTGTTACCTGTCATTTGCCTACCAAATTTCTTACAAGCTACCTAGCACCAACAAATTACACTTGGTTCTGTATTCTCTAGGTAGGGGGTGGAACCAAGGGACGGTGCTCAGAGGTGGGTAGGGGGTGATTCAGAAAGGGGGGAGTACCTGCACCTATTCTCTGAAAAAATAAAAAAAAGCCCTGGTGATATCAATAAGGTTTTAGTGAAAAAGGTGGACAAAATTCAAGTTGCTCCCAGCCCAGAAAGCTGCACTGCACATGTGCGGTGTGTGGACGCTAAAGCCTTGGCCCTCACTCATACTGTATGCGTTACAGGTGCGGCAAAAGGTTATAACATGAGCCAACTGAAAATAATGATAGCTGAACAAGCTCCTGAGAATGTTTTCTATTTTTTTTTGTCCAATCCCTTTAGGTATGCATAAGCCATTCAGAATTTAGGATGGGGCAATGAGGCCGCAATAAGAAGTTCTGACCTTTCGATGGAATCCTGAAGCCCGGCAGCCATTTCTATAAAGCTGATTCTTTAAGCCCTCCTCCCTCACCGTCTTAATGGAAAATTAACTCTGGCACAAGCTGACCTTTATACGCTTTTATATGTATGGCAAATGACATGCATGATGTAAAATGTACCTAACTGCAATGGAAATTGCAAAACAGTCATAAAGGATCCCTGCATTTATCACCCGACCGGAGTCTCATGTGACTTCCAGTAGCCTAATTACATTATGCAGGGATGTCATTATTTCTTATGATACATGGTGGCGAGAGCCATAATTTATCAGCGGCACGCGATAAGTGTGTATATTTACCAGTGAAGACAGTGAAGCATTTTTTTTCAGTAATGAAAGCAAAATAACTGAATAATTAGTTAAAGAATAAGGATATTTTAAAACTAAGTGCAATTATCCGTTTTGCCCCCTTTCCCCAACCCAACCTCAAACCCACCCTCCCTCTCCACAGATGCAGGACTTCAGCGCTTTTTTTTCTTAGAGAATAGTGCAGGTACTCCCCCCTTCCCCGAATAACCCCTTGTCCCTGCTTCTTACCCACCTCCAGAGGCGTAACTAGAACCTTCAGGGCCCCGATGCAAGAAACCATGAAGGGCCCCCCCTGGCCGGGGCCCTTCCCTTCAAGCCCGGGGCTCTTCCCACTAATCCTGGGGCTCTTTACTCTCATTGCATGGCCTTTTATTATGGTCCCGCATCAGGATCCTTTCACAAGTTCTGCAGTGGGCCCCCTTCCTGCAATCTTGGGGCCTCCCCACAGTGGTGAAATGCCAGGGCCCGGTCGCAAGTGTGACTTTTGAGATCCTAGAAGTTCACCCACTGGTTTGCTACCGGGCCCCCTGGAGCATGGGGCCCGGTAGCGATTGCAACCCCTGTAGTTACGCCCCTTCCCACCTCCAAACACTGTCCCTTGTCTCTCTCTGCCCCTTATCAACCTCCAAACACTGTCCCTTATCTCTGCCCCTTACCCACCTCCAAACACTGTCACTTGTCTATGTTTCCTACCCACCTCCAAACACTGTCTCTTATTTCTGCCCCTTACCCACCTCCAAACACTGTCCCTTGTTTCCGCTTCCTACCCACCTCCAAACATTTTTCCTTGTTTCTGCCCTCTACTTACCTCCAAACATTGTCCCTTGTCTCTGACCCTTACCCACCTCCAAACACTGTCCCTTTATCTCTGCCCCTTACCCACCTCCAAACATTGTTCCCTGTCTCTGCCCTCTACCTACCTTCAAACACTGTCCCTTGTGTCCGCCCGCTACCCACCTCCAAACACTGTCCCTTGTCTCCATATTCTACCCACCTCCAAACATTGCCCCTTGCTACCGCTTCCTACCCACCTCCAAACACTATCCCTTGTCTCCGCTTTCTACCCACCTCCAAACACTGCTTCTTGTTTCTGCTTCCTACCCACCTTCAAACACTGTCTCTTGTCTCCACCTTCTACCCACCTCCAAAGAATGTCCCTTGTCTCTGCTTTCTACCCACTTCCAAACACTGCCCCTTATCTCGCCCCCTACCCTCCTCCAAACTCTGTCCCTTGTCTCTGCTTCCTTCCCACCTCCAAACACTGTCCCTTGTCTCTGCCCTCTACCTACCTCCAAACACTGTCCCTTCCCTCGCCCCCTACCCACCTCCAAACTCTCTCCCTTGTCTCTGCCCTCTACCAATCTCCAAACACTGTCCCTTGTCTCTGCCCCTACTCACCTCCAAACACTGTCCCTTGTTTCCACTTCCTACCCACCTCCAAACACTGTCCCTTATCTCTGCTCCTTACCCACCTCCAAACATTTTTCCTTGTTTCTGCCCTCTACTTACCTCCAAACATTGTCCCTTGTCTCTGACCCTTACCCACCTCCAAACACTGTCCCTTTATCTCTGCCCCTTACCCACCTCCAAACATTGTTCCCTGTCTCTGCCCTCTACCTACCTTCAAACACTGTCCCTTGTGTCCGCCCGCTACCCACCTCCAAACACTGTCCCTTGTCTCCATATTCTACCCACCTCCAAACATTGCCCCTTGCTACCGCTTCCTACCCACCTCCAAACACTATCCCTTGTCTCCGCTTTCTACCCACCTCCAAACACTGCTTCTTGTTTCTGCTTCCTACCCACCTTCAAACACTGTCTCTTGTCTCCACCTTCTACCCACCTCCAAAGAATGTCCCTTGTCTCTGCTTTCTACCCACTTCCAAACACTGCCCCTTATCTCGCCCCCTACCCTCCTCCAAACTCTGTCCCTTGTCTCTGCTTCCTTCCCACCTCCAAACACTGTCCCTTGTCTCTGCCCTCTACCTACCTCCAAACACTGTCCCTTCCCTCGCCCCCTACCCACCTCCAAACTCTCTCCCTTGTCTCTGCCCTCTACCAATCTCCAAACACTGTCCCTTGTCTCTGCCCCTACTCACCTCCAAACACTGTCCCTTGTTTCCACTTCCTACCCACCTCCAAACACTGTCCCTTATCTCTGCTCCTTACCCACCTCCAAACATTTTTCCTTGTTTCTGCCCTCTACTTACCTCCAAACATTGTCCCTTGTCTCTGACCCTTACCCACCTCCAAACACTGTCCCTTTATCTCTGCCCCTTACCCACCTCCAAACATTGTTCCCTGTCTCTGCCCTCTACCTACCTTCAAACACTGTCCCTTGTGTCCGCCCGCTACCCACCTCCAAACACTGTCCCTTGTCTCCATATTCTACCCACCTCCAAACATTGCCCCTTGCTACCGCTTCCTACCCACCTCCAAACACTATCCCTTGTCTCCGCTTTCTACCCACCTCCAAACACTGTCCCTTGTCTCTGCTTCCTACCCACCTCCAAACACTATCCCTTGTCTCTGCCCTCTACCCACCTCCAAACACTGCTTCTTGTTTCTGCTTCCTACCCACCTTCAAACACTGTCTCTTGTCTCCACTTTCTACCCACCTCCAAAGAATGTCCCTTGTCTCTGCTTTCTACCCACTTCCAAACACTGCCCCATATCTCGCCCCCTACCCTCCTCCAAACTCTGTCCCTTGTCTCTGCTTCCTTCCCACCTCCAAACACTGTCCCTTGTCTCTGCCCTCTACCTACCTCCAAACACTGTCCCTTGTCTCTACCCTCTACCTACCTCCAAACACTGTCCCTTGTCCCTGCCCTCTACCAATCTCCTAACACTGTCCCTTGTCTCTGCCCCTACTCACCTCCAAACAATGTCCCTTGTCTCTGCCCTCTACCTACCTCCAAACACTATGCCTTGTCTCCGCCCTCTACCCACCTCCAAACACTGTCTCTAGTCTTCACTTTCTACCCACCTCCAAACACTGCCCTTTGTTTCCGCTTCCTACCCACCTGTAAAACAATGTACCTTGTCTCCGCTTTCTACCCACCTCCAAACACTGTCCCTTCCCTCGCCCCCTACCCTCCTCCAAACTCTCTCCCTTGTCTCTGCCCTCTACCCAACTCCAAACACTGTCCCTTGTCTCTGCCCCTACCCACCTCCAAGCACTGTTCCTTGTCTCTGCCCTCTACCTACCTCCAAACACTGTCCCTAGTCTTCGCTTTCTACCCACCTCAAAACAATGCCCCTTGTTTCCGCTTCCTACCCACCTGTAAACAATGTCCCTTGTCTCCGCTTTCTACTTACCTCCAAACACTGTTCCTTGTCTCGCCCCCTACCCACCTCCAAACTCTGTCCTTTGTCAAGATGACTAAACAGGATAGATGAGGACATCTATTAGAGCCTATTGACCTATCACAGATGGTAGTCATAACAGAGCCTATTGACCCTTAAATATAAAATTTCAAGGTAAGTGTTACCAAGTAATTTAGAGAAGTAGGGAAATAGGAGAATAAAAAAGAAAGTGTTTGGAAAAAAGGAAAGTGTAGGTGGAAAAGGAGAGGCAATAAATGATCAACTTTTTTTCCCTGTGGGGAGGATTATCTGAAAAGCGAAACCTAGAGGGCTATCCGATTCAGGTGTGAAATGTGATTTACTACTTTATAAAAAAGGTACCCACAAGGGTGTTGAGTCCAATTCCAATGTGTACCTGGGAACAGCATTGTGTACTCTGTCGAGGGGTGAACAATGAAGCAAGGGGTCCAAGTTTTGTGAAAACATTCAACCCTGTCACTCGCTTGGGCCAAGGTTTCCTCCATTTTCACAAATAGAAAAGACTCTGTTTAGCCATTCCTGTAAGGAAGGAGCTCGGTGGATTTCCATAATGTCAGTATGAGCAATTTAGCTGCATTCAGTAGATGCCTCGATAAGGAGTTTAAGTATTTTTTAAGTGGAAATTTGGAGATATAGAGCAGATTTTTGTGATTTGGGCAGGACTGGCCCAAGAGATTGTGCTGCCTGGGTCCAAGAATGAAATGCTGCCCCCCACCCCCCCAAACAAAAAATTACGTTCAACAAAAGGCCCCCACGTCCATTATTTTATATAAATATAAAATGTAGAAAATATTTTATATACTGTTATCTTCTTTCATAACTCACCACCGGACCGGTCCACCAAACACCCACTGTCTGTCTTTAGTCCTCCTGTCACTTCTGTGTCTGCTGCGCCCACCACCCGAGAAGATCCAGCCTGCCCTGCATGAGATGGAGCGCACTGATGTCTGAGGTCATTGCTTTCACCACGATCACGTGAGGGACGTTCCCCTGATGAGACGCTCCGCCTCCTCATGCTTATCAGTTTGCAATGCGGGCGGCAGTATGAGATGGGGAAATGCTGCCCATAACGTGCCACAAACTGATGACACAAAACTGCTGGAATCAAAATCTTGGGAGTCAATTTGCTTCCCCTCTCCAAGTGCTGTCTAGGTCCAATAGATCCAGCGGGACCCATGGTAGGGCCAGCCCTGGATTTGGGAGATGGTCTCTCTTACCTTGGCAGAGTAGAAGGACAGTGCAGGACATTTTTTTTTATTTTTTTATTGGATATGTTTTATAGCAGTAAAAAAAAAAAAAATATATATATATATATATATGTATATATATATATATTTATATATATATATATATATATATATATATATATTTTTTTTTTTTTTTTCAAAATTGTCAGTCGATTCTTGTTTATAGCTGTTGGAGGCAAAAATATAAACAGTAGAACAGTGCAGCGCTCTAAAAATAATAAAACACAATGGAATAAAATCGCAGCCAAAATCGCAGATAAAACACAAAAGCAAAGTCCATCTAAAAGAGCCAGATCAGAGGTCGGGTAAGAAGTAGTAGGTGTAATAGTCCTTATAAGGTGCAAAGATTTCTAATGAATTCCCGAGGAGCCAGGTGCAGATAGCAGAAGACACACACACTCCCTCCACCTTCCAGAGTGGCCTCTCACCTTATTAAGGTTTTACACGGGCATTGTAAACATAGACACATCACCAACTCCAAATCCAACCTCTTGACAATCCTTCCGGTTATCAATGAAGGAAAACAATCTGTAGTAAGCATGAACCTACACAGCTTCGTACTGCACACTCCTGGATGTCTCTCCGATGACAGGGTATTAAAAGGAAAAAAACGCCAGGATAGTGTAATACTGATTTTTAATATGATTAAAAACTTCACAAAGTGGCCTCTTACTTGTTAAAGATGGACATCAGGCATATAACAATAGAAGGACCGGGACAGCGGGACTCGCTCGGTGTCACTCGGTCTCCTCCGTGCCAGCGGGTGACGTCAGACGCTCGACTCCTCCTCCCTCCGCACGCGTATCGCCTCCGTGGGTGGAGGCTTCGTCAGCGATGAAGAGGATTGGTCCAACGTCACCTTATTAATAATCCTCCCCTTAATCTGATTGGCCAGTCCTTCTACAACGTTCCCATGGATACCCTAATGCCGGAACTAGAGGGAAATCCCAGCTCAGACTTCAGACAATCCCGAGTATGGCTATAAACAAGATGAGAGGAAACTTAACCCCTTCTCCACCTTCGGGCAGCTTAATACGCTCCCCAAAGCCAATTATTAACAGGATCAGGATGGATAGCACTCAATTGATGTGCTTAATTAAGACTTTAAAAAGTAATAAATAATACAACAGCGTATGACGCCGTATACCCGTTGGCACGGAAGATACATAAAGAATATATACATCATAAATATACATGTTAAGAACGATAAAAACTTTAAACATGATAATACAACTACTTAGAACACTGCACATGTAGCTATATAAATAAAAATAGAAATGGACATAAACGAATAATTTATCGATCAGAAATAAAACAATTCAAATCAAAATCCGTGTTCAGACCCCGGGGTACGGCAACTTTCATTTCGTAAATCCAAAAGGATTCCCTTTTACTTAATTGGCGAATGTAGTTGCCGCCCCTCCAGTGCTTTTTAACTTTTTCAATGCCCCAGAAATTCATATCCTTGGGGTCTTTGTTATGGAAGTTTTTGAAATGCTGGTACAGAAAATGGGAGGCAGCATGTTTTTTTTCATGTTCTAAGATCAGATGTTTCTGGATGGTTGAAGCCTGATTACACCTGGCCTGGAGTGCCAGCAGAGCAAGGTTACCCAGCAGGGTGTTCGTAACAAGGAGTCATAAATGGGAATTCATATCCTCACAGGATGTTCTCGCATAGGCCTCCAGTTGTGAGGTATGGGGGTAGAGGAGCCTCAGATAAGACCTCCTGGGGAGGTTATACCAACATCAAAGGCCAACTGTTACTGGAAGATGACCCGGTGTTGTAAAATTTTGTCGGACCCGTGAAAAAATCGGACCTCGTCACTTCCGGTGATAGAGCATCACAAAACAGCGGGTGGGAGTCGTCCGTGCGCATGCGCAGAAGACATTTTTCGAGGTTTGGCTAAATTATAACAGAGAGCGGACAGCTGATTGAGAGGAGGCGGGGCTGAGGTGCGACGGAGGACGGAGGACACATATGCAGAGCTGGTGGAGGAGGCGGGACGGAGGTGCGGCCGTGTAATATATGCAGGACTTTAGCGACTCTTTATGTTTTATTATCTTTAGCAATTAAAGTAAATGTAATGAAATCCTAAGGATAAATAATACGATAATTAGTAAAGATAATAAAACATAAAGAGTCGCTAAAGTCCTGCATTTATTACACGGCCGCACCTCCGTCCCGCCTCCTCTATTCAGCTCTGCAGATGACGCGGCGGTGTCTTCCGTCCCACCTCAGCCCCGCCTCCTCTCATTCAGCTGCCCGCTATGTGTTATAAGTTTACCAAACCAAGATAATGTCTTATGCGCATGCGCACTTGAGACTCCCATCACCGGAAGTGACGAGGTCCGATTTTTTCACGGGTCCGAGAAAATTTTAGAACACCGGGTTAAAAACAGTCATTCTTGGGCATGACTATAACATGCTTCCTGGAAATATGAGATACTTCCTGTTAATTAAGAAGGGTGGCCTCTTATGAATTGTCATTGGACAAGTGGACAGTGGGTGTTTATGTGGGTGGTGTCTGAGTGGACTTTAAAAGCAATCGCCAGCTAGAATTCTGTCTCTTTAGCGCTTGAGCCCCACCTGAAAAATACAGAATTCCAAGGACGCCCATATGTAAAATATTATCTGTGCTTGTTTTGTCTTATTTGCTCTGTAGTGTCCTTTTAGTGTTTTATGTTAACATTTCTATTTTCTTAATAAATTAGATCCTTGCTTATTTAAAGCAGTGGTATACTCCGCTTTTTAATTTTTACCTACAGGTAAGCTTATAATAAGGTCGTGCAGGTTTAGGAGATATTCACCCTGGCCTTTGGAGTTCCTTGCCAGAAAGTGAACTTGGGAGTGACGTCATTGCATCATGCATGTTCGGGAGTGTTGTCATTGCATCATGCATGCTCGGGAGTGACGTCATTGCGGCTCCTGACACTCACAGCCCTGGAGCCGCCAAACCCGGAAGTGATGCCGAGGGAACATGTCAGCTCTCTCAGCGGTGTCGGGGCGACCATGTGGGGGCTTCGTTCTAAGGTAAGTATTTAATAATGTGCTAGTATGCCATGCATATTAGCACATTATGCCATTGTCCTGCAGGGGGTTTTTTTGTTTTGTTTTTACACAGGGGATAAAACCGCTTAAGGCCCCGTTCACACTGGGGCGACGCTACTTTGTCGGGCGATCTCATAGGTCGTGGCGCGCTGCTCGCACCGCGACCTCGGAGCGGCCGGCACAGACTTCATAACATTGAAGTCTATGCAGGTCGCTCCGGGTCGCCCCAAAGAAGCTCCGGACCCTTTGTCTAAGTCGGAGCGACTTGTGTCGCTCCTATTAGAACGGGTCCGCAGCTTCTCTATGGAAGGCGACCTACGGCGACCTGTCAGGCGACCAGGTCGCCTGACAGGTCGCCCCAGTGTGAACGGGGGGTTAAGCAGTTTGTTTATTTTTATAACTAGCATTCTTATTGTACCCTCCATTAATCCAATTAGAGCTTTGATAGGCCATCATAGGAATAGACAAAAGAATACATGTTTATAATAAATAGGGGAAATAGAAACCCACCCCAAATTTATTTCAATAGCACAAAAAATAAAAAAAAAAACGCAGAGGTGATCAAATACCACCAAAAGTATGATCTATTAGAGGAAAAAAAGGGACACAAACTGTATTTGGGTACAGCATCGCACGACCACGCAAATGTCAGTTAAATTAACAGAATGCCGTATCGCAAAAAATGGCCTGGTCATGAAGGGGGGGGGTAAATCTTCTGCAGCTGACGTAGTTAAACAGTGCTTTGGAAAATAGCGTCCGCTTTGGCCATATTGGGGATATTAACCACTTAACGACCACCCGTCTCAGATTTACTGCGGCAGGGTGGCTCTCCTGCGCGAACCGATGTAGGTCTACGTCGGTCGCATGTAGGAAGCTAGGGGGCGAGTGGGGAAGCCAATGCATGGGTTCGGCTCCAATTGCTGCCTGACACCCGCGATCGCTCCCTGCTGAGAGAGAAGGACGGTCGGCTGTTGTAAACACAGCTGACCGCTCTTCTCCCTGAAATGATGACAGAGCTCATGTGATCCTTCTATATAGGATCACATGTCTCTATGGTCATCTCAGAAGCCACGCCCCCCCCCCCCCCCCCACAGTTAGAATCACTCCCCTAGGCTCACACAAAACCTCTTGATCATCCACAGGGTTAACCCCTTCCATGCCAATGGCATTATTACAGTAACAGTGCATATTTTTAGCACTGATTACTGTAGTAATGTCACTGGTACCCCCAAAAGTGTCAAAAATGTCAGTTAGGGGTCCGATCTGTCCGCCGCAATGTTGCAGTCCTGCAAAAAAACGCAGATCGCCGCAATTACTAGTAAAAAAAAAAAAAACAATAGAAATGACAAAAATCTTTCCCGTAGTTAGTAGAAGCGATAACTTTTGCACAAACCAATCAAAATGCGCTTATTGCGATTTTTTTTTTTTTTTACCAAAAATTTGTAGCAGAAAACAAATTGGCCAAAAAAATGTTACAAAAACGGAAAATTTATATCAATACTTACCGTAATTTTCCTTTCCTGATAGAACTCCATGGCAGCACACGTATGGGTAGGCTCCGCCTCCTCTCCTACCCTATAGGACCCCACTCCCATAAATTTTTGCTCCAAGCCAGGAGCCGTGTTCCATATATAGACTACTCCAGCAGATGGGAGGGAACTCCTGCTGCCATGGAGTTCTATCAGGAAAGGAAAATTACGGTAAGTATTGATATAAATTTTCCGTTTTCCTGACAGACTCCATGGCAGCACACGTATGGGAAATAACTAGCCATACACACCCGGGTGGGCAACTGCTGGTCAAACAGAAATAGGTTTATTTGCACCGTCAACAGACAAAATCTTTAAACCAAAATCAACTGAGGATAAAGAAGCAGGTTCAACACAATAGTGTGACATGAAAGTGTTAATTGAGGACCATGAGGCCGCTCTGCAAATGACATCTGGTGCAACATGAAGGGAAGCCGCCCAAGACGTAGAAATCCCTCTGGTGGAATGAGCCGTCACCACTTCCGGAGGAGCCAGTCCCTTGGCTCTATATGCCCACTGGATGGTCTGAACTATCCAGCTAGAAATTGTTCTGGAAGAAGCCCTCTTGCCTCTGTTCTTTCCATAAAAGAGAACAAATAGATAGTCTGACTTGCGAAAGGAAGCTGTGAACTTCAAGTATGTTTGAAGGACTTCGCCCACATCCAACGGATGGGTACTCTGGTCATCTTGAGACTTGAATGTAGGTAAAACAATCTCTTGGTTGACATGAAAAACTGAATTTACCTTCGGATTGGACCCTAGCATAGGGACCAGGACAACCCGATCAGGAAAAAATGTCAGAAAAGGTTCTTTGCAACCTAGATCACTAATTTCAGAGACACGTTTAGCCGATGTGATGGCTACTAAAAAGGCCGTCTTCATAGACAGATTCTTAAGGAAGAAGGAATCTCCATGTTCCAAAACTGTTGTTGAGAGAAACTCAAGGACTAGTGGAAGGTCCCATTTGGGGAACCTGGGTTTCCTGGGAGGTCTCATTCTTGACGCACCTCTGAAAAACTGCCGGACCAGAGGATGTTTTGCCCATGAGGTCCCCGTGAAGGCAGAGATTGCTGAGATCTGTACTCTGAGAGAGCCAACAGCCAGAGATAGGTCTAAGCCTGTCTGGAGGAACCCCAGAATGTGATGGATCTTAGGATTAGTGATGAAATCGGACTCATTAGACATGTAATCCTCAAACTTAGACCAGATCCTCTCGTAGACTTTGTTGGTGCCCGGTCTCCTGGCACTCATCATTGTGGACATTGCCGCACTTGGACAGCCAAGAGCTTTTAGTCTTTCCCTCTCAAGGACCATGCCATGAGATGTAACTGCGCTGGGCATGGATGCAGCACTGGACCCTGAGATAGAAGGTCCGACCTGAATGGCAGGGGAACAGGATCCCGAAAGCTCAGTTGGAGCAGCAGAGGAAACCAGGGCCTCCTTGGCCAAAACGGAAGAATTGCTATGATTTCTACCCTCTCTCTCCTGAGTCTCTGCAGGAACTTGAATATCACTGGGACCGGGGGAAAAGCATATGCTTTGTGGAACTTCCAGTGGTCCGTCAGAGCATCTACCCCGTAGGCTTGGGGGTAACGCCATCTCGAGTAGAATTTCGTCAGTTTGGCATTGTTTGGAGAGGCAAACAGGTCTACTTCCGGAAGAATCCCCAGAGAGATGACCCACTTGAAGGTTTCTGGATGAAGAGACCATTCGTTGTTGTCTAGATTGGTTCTTGACAGAAAATCTGCCTGAACGTTCTGGACTCCTGGAAGATAAGCAGCTGATAGATTGGCAAGATTCCGTTGGGCCCATGCCATGATCGGTTTCACTTCTTCCAGAAGGGAGGAACTGCGGGTGCCCCCTTGCCTCTTGATATATGCGACTGCCGTCGTATTGTCTAGCCGTAGAAGGACCGAGGACCCTTTCACCAAGTGACGGAAAGCCATGATGGCACGAAAAGCTGCCCGAAGCTCCAGGACATTTGAGACCAACCCGAGGGTGGGAAAGTCCCACCTGCCCTGGGCCACCTCTGACAGGCAGTGCGCACCCCAGCCCGTCTGGCTGGCATCCGATGTCACAACGATCCAAGGAACGGGAACGATCGAATGACAATTCAGGAGATTTTCCCGTTGTAGCCACCAAGACAGACTCGCCCTCATAGAGGATGTTATCCGTACAGGAGTGTCTGGATTCCCAGAGCTCCATTGGCGGAGGAAACCGATTTGAAAGGGCCTCATCCTCCACTGTGCCCTCTTGACCATGGGGGCCGTGGAGACCATGGTCCCTATTATTTTCAGACACTGTGATGCCCGAAGATAAGGAGTTGACATTGCCGGTTGTATTCTGCTGCGGATCACCGGAATCTTCTCCACTGGAAGAGAGATGGTGCCTCTGGAGGTGTTGAAGAGTGCCCCCAGGAAGATCAAGGATTTTGACGGATCCAGATGGCTTTTCTCCAGATTCAAGAGCCACCCGAATTCTTGAAGGGTGGAGATTACCTGAGATCTGTGTTGCAGAATCTGTGCTTGGTCTTGAGAAAGAAGAAGCAGATCGTCTAAGTAGTGAAACAGTCGGATCCCTTTCGATCTGATCAGAGCTACAATAGCCAGTAAGACCTTTGAAAAGACTCGAGGTGAGGTGGTAAGCCCGAAAGGGAGACAGGTAAACTGGAGATGCACTTGACCCACGGCAAAGCGAAGAAACTTTTGTAGTTCTGCTGCCACTGGGACATGGAAATAGGCATCTTTTAGATCTATGGAGATCATCCAATCTTCTGGTTGCACCACTTGGCGGATAGTGAAGAGTGTCTCCATCCTGAACCTCTCTTTCTTTATGAAAGAGTTCAGATGAGTCAGGTCTATGACCGGTCTCCAAGAACCGTTTTTCTTTAGCACCATGAATAGAGGTGAATAAAGGCCTTGAAACCTTTCTTCGGCCGGAACTGGGATGACAGCACCTTGAGAGATCAGGGAATCTACGTATGACAGAAGAATTGACTTCTTTTCTTCCACGCGAGGTAGAGCCGTAGGGATGAACCGCAGAATTGGAGTTTCTTCGAAAGACCAAACGTGACCATGAGACACAGTCTTGACGGTCCACTGGTCCGTAATCGAGGCTGCCCAAACGTGCGCAAACTGACGTAGACGAGCGCCTACTCGCAACGCTTGAGCAGGCCTGATATCAAAAAGACTTTGTGGTCTCCCGACCACTAGAAGGTGTTCCCTTGTTGAACTTCTGACCTGTAGGTTGAGATCTTTTCCAATTCTTTCTGAACTCACGTCCAGGCCTGTAAGATCGAGCTTCTCTGGATCGATCCGAACTTGGTTTGTGCTGAAACCTTCTGCGGTCAAACAAACGGCGATCCTGAGGGAGGAAACCTGATTTACCACCAGTGGCACGGGTAATGGCACTGTCCAGCTTGTTGCCAAAAAGGGACGCACCCTCAAACGGAATCCTGCACCAGGCTTGTTTGGAAGCAGGATCGGCCAGCCAGGGACGTAACCATAAAGCACGTTTGGCCGTGACAGAAGAGAGCATGACCCGCGCCACCAGGCGAATGATATCAATGGAAGCCTCTCCCAAAAAGGCCGTTGCTAACCTTAGTTCATACACAGCCGAGCTTCTGGCTGCTTCTTCTGAGACACCTTTCAGTGTGGTCTCCACGTTATCTACCCAAGCCTCCATAGCTTTGGATGTGGCTGCAAGGGCTAGGGCTGGCTTGCAGGTCATACCAGCTAACAGATAGATCTTTTTGAGATCCGTATCAATTCGTCTATCCAGACCATCTTTAAATGAGACGGAATCTTCCAAAGGTAGGGTAACGTGTTTGACTAGCCTCATCAAGGCTGCGTCTATTGTAGGTGCAGAATCAAGATGCTTCACTTTGTCGGTCTTAAAAGGATATAACCTGGAAAATTTGGACGATAAGGAATTCTTTCTTTCAACTCCATGCCATTCGTCTGTAATGATTTCCCCCAGCTCATTCAGAAAAGGGAAATGATCCCGTTCTTTCTTGAGATGTTTAAAGTATTTCTTCTGTTTTGCTGGGGAGTCTGCTGGCTCTTCCCATTTTAACGCCTCTTTTACCGCTCTTACTAGCGGAGAGATCATGGCAAAATCAAAACCTGAACTTTGGTCTTCTAGGTCATCCTCACTTTCAGAGGAATCCGAGAAGCGACTCGGCTGGGAAGTGCCTGGCTCTACGTCTTCCCTCTGAGGGAGAACTGGAGTATCAGTTGTATGCCCAGACAGCCGGTTGGAATCCCAATCCCTTAAGGATTCTTGCACGATCCGCCTGACCAGGGTTTCCACTGGTGGATCTGGGACTTGTTTTTCCTTGATTGCCCGAGAATAGCAGGCATCACACAAGGATCTATCCTCAGGGACTACAGCCCTACAACCCCAGCAAGATTTGTGTGCGGGGCGGTCAGCATGTCGGGAAGACCGGCTTGGACAATCATCATGGCGCCTAGACCTAGATCTGGATCTATGGTGCCTGGATTTGGATGATGCATGGTGATGGCCTGAAGGTGATCTATCCTTTGATCCCGATGCAGGACGTTGGTCAGACCTAAAAGGGCTGAAAACAAAGGAAAGAAAAGCTCAGGCTACAGTAAGCCAGCTGGCAGACAAGCGAGAGTTAAAAGCTAAAGCTCACCTGTTGCGCAGGGACTGGCCACCGGGGGGCGGTGAGGCATCCATTGCAAATCACAGCGAGATAACCTGCAATAGGAAGGATGTAAGAACTCAATCTTACCTTCCCATAGCCGCCTTTCCCCTCCCCCATTCAAGCAGGACTGACCCAGCACAGGACTTACCAAACACAGGCAGAGACACAGCGTGGGGAGGCCGCCGCAAAAGCCCACAGACATCCCAAGAATGACAGCTCCATCAGCTGTTTAAATTTCCCGGGAGCCGTAAAGCCACGCCCCCCCCGACGCCACCGCGTCATGGAGGACCGGAAGTGGCGTGCGCACATGCGCAGACCACTTAGGAACCAAGCCTCGCAATGAACACCCAACTGGGAATCAGGAGACAGGGGGAGGAGCCGAGAGCGACGGCCTGGAACGCAGGAGCGCTCCAGCCGCCATACTAACCAGGAAGCAAAACGATATAAAGTATAAAGTAAGCAATACATTACCACCAATACCGACAGAAGGACCTGGAACGCTCCTCAACCGGAGACTAGCGTGTGCGTCAGGGCATAAGGGCCTCCCGCTAGTAGCAAGGACGTTTGGCCAAGCGATGCAGCCCACCTCTCATTCAGGATTTATGGCATCTTCCGGCATCATTTCAAATTGCCCGGGTCCACCCAGTAGTACTGAGATTGCTGGACTAAGGTAGAAAGGCATCATCCAGGAAAGCCACACGCCACCAGGTATGTAAGAAAACGCATCCTATAAGGTAAGACTTCTCTTGCGGAAGGAGGACAAAAAAGGAACACGGCTCCTGGCTTGGAGCAAAAATTTATGGGAGTGGGGTCCTATAGGGTAGGAGAGGAGGCGGAGCCTACCCATACGTGTGCTGCCATGGAGTCTGTCAGGAAATTTAGATTTTTTTTTTTTTTTTTGAGAATGTCATATAGCAGAATGTGAAAAATATTGTTTTTTTTTTTTTCCCAAAATTGTCGCTATTTTTTTGTTCATAGCGCAAAAAATAAAAATCGCACAGGTGATCAAATACCACCAAAAGAAAGCTCTATTTGTGGGGAAAAAAAGGACTTCAATTTTATTTGGGTACAGTGTCGCACGCCCGCGCAATTGTCCGTTAAAATAATGCAGTGCCGAATCGCAAAAAAATGGCCTCGTCATTAAAGCGGAGTTCCACCCTAAAATTATACTTACCTCCATCTTCTTGCTGCGGGTCAGCTGAAGAACAAATGGATAATCGCAATTTTTTATTTTTTTTTACTTACCTTGTGTAGAAGAAAATATACTCACCTTACTTCCTCTTCCTCCCTCGGCGGCCACGGCCCGTCGTCACTTCCTGGCTTGCAATGATTCCTGGGAGTTGAACGTCATCGCTCCCAGGAATCAATGCGCCTGCACCGGCCCCGACGTCAGTTTCGGTGCAGGCGCCGTCATACCTTGCTAAACAGCTTCTGGGCATGCCCAGAAGCTGCGCAGGGATGACGCTGCAGCACCGGAAGTGACGGCGGGGCCGGTGCAGTGCATCGTGGGACCGAAGAAGACGGAAGAGGACACAGAAGAGGATCGCGCTGGCTTCAAGCTGCCCACACCTGAGATGGCAGCGCTGGACAATACATTTTCAAGGTAAGTATTTCTTCTAAAAGGTAAGTGCAACCTGGGACAGATCAGAGGCTATCCATTGTGGAATGCACTAGTCCTGACTATCCCGGGGTATTTTTATTAAAAAAAACTTTCCCAGGGTGGAACTCCGCTTTAAGGGGGCAAATCCTTCCGGTAAAGAACTGGTTAAAAACAAACCTACAGACTCTATCTTGTTTGTACCCGTGGACCCGCCTGCAGCGCTCTAGGCAGAGATTCCCTTAAAGTCTAGACAATGCCATGGAAAATTTTTCAAATTGGCCTTTTTACTTTTATTTTTTTTTTATTTAGCGGCTTTCGCCATAATTAGCATAGACGTGCTAAAAAACATGGCTAAAGTGTTAGAACATAATTAGCCCATAAAGGTTAGGAAGTAATTGCATTCTTAATGCTCTTTGATGGCTCGCCGGATAGACGAACAGACAGCTTGAAGCAAGGCGAAAACAGCCCCTTCAGAACTCCTGGAGGAATCGGTAATTGGAAGCGCTTGTTTAGAAGGAAACAAAAAAACACATTGTTTACAAACTCTACATCATTAAAGGGTATGGTAGACGTTTAATGCACAGCTGTACTTATTCCCTTCACTTACCTGAACTAAAGATCCTAATGTGCAGCTTTACTAATCTGACTATTGGGACATTAGTACTTCTGCTCTCCTAATCTGCTTCTCTGGGGATTCTGGGGAAGAGGCCGGATACAGCGGAAAGACACATAAGAAGCAATGGCTGGCGTCGCTGGATTCCGTTACATTATACTGCTTACCTGCAACACAATATTTGGACTTGATGTATAGGAAACGGGGTTATGACTAGTGGCTGCCCGTCCATTGGGGGCGCAGGGACGCCGTCCCCCCCCCCCCCTATTCATGCGTCCGGCCCCCTAATCAACATGCAGAGCGCCGGAGGCATGGATTCCAATGGGGGTTTTTTGTTTTTGTTTTTTAAGCACGTGATTAGAGCCAGAAGCTCTAATAGGCTTCGAAAAAGGGTGGGCTCGGAGCTGAGCCCACCCAGCTGTGTGACAATAGCAAATGAATATTTGCTATTGTCACACGGATCCTCCTCCTGGCCAATCAGGAAGCAGGTCGTGATGCGATTGGCTGAAAGGAGAAGCCATGCCATTGGCCAAGGAGGAGGAGGAGGGAGGAGACGCAGAAGACTGAGGGGGAAGCCGCCACTGCCGCCGCCGCCGCCGCTGCTGCCTGCACTCCACATGTCCAGGGTGAGTGAGCCGGCGACCGGGGGGGTATGGTGTGCGGGCTGGTGTGGTCCGGGCTCATGTGAATTCAGCCATACAGATTGTATGGATGAATTTGCATCGCATTCGGACCAGGGACCCTTTTTTTGTGTTCGCAGCAGAATCGGCTGTTCACACCTATGTGATCAGATTCATGTCCGATAGGCGAATTGATCTGGGGGTGTCGTTAACCTTGTATTGACACCCCCAGCGATTCGCATATGGCAGTGTGAACTGCCTGCCAAGTTGAGTGCGACACGGTAACTTGCAGTGGATTTGCAAGGTTCCACATGGCATATGTGTGAAGTAGGACCCATTAACTTTTATGCATTGCGTTACCTACGGGCATTAAAGTGATTGTAAAGTCTCGTTTTTTTTTTTTTTGTTTTTTTTAAATACCAAACATGTTATACTTCCCTCCTCTGTGCGGTTGGTTTTGCACAGAGCTGCCCGGATCCTCCTCTTTTCGGGTCTCTCTTCGCTGCTCCTGGCCCCTCCCTCCTGCCGAGTGCCCTCCACAGAAAGCAGCCTGCTATGGGGGCACCAGAGCCAAGCTGCAGCTCCCTGTGTCCATTCAGGCACGGAGCTGACGTTCAGCCCCGCCCCCCTCCCTCTGCTGATTGGCTGACTGACTTTGATTGACAGCCTTGGGAGCCAATGGCGCTGCAGGTGTGCCTCAGCCAATCAGGAGGGAGAGTCCTGGATGGCCAAGGGACTCGTGGACATCGCTGGATAAAGATGGGGTTCAGGTAAGTATTAGGGAGTGTTCTGGAGGCTGCTACACACAGTAGTCTTTTTTATTTTAATGCAAAGAAAGCATTAGGATAAAAGACCTTCTGACTATACAACTCCTTTAACCAATTGCCGACCGCCCCAGGCAGATTTACTGCGGCAGGGCGGCTCAGCCAGGGCCATCTTACCGAATGGGAACACTGGGCAGTTGCCCGAGGGCCCCACCTGCCGAGTGACGCAGCCCCAGCCAAGCATTAGTCCCAATTCACGTGTGCATCCCGCCGCCGAACTTAGCAGGGGGAAAGCGCCTGTCGGACCCTCTCTGCTGTCAGGCTACTTGGGCCGTGGAGAGGGAGCCCACAACTGCAGGAATGCCTGTCTGCCTCCACGGGAACAGGACAGTCGAGTCTGACTCCCGTCCATGTGTGTGTTCACCGGACCCAGCCGCCCAACTTGGAAGCCGTCATTAGCCTGGCACTGCTCTACCAATAAATATCGCCTTATCAATAATTCACTTTTTTTTTCTCGTGGGTGATTGTATAGGCGGGGCCCCAGTGCACTGCATTGCCCGGGGCCCTTTAATGCTCTTAACATTGGCACTGGGCTCAGCTGCGAATAATCACATAGATATACCTGATTATGTGCCTCGCTCCCGCTGTGATTAGACACAGCGGGAGCCAGACCGCGGGAGGGTTTGTCCGTCGCAATGTCGCAGTCCCGCTAAAAATCGCTGATCCCCTCCATTACTAATAAAAACAAAAAAAATAACAAAAATTCCAAAAATCTATGCTATAGTTTGTAAACGCTATAACTTTTGAGCAAACCAATTATTATAGGCGTTTTGGGATTTTCTTTTTACCAAAAAAAATGTACCAAAATACAAATTGGCCTAAACTGATAAAAAAATTAGATTTTTTTAATTTTTTTTCTTGGATATGTTTTATAGCAGAAATAAAAAAAATGTAGTTTTTATTTTCAGAATTGTCGCTCTTTTTTTGTTTATAGCGCAAAATCTAGAAATCGCAGCGGTGATCAAATACCACCAAAAGAAAGTTCTATTTATGGGAGGAAAAAAGGACATCTATTTCATTTTGGTACAGCGTCGCACGACGCAATTGTTAGGTAAAGTAACGCAGTGCCGAATTGCAAAAAAATGGCCTGGTCATTAAGGGGGTAAAACCTTTCCGGAGCTGAAGTGGTTAAAGTGCTACTAAACCCAGGTGCCTGCATTCCCTATATCTGGTCTTCTTAGGAGCCTGCAGTCACTATATCTGGTCTCTCCAGGAGCCTGCAGTCACTATATCTGGTCTCCCCAGGAGCCTGCAGTCACTATATCTGGTCTCCCCAGGAGCCTGCAGTCACTATATCTGGTCTCCCCAGGAGCCTGCAGTCACTATATCTGGTCTCCCCAGGAGCCTGCAGTCACTGTATCTGGTCTCTCCAGGAGCCTGCAGTCACTATATATGGTCTCTCCAGGATCCTGCAGTCACTATATCTGGTCTCCCCAGGAGCCTGCAGTCACTATATCTGGTCTCCCCAGGAGCCTGCAGTCACTATATCTGGTCTCCCCAGGAGCCTGCAGTCACTATATCTGGTCTCCTTAGGAGCCTGCAGTCACTGTATCTGGTCTCTCCAGGAGCCTGCAGTCACTATATCTGGTCTCTCCAGGAGCCTGCAGTCACTATATCTGGTCTCCCCAGGAGCCTGAAGTCACTATATCTGGTCTCCCCAGGAGCCTGCAGTCACTATATCTGGTCTCTCCAGGAGCCTGCAGTCACTATATCTGGTCTCCCCAGGAGCCTGCAGTCACTATATCTGGTCTCCCCAGGAGCCTGCAGTCACTATATCTGGTCTCCTTAGGAGCCTGCAGTCACTGTATCTGGTCTCTCCAGGAGCCTGCAGTCACTATATCTGGTCTCTCCAGGATCCTGCAGTCACTATATCTGGTCTCCCCAGGAGCCTGCAGTCACTATATCTGGTCTCCCCAGGAGCCTGCAGTCACTATATCTGGTCTCCTTAGGAGCCTGCAGTCACTGTATCTGGTCTCTCCAGGAGCCTGCAGTCACTATATCTGGTCTCCCCAGGAGCCTGCAGTCACTATATCTGGTCCCCCCAGGATCCTGCAGTCACTATATCTGGTCTCCCCAGGATCCTGCAGTCACTATATCTGGTCTCGCCAGGAGCCTGCAGTCACTATATCTGGTCTCCCCAGGAGCCTGCAGTCACTATATCTGGTCTCCCCAGGAGCCTGTAGTCACTATATCTGGTCTCCCCAGGAGCCTGCAGTCACTATATCTGGTCTCCCCAGGAGCCTGCAGTCACTGTATCTGGTCTCCCCAGGAGCCTGCAGTCACTATATCTGGTCTCCCCAGGAGCCTGCAGTCACTATATCTGGTCTCCCCAGGAGCCTGCAGTCACCATATCTGGTCTCCCCAGGAGCCTGCAGTCACTATATCTGGTCTCCCCAGGAGCCTGCAGTCACTGTATCTGGTCTCCCCAGGAGCCTGCAGTCACTATATCTGGTCTCCCCAGGAACCTGCAGTCACTATATCTGGTCTCCCCAGGAGTCTGCAGTCACTATATCTGGTCTCCCACAGTACACAGAACATGGAAATGCAAATATTTTAGTAAATATAAACTGCTAAATACCTTTTCTCATTAGCAGTATATAGCAGTCTTGTGACTTCTATCAGTGTCTGGATAAAGCTTGTAGGAGAAGTTTTCATCTCCTCTGACTGTCTTATGAGTTTTCAGGACCACTGACCCTCTGTCTCTAAAGTGCCGATTGGCCCCTTGCTGTTCACATGCACCCTCCCCCCCCCCCCCAAAAAAAACTCTCTAGCAATACACACTAAACTGTGTGCCCCTAAGGCTCTGCTCTATCAGCAGATGGATTAGGGACAGTAAAAGAAGGGGAGGATCAAAGAAGACAGGATCAAACAGTATTTTTGCACAATGCAGAGGATTAACCCCTTAGGTTCCACAGTGAGTATAACAAGCATGTTTTACTACTTATACAGACTGATTTTACTGTTGTCGGTTTAGTAACACTTTAATGCATGTACTGTGTAGGACACCACACTCCTAGCCGGTCATGTTCAGATTAAGATGAAAAGCGGCCTCAGCCTAGGCTCCTCCCAGGCCAAATCTGACGTGGTTCGTGCCACCCATAGGGCTTAATAGGTGGAGTGAAATGTATCAGAGGCATGGCCTAGGAGGAGACCACTGAGGCCGCTCTTCATCTAAAGCTTTACATGGGCTGCTAGGATTGCAGCGTTCTTCTACTCCACAGTGTATACAAGGTGTTCTGTCCAGCCAGGGTTTCATAACCATTTGCCATAGTCTGTCAATAATAGTCTATTAGCTAGGTAATAGCACCATCTAGTGGCGTTAGTTGTACTACATCTTGTTTTTCTTGTATAATTCTGCCTTGTGGGAGGTCCTACTTATTGTGGGTTCTTGCAAGGCACTCTGGGAAGAGGAAGGGGCAGTCCTCAGTCTCCTGGACACAGAATCAGAGCTGCTTCTTCATGTCTCTCTTCTAAAACTCCACCATCTGTGTAACAGCATATCTGGTGAGTCACTTACCTCTGTAACTAGGGCATCTAGTATGCAGAGCTGTGTAGTTGTTTATATTACTACTCAGGAAAGTTAACTGTGTAGATGTTAGACTGTTAGCTAGCCCTGCAGTCCTATGTATAGGCAGTCATTGTACCATGTGCTTCACTGTTATGTAATGTATGATGCATGCAGTTCTTATACTCTATACTTATACATGTCCTTTTGTATTCTTATAGTTTTACCATATTTCTACAACCCTGTTTTGCCATCACATAATAAACCTGTTAAACTACAAACAACAGGCCTCTTATTTGGGAGACAGGAATGGTTTATGCTGAATGTTGGACTACACACTGTATGAACGTGTAAGAAGACAGAACAGTAAAACAGATTCTAGTCACCAGCGATAGTGGATCTGACTATACGGAACCGCCATCAGCCACGCGCTCCCGCGCACATGATTGCAGCGGTTGCCACACAGTCACAAGAAGTGAGAGTGTAACCCCCAGCAAGCACAGCTCAAGCCATGCCACACTGAAGTCTGTTGTTACCTAGACTGAGCCTGCACGGAGTCATTAAGCAGCCAGCAACAGAAACACCATGTCCACCAGCCAGGCATCATCATACAGGACAAGGTCACAAGCGAGCCGCTCTAGCAAGTCCTCCATAAAAGAAATGGCTGCTCTCGCCCGTGCAGAAGCTGAGGCTGCAAAAGTAAGGGCTTCCTTTGCTGCACAAGAGATGCAACTAAAGTTATCACTGGAAAAACTTGCAGCAGAGAAAGAAGCAGCAGCCGCAATAGCCAAAGCAGAGTGCTTAGAAGCCATAGACTATTCTGAATCTGAGAAACACAGCCAAGTAGTCGGGCCAGACGTAGCAGCCGCAATAGCCAAAGCAGAGTGCTTAGAAGCCATAGACTGTTCTAAATCTGAGAAACACAGCCAAGTACTCGGACCAGACTTAGATCAACAAGATCCAGCACAGCGCGTCTCAGAATATGTCTACCAGCATCCCAAGACAGATGACACCTATGATCCGGTATATCAGCCAGCGTATACAGTGAGTCAAAGACCCTACCTTGAATCACAGTACCTCGAGCAAGACGGTATGCAGCAAAGTGATCCCGACCACGACTACCGCTCTGCGGGACAAAAGCTACGACCTTCGCTTCAACTTAAAGGGACACCCTTTGCGTCAGAGCGGTATTATACAGACTTTCCTAAGCCAGAAACTTCCAAAAGGTATGGTGATACACCACACACGCAGCATAATTGCACACCGGGTAATGTTGGCGCCAACCATGCGGTCATGGACTTTGCTAAGTTCTTTGCTAAACGGGAACTGGTTACCAAGGGACTTATAAAGTTCACTGATCGACCTGAGAACTACAGGTCATGGCGAGCCTCCTTCCAGAACGCCATACGGGACTTAGATCTTTCCTGTAGTGAAGAGTTAGATCTCTTGGTAAAATGGCTTGGAAATGAATCTGCTGAACATGCCAAAAGAATCAGAGACATTAACATAAACTACCCGGGCAAAGGTCTAAAGATGGTGTGGGAAAGACTTGATGAATGTTACGGGTCAATAGAAGCTATAGAAAATGCTTTATATAAAAGAATTGAAACTTTTCCCAGAGTAGCTGGTAGGAGTTACCAAAGGCTCAGGGAACTCAGTGACTTGTTAATAGAGTTACAGGTTGCTCAGGCAGAAGGAGATCTACCAGGGCTAGCATTCCTGGACACTGCCAGAGGTGTTAATCCGATTGTCCAAAAACTTCCTTATAACTTACAGGAGAAGTGGATCACACATGGTTCTCATTATAAACAGTCTCATAATGTACCATTTCCTCCCTTCAGAGTGTTTGTAGACTTTGTTGCTCAACAGGCAAGGATCAGAAATGATCCCAGTTTTGATTTTACACTGTCATGTCCCACTGCCCCTGGTGTCAAACCTCACAAAACACCAGTGGCAGTCAACAAAACGAATGTTGTTTCCACAGGTTCTCCTTTTAGGTCGTTCAAGCCTTATCAAGAAGGGAACAAACTGGAAGACGTTAGCAAGCAATGCCCATTGCACAAGAAACCACATTCTCTACTGAAATGCAGAGCCTTCAGGGAGAAGTCTTTAGAGGACCGCAAAGAATTCCTCAAAGAGAACAACATCTGCTTCAGGTGCTGCACTACAACAACACACTTCGCCAGGAACTGTAAGGTCAGTGTGACATGCACAGAATGTGGGAGCACGGAACACAACACGGCTTTGCACCCTGGACCACCCTCTCAGGTATCATCCCAAGCAGAGGAGCATGACAGAAAGCAGATAGACACCGACGTAGACACTGCAATAGTCACTTCTCAGTGTACAGAGATATGTAAAGGACTTACAGGAGGGAAGTCCTGCTCAAAAATCTGCCTTGTCAGAGTTTACCCGGCCGGTTACCGAGACAAGGCGATCAAGGTATACGCAATCTTGGATGACCAAAGCAACAGGTCTCTAGCTAAATCCACCTTCTTCAACACATTCAACATCATAGGGCCTGGTTCTCCCTACTCCTTAAGAACATGTGCAGGTACCGTTGAGACGGCGGGGAGGAAGGCAGCTGGGTACAAAGTAGAGTCCATAGATGGTCAGACCTGCTTGTCTCTGCCAACCATACTGGAGTGTAATCACATTCCTGACAACCGATCTGAGATACCTACCCCTGAGGTGGCAGCACACCACCCCCACTTGAAGCGTATAGCTCACCTGATACCGGAGCTGGACCCAGAAGCTCCAATAATCCTACTCCTTGGAAGAGACATACTACAAGTTCACAAGGCTAGAGGACAGATTAATGGACCCCAAAACGCTCCATACGCCCAGAGACTTGACCTAGGATGGGTCATCATAGGAGACGTCTGTCTAGGAGGGGTACACAAGCCGACCTCGGTCTACAGTATGCTCACCAACACACTCGAAAATGGACGTCCATCCCTATTCCAGCCATGTCAGAGTAGTTTCCTGATAAAAGAATTTCCACACAGCGATCCTGTGCCTTGTCCTTACGTGGATTCCTCCTGTGAAGATCATGCCTGTGATGGTGAGCAAGATCACCTAGGGTGCACAGTCGTCCACAGAACAAGAGAAGACAACAGGGTTGCAATGTCCATAGAAGACAGGCTGTTCTTAGATATCATGGATCAAGGAATAGTAAAAGACAAATCAAACAGCTGGGTCGCACCTTTACCGTTTAGACCCCAAAGACGGCACCTACCTAACAATAAGGAACTTACTTACAATCGATTTATCTCCCTCAGACCCAAACTCCAGAGGAACCTAGTGATGAAAGAACATTTCTTCACCTTCATGGAAAGAATATTTCAGAACAACCACGCAGAGATGGCACCCCCCCTACAATATTCAGAAGAGTATGTGGACGACTTTTTGAAATCTACATCCACGATTGAGACCGCAATCAGTCTCCTGAAAAGAGCTCAAGAGATGCTCGCCTTATCTAATTTGAGGTTGCACAAAATCGCCTCCAACAGCCGTGAGTTAATGGAGGCCTTCTCACCCCAAGACCACTCAAGTGGTCTAAAGGACTTGGATCTTAGTACAGACTCCCTTCCTATGCAGCGAAGCCTTGGTTTGCTTTGGGATTTAAAGGCAGACACATTCACCTTTCAAATCAGCACAGACGAAAAACCCTTCACACGCAGAGGAGTCCTGTCTACTATAAACAGCTTATATGATCCTCTGGGATTCGTAGCGCCAGTTACCATCCAGGGTAAAATGATGCTACGAGACTTCACCACAGAAAAGGCCGATTGGGATGATCCACTTCCCATGGAGAAAAAAGACCTGTGGACAGGATGGAGAAAGTCTATTGAAGGTTTGTCCAGCCTTCAGGTAGCACGACCATATGCTTCCGTGTCATCAACTGAAGTCAAGATGCAAAGACTGTATATTTTCTGCGATGCTTCAGTCAAGGCGATTGCAGCTGTAGCGTACCTAAAGACTATAGATGTCAAAGAACAATGCCATGTGGGTTTCGTTATGAGCAGGACCAAACTGGCACCACTCCGCGAGCACACGATACCCAGATTGGAACTCTGTGCTGCGGTGCTTGCAGTGGAGTTGGCTGAACTTATAACAACAGGACTACATCTGGAAATCAAGAAAGTCGAGTTCTACACAGACAGCAAGGTAGTCCTAGGATACATTTGCAACGAAATAAGACGCTTCTATGTCTATGTCAGCAATCGGGTATTTAGGATCAGGAGATCCACTTGTCCTAAACAGTGGCACTATGTGTCCACACACCATAATCCTGCAGACCATGCGACTAGATCTGTCGCAGCAAGCCATCTTAAAGACACGATGTGGTTTACGGGCCCTGCATTCCTGTACCGTTCTATGTCTTGCAACATCGAATCTGACTTGTTCGACTTAGTAGACCCGGATGCGGATGAAGAAATCCAACCTGAAGTATCGGTTCTACATACGGTGACTTCAGACCACCAACTCAAGTCTCATCGTTTTGAAAGGTTCTCCACCTGGATGTCACTTGTTCGTGCTATAGCCTGTCTTGTTCATATAGCTCAACCATACAAGTTGACATTTCCGGTTAACCAGAAGCCATGCAAAGGTTGGCATCACTGTAAGCACGCATTTACTGTTCCAAATATGGAAAGGTCCAAAGACTTAATAATTCGCACTATACAAGGTGAATGTTATGCTAAAGAGAGAGATTACCTCAACAAAGGCCAAACAGTCTCCAAGGATAGCGCTTTGAAGAAGTTTGATCCCATCATTGACAAAAATGGGCTGCTCAGAATAGGAGGCCGTCTTCAAGAAGCCAAAGTGGAATTTGGGGAGAAACATCCTGTAATAATTCCTGGACATCATCACGTCACGACCTTGCTTGTACGGCACCATCACATTCAAGTGAAACATCAAGGCCGATTGTTTACCGAAGGGAATCTACGAGCTGCCGGACTATGGATAGTCGTCGCTAAGAGGTGTTTGAGCAAGCTCGTCTTAGAACCAGTTGCATCGAAATGAGTGGCCATTGGGCCTCATCACCAACACATTCCCAAGCAAAGATGGGAACATACGCAAAGCCGAAGTCAAAGTATGGAAGCTTGGCGAGTGCAAGTTATTCCTTAGGCCAGTGGCGGAACTTGTTTTGTTGTTTTCACCTAATCTACCTAGTAGTGGCGTCAGTTGACGCCAGGCGGGGAGTGTTCTGTCCAGCCAGGGTTTCATAACCATTTGCCATAGTCTGTCAATAATAGTCTATTAGCTAGGTAATAGCACCATCTAGTGGCGTTAGTTGTACTACATCTTGTTTTTCTTGTATAATTCTGCCTTGTGGGAGGTCCTACTTATTGTGGGTTCTTGC
Organism: Pelophylax lessonae; assembly: GCF_965119305.1. Classification (NCBI taxonomy): domain Eukaryota; kingdom Metazoa; phylum Chordata; class Amphibia; order Anura; family Ranidae; genus Pelophylax; species Pelophylax lessonae. The sequence continues at coordinate 34,196,614 of NC_138777.1, forward strand.
AAGGCACTCTGGGAAGAGGAAGGGGCAGTCCTCAGTCTCCTGGACACAGAATCAGAGCTGCTTCTTCATGTCTCTCTTCTAAAACTCCACCATCTGTGTAACAGCATATCTGGTGAGTCACTTACCTCTGTAACTAGGGCATCTAGTATGCAGAGCTGTGTAGTTGTTTATATTACTACTCAGGAAAGTTAACTGTGTAGATGTTAGACTGTTAGCTAGCCCTGCAGTCCTATGTATAGGCAGTCATTGTACCATGTGCTTCACTGTTATGTAATGTATGATGCATGCAGTTCTTATACTCTATACTTATACATGTCCTTTTGTATTCTTATAGTTTTACCATATTTCTACAACCCTGTTTTGCCATCACATAATAAACCTGTTAAACTACAAACAACAGGCCTCTTATTTGGGAGACAGGAATGGTTTATGCTGAATGTTGGACTACACACTGTATGAACGTGTAAGAAGACAGAACACAAGGCTTGGATGAGCAACCTTTTTATAGTGGATCAAAGCTTAAAGTTATCACATTGGGGGGGGGGGGGGTGCACATTGCAGTGTTTATTGTTGCGGGGCGCTGTGCACATTGCAGTGTTTATTGTTGCGGGGCGCTTGCAGAGCAGCCCCATTCACTTGAATAGGTCCTTTTTGGCAGGCACTATGTTCACCAAAAGAAACAGGGGGTATAATTCTTGCCATGGCCACAAAGCAGAGCATCATGGCCACTGCTTGTGTATACCCTCAACTGCTGCCTCTTCAGGTAAAGGGGGGGTAGCAGTTGCGGGGTGGTGAAAGCACAGCACAACCACTGAGTTTTACCCCCCCCCTTACACACACACACCATGTGTGAATGAGTCCTAACGCATATGTACAGCGGCAAAAGGGTGTGCTGTAACGCCCCAATAAGGTGAACACATGCCTTGCTAGGCGGCCAATTCCGAGCTCTCAAAACAGCTCCCAGTCTGGACTAACAAGCGGTAACCAGCAGGACCGGCTCCCAATCATGTGACCACTCTGACAGCCAGTTACAGTGGTCACATAATCGCTGATTCTTCCTGCCACCCAGGCAGTCAGAACTTTTTAGGGTCCTTTCACACGGCCTTTCCGCCCGGCAGACTCCGTTTTGCTCAGCGGGATCGATCCGCCGATCCCCGCTGAGCAGGCGGATGACAAGTCAGTCTCCGCTTACTTTGCAGAGACGGAGCTGTCAGATCCCCTCTATGGGAGATCGGATGAAAACAGACCACCTGTCAGTTGTCATCTGATCTTATCTGATCTGATCCGATCCTCCAGACGGATGGAAATCAGGTTTTCCATCCGTCTGGATTTGAGGGACAGGATCGGATCGGATAGCAGCGGGTGTCAGAGGACATGTCACCGCTGACATCCGTTGCTTCATAGAGGTGCATGGAGCATCCGATCAGGTCTGCCTGACAAAACTGAAAGGCAGGCCTGATTGGAGAGACCGTGTGAAAGGGGCCTTAATGGGACGCCGGGGCAGGTGGGAAGGAGTTAACATGCATTGTGCTATAACAGCCCATTGAAATGTTTATTTTATAATAGTTACATAGTTACATAGTAGTTGAGGTTGAATAAAGACAACAGTCCATCCAGTTCAGCCTGTGTAGATGTGTGTGGCCGTAATCATTTCTCATATCCCTTAAAGCGGAGTCGATTTTGGGCCATCCGCTTGCTTCTAGTCACCTGAAAAAGAAATGGATAATTACGATTTTTTTTTTTTTTTTACTTACCTTGTTATTGCAGAAAAATATATTCACCTTTCTTCCTCTGCCTCCCTCTGCGGCCGCGGCCCGCGCCGTCACTTCCTCTTTCCATTGTTTCCTGGAAGCTGAACGTCATCACTCCCAGGAATCAATGCGCCTGCACCGGCCCCGCTCATCACTTCCGGTGCGGCGCCTCATTGCCTGCTAAACAGCTTCTGGGCATGCCCAGAAGCTGTGGAGGGATGATGCGCCCGCACCGGTAGTGACAAGCGGGGCCGGTGCAGGCGCATTCTGGGTGAAGAGGACGCAGAAGAGGACGCGCTGGCATCAGCTGCCCTCATCCGAGATGGCAGCGCTGGAGAAGAAATTTTCAAGGTAAGTATTTCTTCTAAAGGGTAAGTGTGACCCGGGACAGTACAGAGGCTATCCATTGTGGAATGTACTAGCCCTGACGGTCCCGGGGGTATTTTCATTGAAAAAAATTTTTTGTGGCCGGAAACTCCGCTTTAATGTTCTGAGCCTTGAGATATACGTCCAAGAGTCTTTTGAAAGTAGCCATACTTCCCGCAGAAACCACCTCTTGTGGTAGAGAATTCCACTAACCCTAACAGTGAAGAACCCCCTACGTTGCCTGAGATTAAAACGCTTCTCCTCTAATCCCATTGTATGTCCTCAAGTCCTCATGCAATCCTTGCGACTGAATAGCTTTTTTTCTATGCTGAGATCACCATTGAGGTATTTGTAAATTGCTATCATGTCCCCTCTCAGGCGTCTCTTCTCCAGGGAGAATAAATCAAGCGATTGTAAACGCTCCTCATAATTAAGGTCCTCCAATCCCTTAATTAGTTTAGTTGCCCTTCTCTGGACTCTCTCCAGCTCCAACACATCCCTTCTGAGGAATGGCGACCAGAACTGGACAGAATACTCCAGATGTGGTCTAACCAGAGTTTTATAAAGTGGAAGGATTATAGTTTTATCTCTAGAATACATCCCCTTCCTTATGCATGCTAATATTCTGCTGGCCTTGGCAGGTGCAGCTGCATAATCCCAAAGGGGATCTTGTACTGAAGTACCGTGCCCTTAAAGACACCATGGCTCATGGTTATGGCGCAGTCCCATTAGGGGGTCAAGGCCGAGGGGTATTAAAAACACAGATCAACCTTTTTTTTTTACTAAAGCACCCCCTCTCCCCCAGCCACTCATTTGAAAGTGGTATTTAAATGCAAATATAAGAATTCTAATTTTGAGCAGGTAGGTCATGTCTCTCGCATACGTTCCACCACTTGAAGTTCAGTTCCTACCAACTCGCACTCTTTCAGGGCATACTTTATTTACTAAGAACGTCAAGAAAACTGAAGAGGTTTGTCCCACCCAGAGGTGACAGGCTGACAGCCGCGGCTCGTTCCCATCTATGAGCAGCTCTGGGGCTCAAGTCTTCCTCTTGACATTAACGCTACCTAGGGCTCCGCTAATTGTTTATCAAGTGGAGGCACAGCAGAACTTGGGGATTTGATACTAATTAATTTGGTGGATTCCCTGGGGAGTCAACAGAATGTTAAAGAGTTTCCAACTGGGAATTTCTAGAAGGGAAGTGCTGTTGCCGCTGAGATAACTGTCACGGCTGACAACACGCACACATACTGGTGCCATAGATCAGAGCCTGAGTGAGAGCAGATCCAGCGTACGGGATAATGCAGCAATGAAGAGCCAACGTAGCTCACAGTATACAGTGCATAAACTGAATCACTAATATCGCATCTCAACTTTACCATGTCAATGTCATTTTATGGCTGCACTCTGAAAACAAAAACTTTTATCTAAATAGGTTCCTCAACAGCCGCAGTGGATATAAATCTATTTTGTGTGCACCAAATGTCTTTGCAAACCCTGATATTACTTTATATGTATATGTTGCAGTGACATCATCTCTGTGCTGTACAGAGAGCAGAGATGTGGGAGGGGCCCAGCAGGCTCGACCCATTATAGACTACCTGCTGGAAACTACAGGAGGGGCAGAGACAAGACCAGTCACCCTGCACATAATGGGAGATCAGCAGTGACCGGTCTTTATTACAGGAGAGCTCACTATGTACATGGAAACTGTGACGGTACCCACCGCCACTGGGAGTAAAAGACAGATACCTAATGGTTTGGATTGCTTTAAGTGGGACAGTAATATTTGTCAGCAATATCTCTAAAGAAGTTTTAAGATTTATTCCCACTTTACACTGTGAGACCTATAGCCTATTGCCATGAAGTCTGTGACACCTAAATGTGTATTCCATGTACTTCAATGCAGGAGACCTTCAGATTGCCATTGGCAGTCTTGTCCTATTGTCTATCTATCTAGCTGGGATGTGTATTGTGTGAAGTCTGCTTGTCCCATTGTTAAATGTTAATGACCTCACATTGTTCTGTCCAGATGGCTAGATAATTAGTTCAGGTAAATTCTGTTTCTGTATACAATTTCATCTGCATATGATAATTTAACTGGCAGAGGGGAGGGATTGTGTACACTGTATGGGCGTGAAGGAGTGTAAAATTCAGTTTGTATTGTTTGTGAATTTCCTTTCTTGTTCCCCACAAGGTCCACCTGGGTGGTAACCGTGTGGGGGGAATCTGTATAAAAGAGCAGCTGTACCATTAAAACCTTGAGTTCTACTTCACCCTCAATCTAGAGTCCTGTCTCTTATTGGGGGAATCTGCTACAAGGGATTGCTATGCTCTTCATACTCCCTTGGATAATCACTAAGCTCTTGTAAGAGATTGTTCCTGTTCCTGCTTCACTCTCTGGGGAAAGAGAGGTTCACCCACTGGAACCTGGAGCCTTGTCGTAGGTCCAGGGTGGGTAGTAGACGGCGAGGCCCCAACCAAGCTGGGGCGGTTTCTGGGGTCTGTGGTAAGGTTATGGTGTCTGGTGGAGAGCTTGGAGCCCTCAGGAAGCACTAGGAGCATCCGACAATGGAGGTACCCAGTCTAGGTGCCAGTTGATCCGTTACAGTAACATTTGCATTAGTTCTTGTAACCACATAATATTCTTTAATTACTGGGCCACAAGCAGAAGTCTGACACATATAAAGCTCAGCATCAGTGCCGGGACAAAGATGCCAAACTGCACCCCCCCCCCTTCCCTTAGGGTTAGGGTCATGGCCCCACTATCCCTGCAATAAACCATTGTGCCCAGGGCAGCTGCCCCTCCTGCCTCCCCTTGTCCTGGCCATGCTCAGCATTATTTGTAAAAAGTGAAACTTTTCCATTACACATGCTTTTCTGAACACAGCCTAACTTAAAGAAGAACGTCATTAACATAGCCAGCAACTAAGCAACCAGCAACTGCTGTACCATATAGCATAAAGAGTGCAGTGGTCAGGAGTATGAAATACACAGCATAGTGTAAATAGATAAAGGGTAATGAGTGCCTAACACACAGTGCAGGGGTCAGGAGTTCAGAAGCAGGTCGTACCCCAGTACAGATTTCTTCTCAGTACAGATCTCCCACCCTTAGTATAGCTCCCCCAGTATACCCTCACCCCTAGTACAGCTCTCCCTCAGTACAGATCCCTCCTTAGTACAGGATCCCCAGAACAGATATCCTTCCACCAGTAGTTTCCCGTCGGTACAGATTCTACCAGTATAGCCCTCCCCTTAGTACAGCTCCCCCCAGTACAGATCCCCCCCCCCAGTAAAGATTCCCCCAGTACAGATTTCCCCCTTTCTTAGTACAGCTACCCCCAGAACAGACCTCTCCCCCCAATACAGCTCCCCTTCCCTGCAGTACAAGTCTCCCTCCTCTTAAAACAGCTCTCCCCAGTACATTTCTCTCACCCCATACACATCCCCCCCCAGTACACATTCACTCCCAGTACAGCTCTTTCTCAGTACAGATCCCCTCCCCCTTGGTACAGCTTTCCCAGAACAGATCTCCTTCCCTCAATACAGCTCCCCATCTGTACAGCCCCCCCCCCATTACAGATTCTCTGTGTACATGTAGCATGTTGGTGCTAGTGTAGGTGTATATGGTTTTTGGTTTCTCTGCTTAACAGGGAGACAGCCAGGTAAAACTAGGAGCTGTCTACTTAAAGCGGTAGTATACTCCTTTTTTTTCTTTTACCTACAGGTAAGCCTATAATAAGGATTACCTGTAGGTACAATTAATTTCTCCTAAACCTGCACGGTTTAGGAGATATTTGCTCTGCATGCAGCCGCTGATGCTAGCGGCGCATTCGCTCTGAAGGTCCGGCGGACCTTCAGAGTTCCTTGCCGGGCACTTGCGCATGCGCGGAATTGACGTCATCGCGGCTCCGGCCACTCACATCGCCGGAGCCGCCGAACCCAGAAGACTTTTTTTTTTTTTGATAACGCTCTGTGCGAGGAGCGAAACGCGTCAAGCTATTCGTCCGAATATATACTACGCCTGACTGCATCCAGCTTCCGGATTACGGAAACACGGGGAGTGAGGACAGCCTTCTGAGTGGCGACCCGTGGGATGGTTTTCAGGCGTGTGAACCTCTGCTAAATTGTAAGTGTAACCTGTATTGTGTGCATCGAATAAAGTTTTTACATACTTCACGATGCCAGCATCTCTTTCTTTTTTGAGCATCACCTGGATGTTGTGATCTACAGTATACCTTCAAAGCTGTTGAATTGGTGGTCCAATAAGGCATTTATCTTCAAAGGATATTTTGAAAGCGCTTTATTATTTGGCTTCTGGTGAGTAGGGGACCAAGAGGGGAGCACCTACTCGTGTACAAAGAGCACCAGCACTTTTTATATATGAGCACGCAGCACTTTGGACTTATGTTTATGCACAAAGACTGTCACTGTTTTTAATCTTTTGAGCACAAGAAGAAGACAACCGTTCACATTTATTGTGTCATATTTATTTATTTATTCACGTTTGTTATACATATGGACTGGTAATTTTTCACATTTATTGTGTCATATTTATTTATTTATTCACGTTTGTTATACATATGGACTGGTAATTTTGATATAGGTATTACGCATATTGAGTTAAGCACTAGCACCTTAAGCACAATATTTATTTATACATTTATATATATATATACTTATTTGGTTCGGGGATCAGCGTAGGTAGTTTTATATTTTAAACCCTAAACTGTTGCCTTGCTGCCAGCCCCTCTCTTTTATTCTCCTATCCTGCACTGTATAACTGCTTGTAAGAACTGATGCCTCTAAATCTCTTTTTAAGAAGTGTCTTTAGGTTTGTTACCTGACTCCTGGCCGATCTGATAAGACAATCCAGGGCAACAGCAGGAGGAGCCGAGCTCTCCCTCTGACGTCAGTCGGGAGTCACTCGACCTCACTTGGCTCCTCCTGCTATAGCCCTGGATTGTGTTATCACAGCGGCCCAGAGTCATGTGACAGACCTAAAGACACTTCTCAAAAAGGTATTTAGAGGCATCATTTCTTACAAGCAGTTATACAATACAGGATAGGAGATTAACAAACAGGGGCTGGCAGTGACAGCAGGGAGGGGGGGAGCAGAGACAAAGACACAGACACATACAAACGGAGCTGACAGGCAGGTAGGGGAGGGGGGAGCAGAGAGAAGAGCTGCGGATAATGGAGGCATGCAGGCGGACCACGGTGATCAGGGCTCATTAGCCATGATTATCGTGGTCAGCACAGAGAGGGGGACACAGAAAGTGGCATGATCAGTTTTTTACAGTTTCCAGAGGGGTAGGTTAGACAGCACAAGCACTGATCTCTATTTATTTATTTATTTTAGGGTAACAAACACTTTAACAGGGAGCTGGGATTGTTAGATAGAACCTGCCTAATGTGCTCTGATGCTGCTCATCCTGGCTTGATGTTTCACACTGATCCAATAGTGTTACAGTGTATTGGACAGTGGGAGGAAACCATGCAGATGAGAGCAGGGGATATCTGTACAGCACTGACAATAGACATGGGAGGTGCCACTGTGCATGCTGGATGACTGTACTTATATCTGAGGTGCACATGGGGCTCCTGGTCTTCAGCTGGAAAGTGGAATCCAGGTGGGTTGGGGGCTGTTACTTCTCCCCAGCAGAGGCTACTATGCGGCCTCAGGTGGAGGACCTGAGGGTCAGAAACAGAGATGCTGAAACCAGGGCCGGACTGGGAATGAAAACCAGCCCTGGAAATAATTTCATACCAGCCCCATAGCATTATTATACCGGCCCAACAGCATAGCGCCATTATTTTCTTCTTCATAAAAGGGAAAACCATGCATTTTAAAGCACATTTGAAAAGTGTATTATATATATAGATAAGACAGATATGTTCTGGCAATATATGCTACAGCATAGCAACACAGGACAGATGGTCAGAGGCTGCATATTGGATGGAACAGGAGACATCTTAGGCTGTGCGGACATGGTACAGGAGAGGTCAGAGGCTGCGGACATTATACAGGAGAGGTCAGAGGCTGTGTGGACATTATACAGGAGAGGTCAGAGGCTGTGACATTATACAGGAGAGGTCAGAGGCTGTGAGGACATTATACAGGAGAGGTCAGAGGCTGTGGACATTATACAGGAGAGGTCAGAGGCTGTGCGGACATTATACAGGAGAGGTCAGAGGCTGTGACATTATACAGGAGAGGTCAGAGGCTGTGCGGACATTATACAGGAGAGGTCAGAGGCTGTGCGGACATTATACAGGAGAGGTCAGAGGCTGTGCGGACATTATACAGGAGAGGTCAGAGGCTGTGGACATTAAACAGGAGAGGTCAGAGGCTGTGCGGACATTATACAGGAGAGGTCAGAGGCTGTGCGGACATTATACAGGAGAGGTCAGAGGCTGTGACATTATACAGGAGAGGTCAGAGGCTGTGCAGACATTATACAGGAGAGGTCAGAGGCTGTGACATTATACAGGAGAGGTCAGAGGCTGTGCGGACATTATACAGGAGAGGTCAGAGGCTGTGCGGACATTATACAGGAGAGGTCAGAGGCTGTGCGGACATTATACAGGAGAGGTCAGAGGCTGTGGACATTAAACAGGAGAGGTCAGAGGCTGTGCGGACATTATACAGGAGAGGTCAGAGGCTGTGCGGACATTATACAGGAGAGGTCAGAGGCTGTGCGGACATTATACAGGAGAGGTCAGAGGCTGTGCGGACATTATACAGGAGAGGTCAGAGGCTGTGACATTATACAGGAGAGGTCAGAGGCTGTGCAGACATTATACAGGAGAGGTCAGAGGCTGTGCGGACATTATACAGGAGAGGTCAGAGGCTGTGCGGACATTATACAGGAGAGGTCAGAGGCTGTGCGGACATTATACAGGAGAGGTCAGAGGCTGTGCGGACATTATACAGGAGAGGTCAGAGGCTGTGCGGACATTATACAGGAGAGGTCAGAGGCTGTGCGGACATTATACAGGAGAGGTCAGAGGCTGTGCAGACATTATACAGGAGAGGTCAGAGGCTGTGTGGACATTATACAGGAGAGGTCAGGGGCTGTGCGGACATTATACAGGAGAGGTCAGAGGCTGTGCGGACATTATACAGGAGAGGTCAGAGGCTGTGTGGACATTATACAGGAGAGGTCAGAGGCTGTGTGGACATTATACAGAAGAGGTCAGAGGCTGCGGACATTATACAGGAGAGGTCAGAGGCTGTGGACATTATACAGGAGAGGTCAGAGGCTGTGGACATTATACAGGAGAGGTCAGAGGCTGTGCGGACATTATACAGGAGAGGTCAGAGGCTGTGGACATTATACAGGAGAGGTCAGAGGCTGTGCGGACATTATACAGGAGAGGTCAGAGGCTGTGCGGACATTATACAGGAGAGGTCAGAGGCTGTGTGGACATTATACAGGAGAGGTCAGAGGCTGTGACATTATACAGGAAAGGTCAGAGGCTGTGCAGACATTATACAGGAGAGGTCAGAGGCTGTGGACATTATACAGGAGAGGTCAGAGGCTGTGCGGACATTATACAGGAGAGGTCAGAGGCTGTGACATTATACAGGAGAGGTCAGAGGCTGTGCAGACATTATACAGGAGAGGTCAGAGGCTGTGCAGACATTGTACAGGAGAGGTCAGAGGCTGTGGACATTATACAGGAGAGGTCAGAGGCTGTGGACATTATACAGGAGAGGTCAGAGGCTGTGCGGACATTATACAGGAGAGGTCAGAGGCTGTGCGGACATTATACAGGAGAGGTCAGAGGCTGTGCGGACATTATACAGGAGAGGTCAGAGGCTGTGCAGACATTACACAGGAGAGGTCAGAGGCTGTGCGGACATTATATAGGAGAGGTCAGAGGCTGTGTGGACATTATACAGGAGAGGTCAGAGGCTGTGCGGACATTATACAGGAGAGGTCAGAGGCTGTGCGGACATTATACAGGAGAGGTCAGAGGCTGTGTGGACATTATACAGGAGAGGTCAGAGGCTGTGTGGACATTATACAGGAGAGGTCAGAGGCTGTGCGGACATTATACAGGAGAGGTCAGAGGCTGTGTGGACATTATACAGGAGAGGTCAGAGGCTGTGTGGACATTATACAGGAGAGGTCAGAGGCTGCGGACATTATACAGGAGAGGTCAGAGGCTGTGCGGACATTATACAGGAGAGGTCAGAGGCTGTGCGGACATTATACAGGAGAGGTCAGAGGCTGTGCGGACATTATACAGGAGAGGTCAGAGGCTGTGGACATTATACAGGAGAGGTCAGAGGCTGTGCGGACATTATACAGGAGAGGTCAGGGGCTGTGCGGACATTATACAGGAGAGGTCAGAGGCTGTGGACATTATACAGGAGAGGTCAGAGGCTGTGCGGACATTATACAGGAGAGGTCAGAGGCTGTGCGGACATTATACAGCAGAGGTCAGAGGCTGTGACATTATACAGGAGAGGTCAGAGGCTGTGAGGACATTATACAGGAGAGGTCAGAGGCTGTGTGGACATTATACAGGAGAGGTCAGAGGCTGTGACATTATACAGGAGAGGTCAGAGGCTGTGCAGACATTATACAGGAGAGGTCAGAGGCTGTGCGGACATTATACAGGAGAGGTCAGAGGCTGTGACATTATACAGGAGAGGTCAGAGGCTGTGACATTATACAGGAGAGGTCAGAGGCTGTGTGGACATTATACAGGAGAGGTCAGAGGCTGTGTGGACATTATACAGGAGAGGTCAGAGGCTGTGACATTATACAGGAGAGGTCAGAGGCTGTGAGGACATTATACAGGAGAGGTCAGAGGCTGTGTGGACATTATACAGGAGAGGTCAGAGGCTGTGACATTATACAGGAGAGGTCAGAGGCTGTGCAGACATTATACAGGAGAGGTCAGAGGCTGTGCGGACATTATACAGGAGAGGTCAGAGGCTGTGACATTATACAGGAGAGGTCAGAGGCTGTGACATTATACAGGAGAGGTCAGAGGCTGTGCGGACATTATACAGGAGAGGTCAGAGGCTGTGCGGACATTATACAGGAGAGGTCAGAGGCTGTGGACATTATACAGGAGAGGTCAGAGGCTGTGGACATTATACAGGAGAGGTCAGAGGCTGTGCAGACATTATACAGGAGAGGTCAGAGGCTGTGCAGACATTATACAGGAGAGGTCAGAGGCTGCGGACATTATACAGAGAGAGCTGACATGGACATCTAAGGGGACAGCAGTAAGGCACACTCTCAGGCTCACCTGCTGCAATCACATCATGCTGCTGCTGGCACAAGAAGTTTTGTGTGGGACAGTGTGGGAGGAGGGATCGGCGTCGGCGCGCCCGTGTCAGTCTTGCTGGCACAGGCAGTCAGAGTCAGTTGGTCCATCATCCACCCCGCCGTACAGCCGCTGCGTGACGTCATGCCGCTCACAGCGGCTGACGTGGAATAGTAAATATCGGACAGACCGTCCGTCACTCTGTAGCGTAGCGCAGCGGGGGCCGGGGGCGGGGCTGCAGCGGCCATCATCACAGCGGCGCGGCCCCAATGCTTAAAGCGGCGCTGCGGCCCTATGTTAAAGCGGCGCTGCGGCCCCATGTTAAAGCGGCCCCATGTTACAGCGGCCCTAGGGCCGTCGGCCCACCGGGAAATTTCCCGGTATCCCGGTTAGCCAGTCCGGCCCTGGCTGAAACCCAGGGAGGCTTTTGAGGGCTAACTGAGGGAGGATTTTCATTGATCTCGTCTGCTATCACGGAGTATGACTTGCGGACAAGGGCCATGTGTGTACAGACTTCCCACAGGGATCCTAGAGACTGCTGCTGTTTAAATGCCCCTCTTGGTGCTAGAAAGTCAACGGGCTGGGTGTAAGCTAAAGCTTTTGCTAATACAAGCAAAGGAATTATTCTTCCCATGCAAGTGCTGTATGGTTCAGCAGAAGATCTGCTATTCAGTTCCACTAAGTGAGGCCAAGTGAGAGTTGTCTTCACCTGTACATAGGTGAATTTGGAGTATCCCACTAATCCCTTTTCCTATCCAAGTTCTCCAAAAAAATCACCAAAAACAAATCCCCCAGACTGGTCATTGAAGAAAATGAGTGAAAGAGTGTGTGCACCTGGCAGCATGTGAAAATACCCGTTATCTGGCAACAGGATAAGAGGAAGACCCAAGAAAGATCTTTACTCAGCAGTCCCTTCGGGAGTAGTGCTACATACAGATCTCTGCTCTCCCTAGTACAACTTCCCCCAGGACAAATTCCCTCTGTGCAGGTCTCCACCCTCCTTAGTACAACTCCCCCAGTACAGATTTTCTCTGTGCTGATCTTCGCTCTCCTTAGTACAGCTCCCCCAGTACAGATACCCCCAAGTACAGACCCTCCCTAGTACAACTGCCCCAAGAACAAACCTCTCCCCCCTGTGCAGTTCATCTTTCCCAAGTACAGATCTCTGCTCTCCCTAGTACAACTCCCCCCATGACAAATTCCCTCTGTGCAGGTCTCCACCATCCTTAGTACAATTCCCCCAGTACAGATTTTCTCTGTGCTGATCTCCGCTCTCCTTAGTACAGCTCCCCCAGTACAGATACCCCCAAGTACAGACCCTCCCTAGTACAACTGCCCCAAGAACAAACCTCTCCCTCCTGTGCAGTTCCCCTTTCCCAAGTACAGATCTTCTTCCCCTTAGTACAGCTTCTCCCAGTACATTTCCCCAGTGGCGTAGCGTGGTGGGTGCAGGGGGGGCCGGCCGTACCGGGCGCAACATTTGGGGGGGGCGCATCCCGCACCAGTGTCACTCTAGCAAACTTTAAAAATTCTTCCTAGTGTGTCACTCCAGCCGACGCCATCTTCAGGCTAAACGATGGCCGGCCGTCGCCCTGTGATTGGGCCAACATTGTCATGTGTGGCAGCGGGGCTGGCCAGTGGCAGAGCCCCGCCTTGCTTCTGGAGCCCGCCTCGCTGTCTTCTAAGTCAGATCTGCATGTGCCTCCGTCCCGCCTCCTCTAAGCTCTCACAATCCTACCGACCCGCCCCCTGTAAGGGCTCGTCTTCACCATGTGGCATAGCGGATGGATCATGAAAACAGGTAAGTAATTTTGCTGGCTGCAGGACAAGACACAGCCTGGGGATGAGGCGTAGTTAACAGTGTAGTGTAGTGGGTAGTGGGTAGTGTAATGTAGTGTAGTGGGTAGTGTAGTGTAGTGGGCAGTGTAGTGTAGTGGACAGTGTAGTGTAGTGTCGTGGGTAGTGTAGTGGACAGTGTAGTGTAGTGTAGTGGACAGTGTAGTGGGTAGTGTAGTGTAGTGGACAGTGTAGTGTAGTGGACAGTGTAGTGTAGTGGACAGTGTAGTGTAGTTTAGTGGGTAGTGAAGCGTAGTGTAGTGGACAGTGTAGTGGACAGTGTAGTGTAGTGTAGTGGACAGTGTAGTGTAGTGTAGTGGGTAGTGTAGTGGACAGTGTAGTGTAGTGGGTAGTGTAGTGGACAGTGTAGTGTAGTGGACAATGTAGTGTAGGGGGTAGTGTAGTGGGCAGTGTAGTGTAGTGGGTAGTGTAGTGGACAGTGTAGTGTAGTGGGCAGTGCAGTGGTTAGTGTAGTGTAGTGGTCAGTGTAGTGGTTAGTGTAGCGTAGTGGTCAGTGTAGTGTAGTGGGTAGTGTAGTGTAGTGGGTAGTGTAGTGTAATGGTTAGTGTAGTGGACAGTGTAGTGTAGTGGGTAGTGTAGTGGACAATGTAGTGTAGTGGGTAGTATAGTGGACAGTGTAGAGTAGTGGGCAGTGTAGTGTAGTGTAGTGGGCAGTGTAGTGTAGTTGGCAGGTAGGAATCAGGTAGGTCAGTGTAAGGGTCAGTGTCGTGGACATGTAGGTCAGTGTAGAGGTCAGTGTAGTGGACAGGTAGGTTAGTGTAGTGGCCAGTACAGGAATCAGGTATGTTAGTGTAGTGGACAGGTAGGTCAGTATAGGAATCAGGCTGGTCAGTACTATTGTAGGAAGGGACTCAGGGAGTGCTAAAAGTCTGCAGGTTAGGGGGCGCAAATTACTTGCCTTGCCCTGGGCACTGACAACCCACGCTACGCCACTGCATTTCCCTCCCCCCAGTATATATCTCTCCCCCTCCAGTTCAGCTCCCCTAAGTATAGATGCCCCTTAATATAGATCTCCCCATCCATGAAACACACTCACCAATCAAACCAGCCAGTTCAGAGAGAGGGGAAGTAATCCCCTGGTTGCATTATGAAACCAGAGCTGAGGAGCACTTAAAGCGGAGTTGCGGCCACAAAATCGACATAATCTATTTTGGGCCATCCGCTTGCTATTGGTTACCTGAAAAAGAAATGGATAGTTACAATTTTTTTTTTTTGTTTCCTTACCTTGTTATTGAAGAAAATATACTCACCTTTCTTCCACTTCTTTCCTCTGCGGCCGCGGCCAGCACTGTCACTTCCTCTTTGCATTGATTCCTGGGAGCTGAATGTCATCGCTCCCAGGAATCAATGCGCCTGCACCGGCCCTGACGTCAGTTCCGGTGCGGCGCCTCACTCCCTGCTAAACAGCTTCTGGGCATGCCCAGAAGCTGTGGAGGGATGACGCGCCCGCACCGGAAGTGACATTGGGGCCGGTGCAGGTGCATTGATTCCTGGGAGAAGAGGACACAGAAGAGGACACCGAAGAGGACGCGCTGGCTTCAGCTGCCCACATCCGAGATGGCAGAAGATTTTTTCAAGGTAAGTATTTCTTCTAAAAACTAAGTGCGACCCGGGACAGCCCTGACTGTCCCGGGGGTATTTTTATTGAAAAAAAAAATTTGTGGCCGGAACTCCGCTTTAAGGAAATCTTTCCTTGATCTGCCTGTGTCAGACCTGAGGCACCAAGAGTGGCAACTGCTTTGTACAGCATTGTCAGTTCTAGCAGACAACAGCAACTGCGCCAGGGATGCTCTTGGGGGGTTTTGAACCCCCTTATCCCCCTCTTATCTACGCCCCTAGAGGCAGAGTGCTGCAATGTTTTCAGGAAGCTATCTACAGCACCCTGCCAGCCCCTCCCAACAGCTATGATCTACTAGAATTTCATAGAGGGGCACAGAGACTAGTGATGATGCCACTTGATCTAAAATAAGGTGTATAATGAAAGTGGAAAGTTTTTATTTAAAAATGTCATTAGCCTGTTGACGAGGGGGGAATAGGGAAGACAAAATATTAAGATTAAGTGTAAACTAGCCTGTGCTGCAAAATGTTTCTGGCCTGTGCGGACTGTGGCTGTCAGCGTTCAGGTGCCTTTTCTGGGCTGGCAATCATGCTCAAATTAATTGTCCTCAATTACATGTTAATTGCGTGTTAATTACCATCATCTTTGCAAAGACAGAATATTTATAGCTGCCGCAGATACGTCTCCTGCACCTTCCCTACCTATCCCGTTTATTAATAGTTTGTTTCTAAGAAAGATCAACAGCCATGGGGGATTGTGTGATGAGCAGACAGGCGCGCGGAGAGATCAATAGACAAAGTGCATTGAAGATAGTCAGTGGAATCTGGCTTACTGACAGAGCTAATGATGACTCATATTTCATATGGGATAGTCTCTAGAAGCGGAATCACTTACATAGAAAGTATAGTGTGTTTTCTGTAAGTACACATTCTCAGCTGCTGTAACATTTACCCAAATGTAAGTTTTTATGAGTCTTTCATGTTTTACCTGCTTGCTGTTCCGTATTTTGATTACTCAAGTTTCTGTTCGGTTTTGTAAATTCTCCCTCTAGTGGTTGTCTGGATATCAGGGAACGTGATTTGCTTTCAGTGCCTAAAGAGGAACTAGACTGTATAAAACAAATATTGTGAGCGGGAGTATCTTTATTGGAGGGAGACATTCTAGGTCTCCTTTGCAATACATGCAGGGGAGGACTGGGCCGGGGGGCAGGGGGGCAATTGCCCCCCAGGGCTGCTTTGACGTCCTGTAAAAAGGCTGCACTGCTTCTGCCACAGACATGCCTAAAGGGTTCCTGGTGAAAGGAAGTAAAAAGTCCCTGCCGCTGACCTACTGAGTGCGGGATGAAGACAAGGACAGAGCGCAGGCCTCCCTCCCCAGCATGGATGGGGTAAACTGTGTCTGAGCAGAGGCCGGTTCCATGCCCCACTGGAGACTCTCCTCCCCTGGCCAGCCCCAACCGAGCTGTCCCAGCTCCCCCCAACTGCCCCCTGCTGGCCAGGTTGGGAATCTGGATTCAGCCGGTGAGTAGAGAGTACCTGGAGCAGGGCTTCTATCTCGAATGGGGGTCAGGAGAAGGAAGGGAAGGGAGAGTGGGGGCGAGTCGCTGCACCATGGGCCTCTAGTTTGCACTTGCCCCCTGGGCTGAACGTTGCCAGTCTGCCCCTGAATACCTGGGTGACTGAAGGGCGGTAAAAACAGACGGCTGAGCCATAGGTTTACCCAGGGCTTTTTTTCTCAGAGAATAGGTGCAGGAACTCGTCCCTTCCAAGTCACCCCTTGACCCCGCCCCTACCCACCTCCGAGAGCTGTTTCTTGGTTCCACTACTTACCCACCTCCCAGTACCATTCCTTTTAGAGAATACAGAACCAAGTATCATTGTGTGGTGCTAAGTATTTTGTATGGAATTTGTTAATAATAACAAGAAAGGCAGTGAAATACACTATACTGTCAAAAGTATTGGGACGCCTGCCTTTACACGCACATGAACTTTAATGGCTTCCCAGTTATAGCTTGTAGGGTTCAATATTGAGTTGGCCCATCCTTTGCAGCTATAACAGCTTCAACTCTTCTAGGAAGGGTGTCCACAAGGTTTAGGCATGTCAGGCACTGATGTTGAAGAGAAGGTCCAGCTCGCAATCTCCACTCTAGTTCATCCCAAAGGACTCTGTGCAGGCCAGTCAAGTTCCTCCACCCCAAACTCACTCATCCATGTCTTTATGGACCTTGCTTTGTGCAGTCATGTTGGAACAGGAAGGGACAATCCCCAAACTGTTCCCACAAAGTTGAGAGCATAAAATTGCCCAAAATGTCTTGGTATGTTGACGCCTTAAGAGATCCCTTTACTGGACCTAAGGGGCCAAGCCCAACCTCTGAAAAACAACCCCACATCATATTTCCCCCTCCACCAAAATATTTGAACCAGTGCACAAAGCAAGGTCTATAAAGACATAGATGAACAAGTTTGGGGTGGAGGAACTTAAATGGCCAGTACTTAACCTGAAAGCGCACCAATGCGCTTCTGGAAGAATGGTCAAACATTCCCAAAGACACACTCCTAGACCTTGTGGACAGCCTTCCTAGAAGAGTTGAAGCTGGTATTGATGCAAACGGTGGGTCAACTCAATTTGAACCCTATGGACTAAGACTGGTATGCCATTAAAGAGGAAGTAAAGTAAAAAAAAAAAAACGTGAAAAAAAAAGCCCTGTAAAGAGAAAGGCATAATGAGCTAGTATGCATCGCATACTAGCTCATTATGTAGTACTTACCTTAAAACGAAGCCCCCGCCGTGCCGCCACCTCAGCGACAGGACGGCGACATGTCCTGCCGTCCCGCTTCCGGGTTCGCGTCCTCCGGCCATCTGATTGGCCGGAGGCGCGATTACATCACTCCCGCGCATGCGCGCGGGAGCCGCCGTTCACGGCACTGAGCTCTGAAGGAACGGCACGGGTGGCCGTTCCCTCAGAGCGCCTGCGCCGATGACGTCATCGGCAGTTTGCGCTTTAAATATCTCCTAAACGGTGCAAGTTTGGGAGATATTTATAGCACCTATAGGTAAGCCTTAATATAGGCTTACCTATAGGTAAAAGTTATACAAGAGGGTTTACAACCTCTTTAAAGTTCATGTGCGTGTAAAGACAGGTGTCCCAATACGTTTGATAATATAGTGTAGATCTAGCAACAACAGACAACCCAGCGACAATCTAGTCCCAACAGCCAGCATCAAGAGACCCTCTAGCAGCCAGCAACATTAGACCCCTCCCACAACAGCAGATACCTCCCAGCATTGATTGACCCCCTGCAACATAAGCCAACTCAAGCAAATATATCACCTCCAGCAACAATAGATGCCCCAGTAGCCAGCATCAAAAGACCCTCCAGCAGCCAGCAACAAAGACCCCTCCCTCAACAATACATCCCAACCAGCAACTACTGACCTCCCAGCAACATAAGAATACACACCCCATGCACAACAGAAGAACTCCCCAGCAACAATAGACCCCATTCCTTCACAAAAATAGATCCCCTCCAGCAACAATAGATTCCCCAGCAGCCAGCATCAATAGACCCTCCAGCACACTCCAGCACCTCTTGCCATTACATACATTCAGTTCTGGAGGTGCTGGAACTGCTTTCCTCCACTTTCCCGCTGAAAAATAAGCACTCAAGTTACTCCTACCAAACCGCTAAGCTGCAAGCTAACATGTGCCAGCAGTTGCAATACGACACGGTAAAAATCATAGGTGTGCGCAGTCTATTGCATGCGGGTGTGCACCACAAAGCCCATACACATAAATGTGAGCGTGATTGGCGTAAGTAGGGCAGTAGACTGTCACTATTTATTTATTTTTTTTACAATTTTATTTATTTAAAATAGTATTTATTTATTTATTTTTTTACAATCCTTTTAGGAGCCCTGTTGGGGGGCTTTGGTGAAATACCAGGGGTCTAACAGGACTTTGAAACAGAGAAAAGGACTGAAGGCAGAAATTGCTCAATGCCTTTCTCTGCAGCCTCAGCTGCACTGGACAGTGAATGAATGGGAAGTGCTCTGTGCTGAGGTTTCCTGAACATTTACAAACTGAAGTATAGTAAACACAGTGTACTATGTTTCTGTTATAAATGAACAAAGTGTGTGATCGGTACCGAGCTTCACTGTGTTCATTCAAAAAAGGAAAGAGCTAGTAAATTACATATTTACCAACTCCTTGCCCACTCTCCGTTCTGAATTGGTCCCCCCACAGCAGCAAAAAAGACAAAAAGAAGAGGAAGAGAAGCCAGCAGCGCTGCAGGGAGGGGGGGGGGGGGCATGGGAGCACACAGGGGGACATGGGCACTTGGGCAGCAAAAAAAGAAGAAGAACAGGGACAAGAGGGCTGGTGGGGACAACACATACAGTATTGGTACTGATTCCTCCTGTGGCATCTGAATGTCAGCGGAAGAGGAGGATAAGCCTACTTTCAGCTGCTGCAGGAAGAAAATACAACTTGGTTCCAGCAAATGTCACCCCCCACTGCCCCTCCTGTCCAGGTTCTGGGGGTTGGGCAAAGATGGATCTTGGTCTATCCTTTACCTGCCAGCAATTGTTGAGTAGAACATGACTGAGGGGTCACTGACCCCCAAATTAAGGTGTACCCAGTAAGCATGCTTAGGGTGAAAATTATATTACCTGTTACATCTGGCAGGTGAAACGGCCACCAAATATGACCAATTCAAGTGCAAGGGACTGCGCTGCAGCAGCGTGTAATGTATGTGGTTGCTGCATGGTGCTGCAGGCTTTCAATGGTAAGCACAGGCAGTGAAGAGGTGACAAATCTACCACTGAATTCTATCAGTGGGGGTGGCAAAATAGCCTCTTGTCCAAGCCGCTTGCTGAGCCAAAGCTTTACTGCCTCCTGACCACAGAGGTGCGATTGCAGCATGTCACAGTGAAAATGATATCACCTTTTTACATTTGGCAGGTGAAATCACCACCAAATGTGGGCTATTTAAGTGCATGGGACTGCATCACAACTGCTCTGCAGCAGCATGTAGTGCCTGTGGTTAGATTGGCGGCATTTTTTTAATGCCCCCCTGAAAACCAATCCATGGTGGGTTGCATTTCAGAGGCATTTGAAAGGAAGCTCAGTGGTCAAAATGCCTGTTTGAACCAGTGAAAGCCCACAGCACCATGTCTGCATATAAAATTCCTTCTGTGTAAATGGGGCAAAATCAAATGTTCTCAATCTATATTCTCTGCAGATCGAATGTGTG
This sequence comes from Pelophylax lessonae, assembly GCF_965119305.1. Lineage (NCBI taxonomy): Eukaryota > Metazoa > Chordata > Amphibia > Anura > Ranidae > Pelophylax > Pelophylax lessonae. Next base: position 34,216,689 of record NC_138777.1, read on the forward strand.
AAAGGGGAAAATACTTAATTAGGGCCACTAGATGGAGCTGAAGAGAATACTTCTAAAGGTTATCGCCATCTAGTGGTAATAATGCAGTATTTTCCCCAATCACACATTCAGCCTGCAGAGAATATAGCCTTAAAGTGGAGTTCCGGCCAAAAATACATTTTTAAGATAAAAATACCCCCCTAATCCTAACATATCGCCAATTACACTAACACTATTCCCACATTACAGTACAGTATAGTATTTTAAGGTAGATAATTTCTTACCTTTAAAATTGATTGCAGAGCGTGGCCATCTCCGGTGTGGGCGTCTGAAGCCGCTGTGTCCCCCGCTGTGTCCCTCTTCCTGGTTTTTGGCTACCCAGAATGCCGATCGCAATCTCGCGCATGCGCTGTAGATTGCGATCGGCAATCAGAGGAGCGGCCGGCCATGCCCATTGCCTCCTGGGATTGATGACGCACATCTCCCAGGACGCAATGCGAAACCGGAAGTGACGTCCGCAGAAGGAGGAAGTCGGACAAAGATTCCCCTAAAATAAGGTAAGTGACCCCAAAAAAATATTGCCAAATTCTTTTTTAACATGCTTTTCCCTACAGGAATCTGTAAAGAAGAAAATGAGGGTGGAACTCCGCTTTAAAGCATTTATTTTTACCCCATTTACCTAGAATGAATGCATGTGGCTGCAATGTGGTTCCCTTCACTTGAAAGAGTCATGTTTTGTGGCAGTTCTGCCTTCCAATCGTGACATGCTGCAGAATTTTTCAAGTATCACAGTTGCAGCATTATGTGCTACCCATTCTGCCTGTTTTTGCAAAGTTTAGATGGGCAGTAATAACGCACTTCAACTTTTTTTGTACCGCCCCCCCCTGGCTGCCAGTGTGAATGAGGCCCTACTGATAAAACACTGCAATAATCAGACTTCCAGAGGATTTCCCATTAAAGGGACACAGAGACTGTTGTTGGATTAATGTAACAAATGCTGTGACTGTGACAGGTAACCAATTATTGGATACATTCTACACGCTATTTATCTTTCAGAGAATACATTGTTTAGCTTTTGAAAGCGTAATGTTTCTTTTTGGGTGAATGCGCCTGCCTCTTGTTTGTTTTTTGTTTTTTTACTTCTAGCTGCTTTGTGATAAGACATAATTTTTCACATATCACAGACTTTGTCAACCCTTTGAAAAGCAATCTGTAGGGAATCGCTTTTCAGAGGCCTTTGACATATGCCTGTTTTAAGCCTATAAATGCGACACCACATTGTCGCGACCACAGGAATTGCATGTGGTTACAGGACGATCGAGTCGCTTGAATGGGTCACTTATGACAGTGGTACTGCCCACCAAACACAAGAAGGGGTGGGGGGGGGGGTTTATAAGGAATCACAGCCTGTGGGATGTGTACAACTAAGTCCAGCTCCCCCTGCAGCTTGAAGTGTAAGGTCACCTTTCAGGAAGATTTTCAGAAAATCCCGCTATGTAATCCTAGATCCAATGAATAGCACACACCAGAGCTCCCCCTGTTGGAAATGGTAAAGGTCCTCCCATTACATCAATGCATAGAAAAGATGATGTCCTGTAAGCAGTGGTGTATTTTGGTTTTGTGCTGCCCTAGGCAAGACTAAAATTGGGCGCCCCCCTCCTCCTCCTATGTAAATTTGCTCCACTCCTTCTTTTTTAACAGATATGACTCCCTCCAAAATTGAAGGACTACAAGTCCCAGCATAAACCCCTGAGATCTCACGAGGGGGGGGGGGGTGAGGGGGGATGAGAAAAAGTGGGGGCAGGTGAGGGGGGATGAGAGAGAGGGGGATGAGTGAGAGGGGGGATGAGAGAGAGAGAGGGGGTGTGAGAGAGAGAGGGGGGATAAGGGGGGGTGAGAGAAGGGGGGGACGAGAGAGTGAGGGAGAGAGAGAGGGGGGATGAGAGAGAGAGAGGGGGGATGAGAGAGAGAGGGATGAGAGAGAGGGGGTGATAGAGAGAGGGGTGAGAGAGATGAGAGAGGGGGATGAGAGAGAGAGAGAGAGGGCTGAGAGAGATGAGAGAGAGAGGGGGGTGAGAGAGATGAGAGAGAGGGGGGGATAGGTGAGAGAGATGAGAGAGAGAGGGGGGATAAGAGAGAGGGTGGTGACAGAGAGAGAGGGGGGAGGGTTGAGAGAGAGAGAGGGGGTGAGAGAGTGAGAGGGGGGATGAGAGAGGCAACTCTAGCAATCAGTGACCAATAGAGTCTCAGGTGGAGGGGGGCAGCTTTTTTGCTGGCCCCCTGCAAAGTACCGCCCTAGGCCTGGGCCTTGTTGGCCTAGGCCAAAATACAGCACTGCCTGTAAGCTGCACATGGCTGAAGATCTAGTGTGAGGAAGTGTAACAGCCTCAGCCTGGGCTACAACCAGGCCACACCCCCAACATGTTTAACTCCGCCTCATGACTAAGCTCCAGAGGTGGAGCGAAACGCGTTGGTAGACGTGGCCTGGTTGGAGCCCAGGCTGAGGCTGTTACACTTCCTTACACCAGCCCTGCAGCGATGTGCGGCTTACAAGACATCTTCTTCCCTATACATTGATGCTTGGTGCTGGGGCGTGCTCCACCCTGGATGCAACTAATAGTGTCTGGCTTAAAGCGGAGCTCCACCCAAAAGAGTAAGCTCCACTTATCTGCTTTCTCCCCCCATCTGCTGCCACATTTGGTACCTTTTTGGGGGAGGGGGGGACTTGTTTTTTTTTTTTTTCAAAATATATATACCATATTTTGAAGACTCTATAACTTTCAAACAGACTAAATAATATACTTAATAATATACTGGGTTATTTTTATTTATTTATTTATTTTCAAATTTATGAAGATAGTTTATTTATTTGCAAACAGAAAATAAGAAAAAAATTGTTTTTTTTTTTTAATTTCCAGTATTTTTTTCGTTTATATAGCAAAGAGTAAAAAAAAAAAAAAAAAAAAACCCAGTGGACTTTGTTTGAAAAAAAATTATATAAATTAAATTTTCCATACATTGTTGCGTTAACCACTTGCCGTCCAGACATATATACTGCGGCATATATATACTGCGGCAGGCTAGCTCGGCTGTACAGGTACGTCGGTTCGTGGGAGTGGTACTGGGAGGCAGTGGCGTAGCGTGGGGGGTGCAGGGGGGGCTGGCCGCACCGGGCGCAACATCTGGGGGGGGGGAATCTGCAGTATCTGTCTGACTCCGACATACACATTTCGCACACTGTCTGCGGCTGCCTCCATCTTTAGGCTGGGAGATGTCCAGCGCGGCCGCCCTATGGCTGAAAATGGCGGGTCGGGTCGGGGCGGGGCGGGGCTGGACTGTGCCTCACCTGTCCATTGGTGTAGGGTGGGGTGGCATGGCAAGCCAAGCCCCGCCTATGCTGCCTCTCCTCACTGCTCGGTCAATTTCGCAGCGAGTAAGTCAGCAGCCTGGCGCTGTCACAGAGTGGGTTTTTTTTTTTAATCACCTGATTAGAGCCAGAGGCTCTAATAGGCTTCAAAAAAGGGTGGACCCGGGGCGCAGAGCAGTGCGCCCCGAGCCCACCCATTCTGTGACAATAGCGAATGAAAATTTGCTATTGTCACACGGATCCTCCTGGCCAATCAGGAAGCGGGTCCCAGACCCGATTCCTGATTGGCCGAAAGGCGAACGCATGCCATTGGCCGAGGAGGAGGCGGGAGGACTCGAGGAGACGCGGGGAACTGAGGAGAAGCCGCTGCTGCAGGTAAGTCTCTCTGCTTTGAAGGGGGCACGCTGGTCTCTCTGCATTGAAAGGGGGCACGATGATCTCTCTGCATTGAAGGGGGGCACGCTGGTCATTTTGCATTGAAAGGGGGCACGCTGGTCTCTCTGCATTGAAAGGGGGCACGCTGGTCATTCTGCATTGAAAGGGGGCACGCTGGTCATTCTGCATTGAAAGGGGGCACGCTGGTCTCTCTGCAATGAAAGGGGGCACGCTGGTCATTCTGCAGTGAAAGGGGGCACGCTGGTCATTCTGCATTGAAAGGGGGCACGCTGGTCTCTCTGCAATGAAAGGGGGCACGCAGGTCTCTCTGCATTGAAAGGGGGCACGCTGGTCATTCTGCAATGAAAGGGGGCACGCTGGTCTCTCTGCAATGAAAGGGGGCACGCTGGTCATTCTGCATTGAAAGGGGGCACGCTGGTCATTCTGCATTGAAAGGGGGCACGTTGGTCTCTCTGCATTGAAAGGGGGCACGCTGGCCATTCTGCATTGAAAGGGGGCACGCTGGACATTCTGCATTGAAAGGGGGCATGCTAGTCACTCTGCATTGAAAGGGGGCACGCTGGTCATTCTGCATTGAAAGGGGGCGCGCTGGTCTCTCTGCATTGAAAGGGGGCACGCTGGTCTGTCTGCATTGAAAGGGGGTACGCTGGTCTGTCTGCATTGAAAGGGGGCACGCTGGTCTCTCTGCATTGAAAGGGGGCACGCTGGTCATTCTGCATTGAAAGGGGGCACGCTGGTCATTCTGCATTGAAAGGGTGCACGCTGGTCTCTCTGCATTGAAAGGGGGCACGCTGGTCATTCAAACTTGTATTTAGATGCATTTTACTTTAATTAGTAATTACATCAGTATTTTCATAACAAACAATACATGTGCTTAGGGGGTAAGGGTTTCTTTAACTAATCTAGTGGAATAGACTCGAGTGCTAAAATCCCGCGGGTTAGGGGGCGCAAATTACTTGCCTTGCCCCTAGTGCTGAGAACCCACGCTACGCCACTGCTGGGAGGCGAGCACGTGCTGCCTGCGGCGCACTCCCACCCCCACTAGGCAGTGGGGATGCCGATCCACGGGACTTGCGGCTCCGATTGCCGCCCGGCACCTGCGATCGCTCCCCGTTGAGAAAGAACACCGGTCAGCTGTTGTAAACACAGCTGACTGTTCTTCTCTATGGAATGATTACAGAGCTCATGTGATCCTTCTATATAGGAACACATGTCTCTATGATAATTTCAAAAGTCCTTCCCCCCACAGTTAGAAAACACTCCCCTAGGCTCACACTTAACCCTTTGATCACCCCCAGGTTAACCCCTTCCCTGCCAGTGTCATTAGTACAGTAGCAGTGCATATTTTTAGCACTGATTACTGTAGTAATGTCACTGGTCCCCCCAAAAGTGTCAAAAATGTCAGTTAGGGGTCCGATCTGTCCGCCGCAATCTCGCAGTCCCACTAAAAATCGCTGATCGCCGCCATTACTAGTAAAAAAAAAAAAAATAGTAAAAATGACATAAATCTTTCCCCTAGTTTGGAGACGCGATAAATTTTGCGCAAACCAATCAAAATACGCTTATTGCGATTTTTTTCTTTATCAAAAATATGTAGCAGAATACAAATTGGCCTAAAATGATGAAAAAAATGGATTTATTTTTTTTTTAATTGGGAATGTTTTATAGCAGAAAGTGAAAAATCTATATATTTTTTTCAGAATTGTCGCATTTTTTTTGTTTATTTATATACAGATGATTGATAGATAGATAGATAGATAGACAGACAGACAGACATACAGATAGACAGATAGACAGATAGATAGATAGATAGATAGATAGATAGATAGATAGATAGATAGATAGATAGATAGATAGATAGATAGATAGATAGATAGATAGATAGATAGATAGATAGATAGATAGATAGATAGATAGATAGATAGATAGATAGATAGATAGATAGATAGATAGATAGATAGATAGATAGATAATAGTTTGAAGACTCTATAACTTTCACACAGACTAAATAATATACTTAAGGATATACTGGGTTATTTTTTTTCCCCAAGTTTATGAAGAAAGTTTATTTATTTGCAAACAAAAAAATAAGAAAAACTTGTTTTTTTTTTTATTTCCAGTGTTTTTTTTGTTTATATAGCAAAGAATAAAAAAAAAAAAAAAAACCTAGTGGCATTTGTGTGACAAAAATTATATAAATTGAATTTGCATCCATTGTTTCATGACCGTGCAATGGTCAGTTAAAGTAGCACAGTGCTGAATAGGAAAAAAAATGCTCTGCTCATGAAGGTGGTAAAACCTTCCAGAGGTCAAGTGGTTAGGAAAGCTTTATTGTAATTTTCTTTCAAGTTCAAATCAATATATATTGGATCCGTTGTTATGGGGCCCTCAGAAGCAAACATACCTCTCTGGTTATGATGTTCTCTCTGAAGCATCAACAATAATGTATCGGAGTTGATTAAAGTTAGCTTTATAAATTGAAAGCATAATATGCCAAGGAATGGAAATGGTGGAAGTGGTGCTTCTCCATCTGTGCTGCTGGGAGTGTCCCTGGAGTGATCAGTTTCCGGCACCTACTGGATACCAGGCTCACTCTATCCTTCCTTTGGCGTCTGCATGGCAGTGATCCGCCCCATTCCTTAGGATATAAATCTGACGAGTATGATGACATATCTCCTTCATGTCCTGCTTGCACTTCATACTTTTTGGCTAGCACCTTTGCTGTTATCCTCACAATACAATCGGTAAGATTCCCTTCCATTCACTATGCACGTGTATTTTTCAGCTGTTGCACCATGGGGTTTCTCCTTTTTTTTGTTATCTTTTTGGCATTGGTCATTTGTGGCACCACTGGTTTTATTTATTTTATTTATTTCAGGTTCTTATATAGCGCTGTCAAGTTATGCAGTACTTTACATATACATTGCACATTCACATCAGTCCCTCCCCTCAAGGAGCTTACAATCTAAGTTCCCTAACTCACATTTATACATACATAGTAGGGCAAATTTTATTTATTTATTTTTTATACAGGATCCAATTAACCTACTAGCATGTCTTTTGGAGTGTGGGAGGAAACCGGAGTACCCAGAGGAAGCCCACGCAGGCACAGGGAGAACATACAAACTCCAGGCAGGTAGTGTCATAGTTGGGATTTGAACCAGTGACCTTCTTGCTGCTAGGTGAAAGTGCTAACCACTACACCACTGTGCCGCCTGTTTTCTGTGTCCTTCTTCTTTTTCTGGCTCTTAGCTTGAACTTTTTCACCGTATCTGGTTCACATGCGACCTCAGGAGGTAATGCCCCCCCTAATTGGTCCTTTTACACATTTTCATTATTTGTTGACCAAGACTATATCGGATTATGATGAACACACATATTATGTCTAATATATAATATTTTTTTCTGAACAGAACACGTGGTCATATAAGTGTTGAAATCACGGATCTAACATCCATCCTTTCCTTGGGGTTGTTTCTTTCTCCCTCCTTCCCCCCCTATCTCGGACCGTCTGGCGCCGACCCGCCTCAGCGCATACCCACATCGTGCATCCAGCAATGGATAACAATTCTATCTTTACTATTGAATCCCAGATTTTTCTTAGAGAATCTCTGGTTGATATCTGTTAATTTCCTTTATTTATATGTAAGTATCAGATTTCCAGATTTTTTTATGTGAATTAGTTGAACTTATTGGTGTATTTTTCATAATGAAATGAGATGTGTGCCTAGTTGACTAATCTCTCTACTCACAGATTATCTCTATAAAACTCCTGAAGAGTGGATGCGATTTCCACGAAACGCGTAGAGATATTAAATGTCTATATTGATCAGGACACGGATCATGGATTATTCATGGGAAAAGGGATGACCTATTGGTTATGCAGATTCTTTATATTCTCATATGTATTTTTGACTTGAATATTAACCACTTAACGTCTAGCCACGTAGATCTACGTCGGCTGACTTTGCGTGGTTATACCGGGATGATGCCTCTAGCTAGAGGCATCATCCCGGTACCGTTGTTTGAAGTCGACGGTCGGCTTTCAGTCGGTAATGACCGATGTGGCTCAGGAGCCGCTCGATCGTTACCCGGGGGGGGGGGGGCGGGAGGGGACGTCCCCCTCCCGCCGCCTTCCGTGGCTTTGCTCGGGGCTCCCGTCCCACCGTCAGGCTAAGTCGCCTGACAAGTTGCCCCGGCGTGAACCGGGACTTACACAATGGGGGAGATTTAATCAAACTGGAGAGTGCAAAATCTGGTGCAGCTGGCCATGGTAGCCAATTAACTTCTAACTTCAGCTTCTAACTTTGGCTTGTTCAATCAGGCTTTGACAAATAGCCCTCGTTTTACACTGAACGCGGCTTTGTAATCGAGCAAGTTCATCTGAACCCGCACAATTTCAAAGCCGCATTTCAGTCTGACTTCGGGGGGGGGCGACTTGACAGACATCTCTGCAGCTTCATGCACGGATGTTTATTAAACCCCCCCCCCCCCCTCCGAAGTCACCAAAAGTAGTGCGGTTCCTGCAAATTCAAACCAATTGCGACGCTCCCATTGCCCCAAAAACGCTGCAATTTGACACGCAATTTGACCTGTCGAATCGCACCGATGTGAACGGGGGTGAAAACCTGCAAGCTGATTGGTTTCTATGCAGAGCCGTACCAGACTTTTGAACTCTCGAGTTTTAGTAAAGCCCCCCCCCAAAGTGTCTCCAGGACATGTCTAAAGGAAAATCTCCCTTATTTAAAAAAAAAAAAAGGTTTAAGGTTTTAATTACTCCATAATCTATCCAAAACTAAGAAAGAAGAGGTTCTGGCTGGAGATACACTTTACTTTTCCAATATGTAAACGCTTCTGGAGAAAATGAAAACATTTTCTCCTTTTAATAAAAAGAAAATGATCAGCGCGCACATGTGATTTCCCTTTGGATTGGCAGAAATATATTGTATAGAACAACAGCCGGGATATTGTTTTTTCTGTAATACTGCAATCAGAGCCGGTAATACAAACCAAAGGTGGGAATTAACAAGATGATTATCAAATGAGAAAAGTTACTTTTCACGGAACTGAGATATGATATGATATGAGATATGATATGATATGAGATATGACATATGATATGAGATATGACATATGATATGATATGACATGATATATGACATATGATATGATATGAGATATGACATATGATACAATATATGAAATATGATATGAGATAAGATATGATATGACATGATATATGAGATATGATATGAGATATGATATGATATATGAGATATGATATGAGATATGATATGATATATGAGATATGATATGATATGACATGATATATGAGATATGATATGAGATATGATATGATATATATGAGATATATGAGATATGATATGAGATATATGAGATATGATATGAGACATAATATAAGATATGATATGATAAATTATGATATATGATATGAGATATATGAGATATGATATGATATGATATGATATATGAGATATGATATGAGATATAATATAAGATATGATATGATAAATTATGATATGAGATATGATATATACGAGAGATATGATATGAGATATATGAGATATAATGATATGAGATATGACATATGATACAATATATGAGATATGATATGAGATATGATATGATATGACATGATATATGAGATATGATATGATATGATATGATATATGAGATATGATATGATATGATATATATGAGAAATATGAGATATGATATGAGATATATGAGATATGATATGATATGATATATGAGATATGATATAAGATATGATCTGATAAATTATGATATGAGATATGATATATACGAGAGATATGATATGAGATATATGAGATATGATATGATATATACGAGATATGATATGAGATATATGAGATATGATATGATGTATATGAGATATGATATGAGATATGATATGGTATATATGAGATATGATATGATATATGAGATATGATATAAGATATGATATGATAAATTATGATATGAGATATATGAGATATGATATGATGTATATGAGATATGATATGAGATATGATATGATGTATATGAGATATGATATGAGATATGATATGAGATATGATATGAGATATGATATATATGAGATATGATATGAGATATGATATAAGATATGATATAATAAAATATGAGATATGATATATATATACGAGAGATATGATATGAGATATGATATGAGATATGAGAAATGCTATGAGATATGATATGAGATATGAATGTAAATATGATATGATATGTGAATAGATGTATAAGATGTTTTGCACATGCTATGCAGTATGCTACATACTAGATCAGCCTTTTTCAACCAGGGTGCCCAGGAACTGTGGGGTGCCTTAAGGTTTCTTCAGGGGTGCCTTTGCAAAATGCCTAAAAATTTATCAAAAATTGCATAAGAGCCAGCAGGTGGATCCAGGCTGCCTTTTAGATACACAAAGCCTTTCTAGACACTGGCATCCTAACAACCAATGACATCAGTTAATAAGGAGGATGTCTGTTGCCTCTACAGCATCCTTGTTTGACCCTCCTCTGCCCCTCTCTCTCTCTCTCTCAGCTCTGAGTTGACATTAGCTGACTGATGGAAAGAAATTGAGGGAGAAGAGAAACATTGGAATACTAGTCGGTACTTTGGAAGAATAAATCACCTCTAACTTTGGGTGTCCTATGCGTGGATGTTGCTGCATTGTGTAAAGCTATTAGAATAGTTTAGTTTTGTACATTTTAGAATGGGGTACCTCGAGACTGTCCATAATTTTTAGGTGAAGGAGCGCAAGGTCTCTAACATCCACCAGCTCTGTGATGTCATCATGGAGGAGTGGAAGAGGACTCCAGTGGCAACCTGTGAAGCTCTGGTGAACTCCATGCCCAAGAGGGTTAAGGCAGTGCTGGAAAATAATGGTGGCCACACAAAATATTGACACTTTGGGCCCAATTCGGACACTTAGGGGTGTATTTACGTTTGTTGCCAGCAGTTTAGACATTAATGGCTGTGTGTTGAGTTATGTTGAGGGGACAGCAAATTTACACTGTTATACAGGCTGTACACTCACTACTTTACATTGTAGCAAAGTGTCATTTCTTCAGTGTTGTCACATGAAAAGATATAATACAATATTTACAAAAATGTACTCACTTTTGTAAGATTAGATAGATAGATAGATAGATAGATAGATAGATAGATAGATAGATAGATAGATAGATAGATAGATAGATAGATAGATAGATAGATAGATAGATAGATAGATAGATAGATAGATAGATAGATAGATAGATAGATAGATAGATAGATAGATAGATAGATATGGCACTTTTCCAATGCAAGTACCGGCTTGGCTCCACACGGCACTGCTTGGCCCAGCTCGGCTCAGTTTGCTTTTCCACTGCGTGGTACGAGTCGGCACCTTTCAGCACTGTATAGGCTCTACTCAGCCAGGACAGGGTCATCCAGTGCCCAGGGCAAGGATGCCAAACTGCGCCCCCCTTCCCTTAGGGTTAGGGTCACGTCGCCCCCCCCCCCCATCTCTGCAATAAACCAATTGTGCCCAGGGCAACTGTCCCTCCTGCCCACCCCTGGTCCCGGCCCTGGATGGATGGATAGATAGATAGATAGATAGATAGATAGATAGATAGATAGATAGATAGATAGATAGATAGATAGATAGATAGATAGATAGAGTGCCAGGACAGGGTCATCCAGCGCCCAGGGCAAGGATGCGAAACTGCGTCCCCCCTTCCTTTAGGGTTAGGGTCACGGCATCGCCCCCCCATCTCTGCAATAAACCATTGCGGCCAGGGCAACTGTCCCTCCTGCCCACCCCTTTTCCCGGCCCTGGATAGATAGATAGACAAATAGATAGATAGATAGTTGAGTTTATATAAACAAATAAGTAAATACACTTACAGACTGATTGATTTGCCAATCTACATGATTGACTAATTGATCACTTTAGCAACTAATAAGATGTTTCATAATAGAGACAGACAATCTGGCATTACATAGATAGAGAGGTGGCCATACATGTGGGTTATTTATATATGTGTGTGTATTGAGTTGATTATCAATAATGTAATTGAATGGCTTATACTAAAAAAAGATCTACAGATCCATAAATAAATAGATAGAAAGATGGATAGGTAGAATGATTTCACTGGTCGATCGATCCATTAATTGACGGATTGATAAGCGACATAATTAAGATATTTCTATGAGATGGATAGAGAGATATTCTTCCTCTGCGCCATCTCCGGATCCGGATATAAGTAAAGGATTACATTTTCATGTGGTGAAACAAAAACATATCTCGTAGCAATTTTCTAAGCTTTAGAAAGTGCGGGACAAATAGTCTATGATAGATACATAATATTAATAATAAAGCAGCAGGTAGTAAAATCTTGATTCTGATTTTTCCCAGGGCAGTGAGGAGACAATGGGAAGTGCATTATATAGATCTCTTGTATTGTGTGCCTGAAGAGTCTGTCTATAGACAAGAGAAGATATTTATGTGTGTAACATGAGCTCCCCCTACTGGCTGGTTGTGTCTATTGCAGTATGCACCTATTATATTCAGGCTGATAATAAATAATGGAGTAATTGAGTTAATTATAAAACAAAAATTACCTTAGTGTTTACATCACAACAATCTATGTTTAGGTAAATTGCCTGACTAAAAGAAAACCTGTTATGGGCAGAAACGATGACACAGCCTATGCTGATTTTTGCCTCTAAAAATGCTGGGGGCCTGTTTTGCTACAACACTAGATCTGGGGTCTAAAAAAGGGTCAGCTTACTGTCCTTCAAATATAAGTCAGAGGAAGTAGAAAATGCCCCGGCATCAGTGGGAGTAAACAATGCCCAAGGTTTTGTGGTCAGTGGATGTAAGAGAAATATGGGGGAATAGAGCCCCATCATTTAAATTGGAGGGGGGAAAGAGACTCATCATTGGTATTAGTGGGGGGAAAGAGACCCATTATTGGTATTAGTGGAGGGAATAGTACCCTATCATTGGTATTCAAGGTGGGGGGGAGTATTGCCCCATCATTGGGATTAGAGGGGGCAATAGTGACCCATCATTGGGATTAGAGGGGGGAATAGTGCCCCATCATTGGGATTAGAGGGGGGAATAGTGCCCCATCATTGGTGTCACTAGGAGTAATAGTGCCCCATCATTGGTATTAGTGGAGGTAGTAGTGCCCCATCATTGGTATCAGTGGGAGGAATAATTCCCCATCGTTGGTATTGGAGTGGGTAATAGAGCCCCATTATTGAAACTGGAGGGGGGAAAAGAGCCCCATCACTGGTATTAGTGGAGGGAATAGTGCCCTGTCATTGGTAGTAGTGGGGGAATAGTGCCCCATAATTGGTTTTAAAGGGGGGGGATAGTGTCCCATCATTGCTATTAGTGGAAGGAATAGTGCCCCATTATTGGTTTCACTAGGAGGAATAGTGCCCCATCACTGGTATTAGTGAGAGGAATAGTGCCCCATAGTTGGTGTCAATGGGAGGAATAGTGCCCCATCATTGGCATTAAAGGGATCAAAAGTGCCCTATTACTGGTATTCATGGGAGAAATAGTGCCCCATCATTGGTGTTAATGGGAGAAATAGTGCCTCATCATTGGCATTAGTGGGAGCAAAAGTGCCCTGTCATTGATATTAGTGAGAGGAATAGTGTCCCATCACTGGTATTAGTGGGAGGAATAGTGCACCATTACTGGTATTGGTGGGAGGAATAGTACCCTAATATTGGTATTAGTGGGAGGAATAGTGTCCGATCACTGGTACTGGGGGGAGGAATAGTGCCCCATCATTGATATTAGTGGAAGGAATAGTGCCCCATCATTTGATTTAGTAAGGAGCGGGATAGTGCCCCATCTTAGTATTAGCGTGAGGAATAGTGCCCCATCACTGGTATTAGTGGTAGGTATAGTGCCCCATCACTGGTATAAGTGGGAGGTATAGTGCTCCATCACTGATATTGGTGGGAGGAATATTGCTCCATCATTGGTATTTGTGGAAGGAATAGTGCCCCATCATTTGAATTAGTGAGGGGGAGAAAGTGCCCCATCATTGGTATTAGTGGTAGGTATAGTGCCCCATCACTGGTATTAGTGGGAGGTATAGTGCCCTGTCACTGATATTGGTGGGGGGAATAGTGCCCAGTCATTGGTATTCCTGGAGAGGAACAGTACTCCAACACTGGTATTGGTTGGAGGAATAGTTCACCATCATTGGTATTGGTTAGAGGAAAAGTGCCCTAACATTGGTATTAGTGGAGGAAATAGCACTCCATCATTGGTAGTAGTGAAAGGAATAGTGCCCTGTCATTGGTATTAGTGGGGAGGAATAGTACTCTATCACCGGTATCAGTGGGAGCAATAGTGCCCCATCATTGGTATTAGTGGGAGGTATAGTGTTCTATCACTGGTATTGGTAAGAGGAAAAGTGCCCCATCATTGGTATCAGTGGGAGGAATAGTGCCCCATCATTGGTATTAGTGGAAGAAATAGTGCCCCATCATTGGTATTAGTTGAAGGAATTGTGCCCCCTCATTGGCATTAGTAGTGGGAATAGTGCCCTGTCATTGGCATTCTGGGGGTTATAGTGCCCCATCATTGGTATTAGTCGTGGGAATAGTGCCCGTCATTGGTATTCTGGGGGGGTATAGTGCCCCCTCATTGGTATTAGTAGTGGGAATAGTGCCCCGTCATTGGTATTCTGGGGGGTATAGTGCCCCATCATTGGTATTAGTAGTGGGAATAGTCCCCTGTCATTGGTATTCTGGGGGGTGTAGTGCCCCATCATTGGTATTAGTGAGGCGGAATAATGTTCTATCATTGGTATTGGTAAGAGGAAAAGTGCCCCATCATTAGCATTAGTGGGGAGGTAATAGTGCCCCATCATTGGTATTAGTGGGAGGAATAGTGCCCCATCATTGGTGTCAGTGGGAGGAATAGTGACCCATCATTGGTATTAGTGGAAGGAAAGTGCCCCATCATCAATATTAGTGGGAGGAATAGTGACCCATCATTGGTATTCTGGGGATGTATAGTGCCCCATCATTGGTATTAGTAGTGGGAATAGTGCCCCATCATTGGTATTAGTGGGGGGAATAGTCCCCCATCATTAATATTATTGGGAGGAATTAAGACCCATTATTGGTGTCAGTGGGAGAAATAGTGCTCCATTATTGCTATTAGTTGGGGGAAAAATGTCCCAACATCGGTATTAGTGGGAGGGAATAGTGCTCCATCATTGATATAAATGTGGGGGGGGATAGTGCCCCATCATTGGTGGGGGGGGGAAATAGTGCCCCATCATTGGTATTAGTGGAGGGAATAGGGCCAATTGTTTATATCAGTTGGAGGAATAGTGCCCCATCATTGGTGTCAGTTGGAGGAATGATGCCCCACTGTTGGTGTAATTGGAAGGAATGGTGTATCATTGTTGGTGCCCCAGGGGTGGAGAAATGCAAGCAATAGACCACATTCAGCCCATGGGCCACAGTTTGGAGACCACTGCTCTAGAGTCACAGACACACGCTCATGCAAAATGAACAACCCAGAGCAGCCACTAAGCGGCACATTATTGTGAAATTCAACCGATGCTGCAAATGGCAGGAAAGCGGGGCCAGCGCTTTTTCTGGAATGGACAACCAACAGATGCATCTGTAATGAGAGTGACAACATCATTTCCGATTGGAGGAGCTCTGGTACTAATCATTGTAAATGCAATTACATAGGGGATTTTCTTACACTTTTAAGGGGGCATTGGGGGGTAAAAAGGCAGTTCAAACACCTGTTTTTACAGCTCCCATGGCCGCTAGTGTAAATAAGTATTAAAAAAAATGTTTGCTTAGCACCTTCCCCTCCTCAGTAGCTGGACAGAGGAGCATGGGAAAAAAGGATAAATGAGTAATATTGGGTTCACACTTGCGGGTCACAGCAAGGGGTCCGGTGCGTCCAGTGCGTCCCTGTTCATCTATTCAGGTGCGAATCAGGTCAGAATTTCTGCCTAAAGTCGCACCTTATTCAGAGCCAAAGACGCACAGGACCCTTTCCAAATGGGAACCGCGGCCGCCCCGGAGGTGTGTGAACCGGCTCCATTGAGAGCCTGTCATGCGAATAGAATGTGGGGAAACCCACATCCAATTCGCATAAGTGTGAACCTGGCCTAAATGTTGCTGGGGTGGGAGGAGCTAAGTCAACATTTTACTTTGCATGGGCAAAGGAAAGGTTCACCTTAAGACTAATTACTTTTTCCTGATCTGCATACTGTGCCTTGAAAATGATTGAAGCCAGTAAATAACAGAACAGCCAGGATGTTAGCATTATCGGAATGAGTTTAGTAGTAGAAGCCCCCATATGTCTCCCGACACACGTTAACTTAACGCAACAAATGTCATTGAGCGTCACGCATCACTGGCTGATCATAAAGAACAATGAGGAATGTTTGTTTCTACCTCTAAGTAGTGAGTATTTATGAAAGCAAATGTACATTCCCAGAGTGATAGAACAATGCAGCTAAACTGGGCGATGTAATAAAGATCAATTCAAAGAATAAAAATAACGAGCACTTCATGGGATACCATACACAAGATCAGCTTACTTATTTATGTCTCAACAGCCCATTATATGTCTGCCTAGTAAATGTCCTGTTATATGCCAATGTACATTATCTATCTATCTATCTATCTATCTATCTATCTATCTATCTATCTATCTATCTATCTATCTATCTATCTATCTATCTATCTATCTATCTATCTATCTATCTATCTATCTATCTATCTATCTATCTATCTATCTATCTATCTATCTATCTATCTATCTATCTATCTATCTATCTGTCTGTCTGTCTGTCTGTCTGTCTGTCTGTCTGTCTATCTATCTATCCAAGCTTTTTTATGTATCCAAATCATTGAATCAATACATTAATTAAGGTGTAAAGCCCCGTACACACGTACCGAATGTTGGCCGAACGATCGGCCGTCTTTTGTCCGGTGCTGTCCTGTCGGCTGAAAAGTGCAAAAGACTGCACACGAATTTTGTCGGCCGTGTGTTTTTTCTTCTCTGAGCATGCCCAGTCTTGCTAATCTGCTGTTTGTCGGCCAAATTCTGTACTGACTGGCGAACAATCGGCCGTTCTGGTGACGGCCAACAAAAATTTTATAGCCTGCACGCCCGATTCTGTTCGGCCGAAAAGTCGCTGTCGGTTGTCGGAAGCATCATACTAACAAGCCGACAATCAATTCAATTCAAAAAAACAGTGAATTCTATCTATCTATCTATCTATCTATCTATCTATCTATCTATCTATCTATCTATCTATCTATCTATCTATCTATCTATCTATCTATCTATCTATCTATCTATCTATCTATCTATCTATCTATCTATCTATCTATCTATCTATCTATCTATCTATCTATCTATCTATCTATCTATCGCCACATTTTATACCAATCTACGTCATCCCTTTTAATCTGTCTGTCTATCTCTATTATGAAATAGTATCTTATCTGTTGCTAAAGTGATCAATTATTCAATCACGTAGATTGGTCAATCAGTCAATCAATGAATCAGTCTTTCTGTCTAAGCTCTTCTATCTATCCAAATGTTAATAACCCTAAATTTATTAACTGATTAATAGCTAAATTAACCAAATCTGCCTGCCTATCTATCCCTTGGTATCCATTTAAATCTTATGAAACATTCAATCAAATTTAATAATATAATCAACCAGTGAAATCTATTTATGTATCTAAGGGTCCTTTCACACGGTCGGTCCGTATGTCCGTTTTTCATCCCATTTTTTTGCGGATGAAAAACTGACATAATGCATGTCAATGGGATTGCGGATGACAGCGGATGGTCATCCGCTGGCATCCGATTTGCATCCTTTCCGATCAGTTCCATTTTTTGGAACGGAAGAGAACCCTATTTTTCTTCAGTTTAAAAAAACGGAACGGACGCAAAAACGGATGTCAGCAGTGTCATCCGCTGACATCCGCAATCCCATTGACATGCATTATGTCCATTTATCATCCACAAACGGATGGGGTGATAAACAGACATACGGACCAGATTACACAAGTGAAAAAAAAAGTGCCGGCTGGTCACATAGTAAACAGGAAGAGCCGTTGATCGGCTTTCCTCAGTACGTGCCTGAAAGGCACGAGTAAAGGAGCGCCGATCGGCGGCTCCTCTGACAGGGGGGGTTGGCACTGGTAATCGGATCATTGATTACCAGTGCAGACCCTCCGGGGGGGTGTCACTAGAACCACCAGGGATGCCCACCCATGACCCCAGGGATGCCCACTATGGCCACCAGGGATGGCAATCAGGGCTCAGGGAGCCCCCCATTGCCCTCCCCATCAGTGCTGCCCGCCAGTGACCACCCCATCAGTGCTGCCCACCAGTGCCCATCATCCCTATCTATCAGTGCCCATTATTGCCCACCAGTGCCGCCTATCAGTGCCCATTAGTGCACCATCAGTGCCGCCCGTCAGTGCCGATCAGTGCTGCCTATCAGTGCCCATCAGTGCCTACTAGTGCCACCTATCAATGCCCATCAGTGCCACCTATCAGTGCCCATCAATGCCACCTATCAGTGCCCAGCAGTGCCGCCTATCAGTGCCCACCAATGCTGCATATCAGTGCCGCCTATCAGTGCTGCCTATCAGTGCCACCCATCAGTGCCACCCCATCAGTGCCTCCTCATCAGTGCCTCCTCATCAGTGCCTCCTCATCAGTGCCTGTCAGTGCAGTCTCATCAGTGCAGGAAAAACGTATCTATTTACAAAATTGTATAACATAAACAAAAAAACTTTTTTTTTTCAAACTTTTCGGTATTTTTTTTTTATTTGTTTAGCAAAAAAGAAAAAAACCTTGCGGTGATCAAATACCACCAAAAGAAAGCTCTATTTGTGGGGGGGGAAATGACATAAATTTGGTGTAGGTACAGTGTTGCATGCCCGCGCAATTGTCATTCAAAATGCAACAGCGCTAAAAGCTGAAAATTGGCCTGGGCAGGCAAGGGGGGAAAGTGCCCGGTATTGAAGTGGTTAAAATGTATTCACTCAACCAGTGAATTGTCTGTTATTAACTATCTATCTATCTGCTACAATCTTTTGTATCCAAATATTATCAATCATTCGATCAATGTATTATTAAATCAATTAAAATAAATCTATCTATCTATCTATCTATCTATCTATCTATCTATCTATCTATCTATCTATCTATCTATCTATCTATCTATCTATCTATCTATCTATCTATCCTTTTTAATAAAACGAGTTGGCCTATAGGAAGCAATCATTCAGCGCCGCTCCTTTTATCTGTGACACAGTAATTACTTTAGAATTTTTGCACTTGCAGTAATCATTCAGTGTAGTGGGACTCCCGCAGTTCAGTCCATAAATACACACACAGTGTAGACAAGTGTAACAAATAGACCGGTGACTCCATTTTTAAAATTATCAGAGCATGTACAAAAACACATGCACCCCTGTCCTGCGGTGTTCCCATTAGTGTCCTCCTTAGTATAATGGATGCTCTGTTAGCGCTGCACCTTTCCTGCATAGCGGTACGTCCCGTGTATCTGATCAGCATCCCATGGTGTCCTCGTACAGCTTGCCATTAGGACATGTAACATTTGTATGGAGCTGCGGGAGGGGATGCCATGATTCCTGGATCTGGTGCAGTTTGCTTGATTTAGTCATTTAGTGTCATCAATTATATCTGCTTCTTCTCACAGAAGTGTTTTAAAGGAGCAATCCACATGTCCTGTTTCCAATGTGCTGGAACTCCGGGATTTTATTGTATATTCTGTTTAGGAGCTGTTTTAGGCTCCATGCGACTTGTCATATGACTTTGGACACTAAAGTCGCATGACAAGTGGCTCCCCATGTTTCTTAATGACAACAGGCCAAATATGTGCTACTTAAAGTGGAGTTCCACCCTAAAATTGAAGTTCCGTCCATCTTCTTGGTCACCTGATTTTTTTTTTTTTAACTTACCTTATTCTAGAAGAAAGTATACTTACCTTACTTCCTCTTCCTCCCCTCGATGGCCACGGCCCATCGTCACTTCCTGGCTTGCAATGATTCCTGGGAGCTGAACGTCATCGCTCCCAGGAATCAATGCGCCTGCACCGGCCCGACATCAGTTCCGGTGCAGGCGCCGTCATACCTTGCCAAACAGCTTCTGGGCATGCCCAGAAGCTGTGCAGGGATGACGCTGCAGCCCCGGAAGTGACGGCGGGGCCGGCGCAGTGCATTGTGGAACGGAAGAGGACGCCGAAGAGGATCGCGCTGGCTTCAAGCTGCCCACACCTGAGATGGCAGCGCTGGAGAAGAAATTTTCAAGGTAAGTATTTCTTCTTACAGGTAAGTGCAACCCGGGACAGTTCAGAGGCTATCCATTGTGGAATTCACTAGTCCTGACTGTCCCGGGGGTATTTTTATGTATTTTTTTTTTAGGTGGAACTCCGCTTTAAAGTCACAGCGACTTTAAAAAGGTTCCTGCACTTTTTTGGTCCGACTTTCATATGACTTGAGTGCCATAGACTGCAATGCAAACCCTCAAATGTTGCATGAAAATCACACCTAAATGTTATACATGCAACAGTTGTGCAACCAGTGGCGGCCTGTCCCCTATCCATGCATTCGGCCCCCTAATCTACATGCAGGGCGCTGGACGCATGGATTCCAATGTTTTTTTTTTTCTTTTTTAAGCACGTGATTAGAGCCAGAGGCTCTAATAGGCTTCAAAAAAGGGTGGGCTCGGGGCGCAGAGTACTGCACACTGAGCCCACCCAGTTGTGTGACAATAGTGAATGTATATTCACTATTAGCACACGGATTCTCCTCCTGGCCAATCGGGAAGCGGGTCCTGAGACCCATTTCCTGATTGGCCGAAAGAAGAAGCAATGCCATTGGCCAAGGAGGATCAGGAGGGAGAAGATGCAGGAGACTGAGGGGGAAGCCGCTGCTGCCTGCCCTCCACATGTGCAGGGTGAGTTAGCCGGTGACCGGGGGGTGGTATGGTGTGCGGGCTGGTGTGGTCCGGGGGGGGTGGGGGGGTATGGTGTGGCCTGTCTGCCACCCCACTCAGCCCATGGAGCACCAGCCTCCACTGTGTGCAACAGTTGTCCATTATCATTGGTCAAAGCCAAAGTCGCATCCATGTGGTACCCATCCAAAGTTGCCTCAAAGTTGCACTCCAAAGTTGCACATTTTTGGAATCCTGCAAGTGTAAATGGACCCTTAGCTGCCAAAAGGTTTGTAAAGGAGCCCTTAGGCTGTTGGCAACCACTGACCCTTCTGTGTTATATGAATGAACTGGGTCCATCCAATGCAATATTTTTCAGATTTGTCCTAGGTCACCTTTTCTGTCCAGAATATATATAAACAATAGGTCTGTGACAGTTCACAGCCCCTACATAGCAGATGTAACTGTTAAGCACATGCAGCACCCTCCTAGATAGGTGCTAGTGAGAGAGTATAGTTTTTGGCTCTGTCTGCCTATCAGAGGAGCAGCAGGCAAATTCTGTATTGCTTTCTGTCTACCAGAGAGCAGGATCTGTGAGTTAGGTCTGCTCATGGTGCTCAGTGTGTGATTCATCTGGTCTAGGGAGTGTCCACACTGGTCCAATAGGGAGGCACATTGGACAGTAGAGGAAATCAGGCCAATGGGTACACAGGCTTTGATACAGCCTCAGTGATTGGCACAGACTGGTTGTCTCGGTGCATTCTGAGGTGTGGTATAAAAGCCAGGAGCACATGTGCTCTGGGTTTTTGGCCTGGAGGGAGGGTGACGGCTGTCTCCTCCTTTGCATTGGTGGCACGTGGCCACAGGCAGTCGGCCTGGTGAACCAGAAGGAAGGAGCTGAACCCAGAGGTCCAGGAGAGCTGACTAGAGGGGTTGAGACACTTTAGAACCTGCAAAAAAAGGTATCATGAGTACAGGGGATCGTGACTGAGGGCCTGACCTGTGAGGGGGCCACCCGGGAGTAGAGTAGTCAGAGGACGGTGTCAGCTGGTGGAATGAAAGGGGGTGCTAGGCGAGTACCCTGAAGATAAGTGCTCAATCAAGTCTTCATTACAAAGACTTTACCTTCAATTCATCTAGTGGCAAGGTGAATCTGCAGCTTGGCTGCACCTTCAGATAGGAGTCCTCATCAACTGTGAATAGTTTAATTCTGGAGTATCCCACTCTATCCCTTCTCCCATCCCTATTTAAAATAAAACAACAAAAACAACTACAACCCCTAGACTGATCATTGACTGAGCCGGAAAGTAAAGTGTTAAGTTTGTGCATGCAATTGCTAACAGTTAGGCTCCGTTCACATCTAGGCGTTTTGGGGCGTTTTTGGGGCGTTTTTCTGCTCTAGGATCAGCTCTCAAAACGCCCAACAAGACAAATCCTATTCATTTCAATGGCCCCTGTTCACATCTGAGCGTTTTGACGCTGTATACAAAACGCCCAACGCTCAAAAAACTACATGAGCTTCTTTTTGGGCAGATTACAGGCGTTTTCCATTGATCTCTATTCAATCTAAAAACGCCTGCACAAAAATCGCGGTAAAAAACGCGCGAAAAACGCTACGCTCAGGTGTGAATGTAGCCTAACCGAGAGGGATCCAAGAAGGTGAAGAATTCAGCAGTCCTCAAGGGGGCAGTGCTACATACAGAAGCAGGAGGATTAAGTGTCAGCTGGAATCTAGGCCACACTGGCCCCTCATTACCTGCCTCAGGGGCAACACAAAAAAATATAAATGACCATGATTAGGATAATTAAGTAAATTATCTTAAGTAAACTGATTTCTATAGGGAATCAATGGTGGGGAGGAGGAGAGAGCAGGGAAGAGGTGTGGTCTGTGCCCTCTCCTCCTCCTGTCCTGGAATGTATGCCACCCAGAAGCAGACCACTTGTACAAATCCTCGCTGCTGAATATGACCAGCTTTGCAGTGAGCAAAGGCTCCATGGGGGGGGGGGGGGGGTTGGTTGGGAGGCTCTCTGTGCTTTATTTACTTTTAACCTCTCCCCCTATGTGTGTTACATACTCCTGAACCTTGCACTCTGTGCATTACTTATTTCTGTCCCCAGCACACGGTTGATTTACTAAAATGGGAGAGTGCAAAATCTGGTACAACAATGCATGGTAGCCAATCAGCTTTTAACTTTAGCTTGTGCAATTACGCTTTGACAAAAAAAAAAAACATGAAAGCTGATTGGTTTCTATACAGAGCTGCACCAGATTTTGCCCCCCCCCCCACCCCCCCACTGTGTGTTACACACTCCTAATCTCTGTAATCTATCTACACTGTATTACCAAAAGTATTGGGAAGCCTGCCTTTACACGCACATGAACTTTAATAGCATCCCAGTCTTAGTCCGTAGGGTTCCACAAGGTTTAGAAGTGTGTCTATGGGAATATTTGACCATTCATCCAGAAGCCCATTTGTGAGGTCAGGCACTGATGTTGGACAAGAAGGCCTGGCTCGCAGTCTCTGCTCAAATTCATCCCAAAGGTTTCTATCGGGTTGAGGTCTGGACAGTCAAGCTCTTCCATCCCAAATTCGCTCATCCATGTCTTTATGGACCTTGCTTTGTGCACTGGTGTGCAGTCATGTTGGAACTGGAAGGGGCCATCCCCAAACTGTTCCCACAACGTTGGGAGCATGAAGTTGTCCAAAATGTCTTTGTATGCTGACGCCTTAAGAGTTCCCTTCACTGGAACTAAAGGGCCAAGCCCAACCCCTTAAAGACACCCCCACACCATAATCCCTCCTCCTCCAAATGATTTTGGAGTCCCAGTAGAGTTGAATCAATCTATCTATTGGCGCTTTTCCACTGCATGGTACCGCATGGTACGTGTTAGAACGGTTCGGTACAATTTGGTACAGCGGCGCTTTTCCACTACATGGTACGGCTTGGTACGCTCGCTTAAACAGTACCACCTCAGTTGGGGTTCCAAGCAGGTCACACTGATACCATATCCCACAATCCTTTGCATGCAGCATTGATTGTTGTCACTACTAGCCACTGATTGGTCAGAGAATCATTGTAATCCCACCCACTTACTACTTAGGGGAAAAGCAAACCGCGCCGATGTGGAACCTATGCAGTGCTTAAATGTGCCGACTCGTACCACACTGCGGAAAAGCAAACTGAGCCGAGCTGGGCCAAGCAGTGCCGTGTGGAGCCAAGCCGGTACTTGCATTAGAAAAGTGCCATATCTATCTATCTATCTATCTATCTATCTATCTATCTATCTATCTATCTATCTATCTATCTATCTATCTATCTATCTATCTATCTATCTATCTATCTATCTATCTATCTATCTATCTATCTATCTATCTATCTATCTATCTATCTATCTATCTATCTATCTATCTATCTATCTATCTATCTATCTATCTATCTATCTCTCCTAATCTCTGTTTTTACTTAGAGAAGCAGCCAAGGTCAATCAGCTGTATTGCAGTGCAAGGTGTATGCTGATAGGACGAGAGAGCAGAGAGACAGAAAGGTAAGCTCCTCAGTCTGACGCATCTCCTTTCACTGCCCAGTCATAGGATGGAGAAGGAGAAAAGATCTATAATGCCTCGTTTCCACTGAGCGGTACGGTAAGGTACGCAATTTTTGCAGTTTCCATTGTCAAAAGTTGTGAATGGTACCCTAGCTCCGAACCGTACCGTACCACTTTTTTGGTACCCTTTCATTGGGGTACCAAGCACATTAGTACGGTACCAACAGGGTGGAGCTACACTGTTGAGGTACTGTTGAGCTGAGGTACTGTTGGCAGTGGAAACGCAAGCCTGATCAAGGTGTACCAATCCGAACCATACTGAACTGTACCGAACTTAGATCTTCACCATAAAGGACACGTTGGGCTGCCCTGCCTCCTCCCTCTTTTACAAATGGATTTTTTTTTTTTTTTAAAGAGCTTTATTTGTGCAAAGCAGCACCACCACAATTCTCACCAAGGAAAGAATTTCTCCTTACCCCCTGTGCATGTGCAGATATGGCACAGGACTCAGGCCCCAAAATAGCTCTGCAGCTCATCTGCTCGTGTAATGATTTCCCAAGCCGTCTGCACATGTGCAGGGGGTTTCCTGTGCATGCGCAAAAAATGCTAACAGGGAAGTCCAGATTGATCCCTGTCTTTGCGCATGCACAGGCAATCACCTGTGTGTGCGCAGATGTGCCTATGGGCTCGACTAGATGGGCACATCCGCACATGGACCATAACTGGTGGAACCCAAGGATGGGGCAAAGCCACCATAGTAGGTCTCTTTCCCTGCCAGACGGGGCTGTGTTGTGTGGCAGAGCTATGTAAAAATCTCAGGACTCCATGGACAGATATTCAACTTCTTTGGCAGATAAAACAGCTCCTTTAATATGTATTTTATCTGTGCGTTTAACAGTGTGCCTGGAATTGCGTCACAGTTTTCCTTTAAATCATACATTTCAAACAGCTCGGCTTGGGTTCTTTAGAAGAGACGCATTCATCTTGCATCAGGACAAGAAGATGTGTCCTCGTATCAGGTACTAGCCGCCTTTTTCATTGCGCTCTGAAGATTCTAATCATCTTTATATTTATAGAGCTCACACAATTTTATATAGTGCTGTGCAAAGAATTTTTCCAGTACGGGTTGTGCCCGTTCCAAATGTGACGGCTATGCCATAAAGAGGGATATGCGAATATTCAGGAAGGTAAAGGTGCTATTGTCTTGGTTTTATGGCCGCGGCTATAGAGCCATAATTAAACTTTATGACAGCTTAATAAAGCTCACCTGTCATTTTTAGTGTTGCGGTGATGTCACTGGTTCTTACCAAAAGGACAGGATGTACAGGAGGTGCCAGAATAGTGTTTAACTCATTGCCAGGAAGAAAATGTGCATATATATATATATATATATATATATTAGTGATTGACCGATATCGGATTTTCATTGCCAATACCGATACCAATATTTTGGCCATTGAAATATCGATATTGGCCTATTTTACACTTGACAGGTACTGTTGTGGAGGGATCTGGGGGTCTAAAAGACCCCAAACCCCTCCTCTGTGCCAAGTTTGGCTGTTTTGAATGCTGTCATTATTTTTAATCTGGCACGGAATACCCGGAAGTGACGTCATGACATCACTTCCGGGTTTTTACATGGAAACCCGATGAGAGCCGAATGTGGCTTTGATCGGTTCTTCTCTTCGGCGGCCATGCAGGCTGGTTGCCCGGGTCTCGCTGTGGGTGGGGAGACCCGGGCGAGCCGCGGAAGGCGGCGGGAGGGGGGGGACGTCCCCTCCTGCTCCTTGTAATGACAGCTGAGCGGCTTCTCAGCCGCATCGGTTGTCATTACAAGACAGCCGTCCGTCGGCTATGGATGCCGGTACCAGGTTGATGCCTCAAGCTGCAGCTTCCGGTACAGCACTTTCCCGAAATATCGGTCACCTCCGGGGCCGATTTCGATATATCGGGTAAAGTGCATATCGGCCCTCGATATATCGGCTGTGACGATAATTGGTCAATCCCTAATACATATACAGTGCATCCGGAAAGTATTCACAGCGCTTCACTTTTACCACATTTTGCCACGTTACAGCCTTATTCCAAAATGGATTAAATTCATTATTTTCCTCAAAATTCTACAAACAATTCCCCATAATGACAACGTGAAAGAAGTTTGTTTAAAATCTTTGCAAGCTTATTTAAAAAAAAAAAAAAACGAAAAAAATCCCATGTACATATGTATTCACAGCCTTTTTACTCAATACTTTGTTGAAGCACCTTTGCCACCAATTACAGCCTCATGTATTTTTGAGTATGATGCTACAAGCTTGGCACACCTATTTGTGGGAAGTTTCTCCCATTCTTCTTTGCAGGACCTCTCAAGCTCCATCAGGTTGGATTGGGAGCGTCGGTGCACAGCCATTTTCAGATCTCTCCAGAGATTTTCTATCGGATTCAAGTCTGGGCTCTGGCTGGGCCACTCAAGGACATTCATAGAGTTGTCCCATAGCCACTCCTTTGTTATCTTGGCTGTGTGCTTAGGGTCGTTGTCCTTTTGGAAGATGAACCTTTGACCCAGTCTGAGGTCTGGAGCGCTCTGGAGCAAGTTTTAATCAAGGATGTCTCTGTACATTGCTGCATTCACCTTTCCCTCGATCCTGACTAGTCTCCCAGTTCCTGCCACTGAAAAACATCCCCACAGCATGATACTGCCACCACCATGCTTCACTGTAGGGATGGTATTTGTCAGGTGATGAGTGGTGCCTGGTTTCCTCCAGACATGACGCTTGCCATTCAGGCCAAAGAGTTCAATCTTTGTTTCATCAGACCAGAGAATTTTGTTTCTCATGGTCTGAGAGTCCTTCAGGTGCCTTTTGGCAAACTCCAGACAGACTGTCATGTGCCTTTTACTCAGGAGTGGCTTCTGTCTGGCCACCCTACCATTCAGGCCTGATTGGTGGAGTGCTGCAGAGATGGTTGTTCTTCTGGAAGGTTCTCCTCTCTCCACAGAGAAACGCTGGAGCTTTGTCAGAGTGACCATCGGGTTCTTGGTCACCTCCCTGACTAAGGCCCTTCTCCCCGGATCGCTCAGTTTGGCTGGGCGGTCAACTCCCCGGTTTCAAACTTCTTCCATTTACGGATGATGGAGGCCACTGTCCTCATTGGGACCTTTAATATTGCAGACATTTTTCTGTACCCTTCCCCAGATCTGTGCCTCCATACAATCCTGTCTCAGAGGTCTACAGACAATTTCTTGGACTTCATGGCTTAATTTTTGCACTGTTAACTGTGGTACCTTTATATAGACAGGTGTGTGCCTTTAAAAAACATGTCCAATCAGCTGAGTTTACCACAGGTGGACTCAAATAAAGCTGTAGAAACATCTCAGGGATGATCAGTGGAAACAGGATGCACCTGACCTCAATTCTGAGCGTCATGACAAAGGCTGTGAATACTTATGTACATGGGATTTTTTCATATTTTATATTTTTAATAAATTTGCAAACATTTCAAACAAACTTCTTTTACGTTGTCATTATGGGGGATTGATTGTAGAATTTTGAGGAAAATAATGAGTTTAATCCATTTTTGAAATAAGGCCGTAACATAAAATGTGGAAAAAATGAAGTGCTGTGAATACGTTTCGGATGCACTGTATATTATAGTATATACATATCCTATAAACCTACACACTAACTTTTGGCAATATAATGTACATATACTGTATATATATATATATATATATATATATATATACTGCACTATGCTACACCTATATGAGCTTGTACATCACATTCCAAGAGCATGGCCAGTTTATGGAGTTAACCCCCTATAATAGCCTCCACCCTCCTAAGAAGGCTTCCTGCAAGATTTTGGAGTGTGCCTGGTGGAATTTGAGCCAATTCAGCCAAAATTGCATTTGTGAGGTCAGGTACTAATGTTGGATGAGAAGACCAGGGTCACAACTGGCTGGTTCGAATTCATCTCAAAAGTGTTCATTAGGGTTGAGGTCAGGGCTCTGTGCAGGGCCGTAACTAGAACCTTTAGGGCCCCAGTGCAATAAACCAAAAAGGGCCCCACTAGCCCCTGCCTGGAGCCCCCCCCCCCACGGTGGCCGAATGCCAGGGCTCAGTTGCAAGTGTGATCTTTGCAACCCTGGTAGTTCCGCCACTGGTATCAGTAGTTTTTTCTTTTTGTTATTTTGATTAGGTAAATCATTTTTTACTTTTTTTTTGTAGAAGAAAAAAAGGAGAAGTTGGGACTTTGAATGAGAGACATTGCAAGGCTGGTTGGACACAAATAAATACATTTATTGATACATACATACATATATAATAATGTAAAATACAAAATGATAAGGGAACTGGTAAGTGGTCCCCAGATCCAGGTACATCTCAAGGCAAAGATTCCAAAGGGTAAAAAGTATTATGATACAAATCATGACATCATGGGACTCGATGCGTTTCGTGGACTATATATGCCACTTCTTCAAGAGTAGATGTGTGATATATATCTAAAAAAATAAAGGAGTATAAGGAAATTGCAACTATGATGATGAAAGGGAGCTGGAGGGGGGGAGAGGGGGACAAAGCCCCCAAAATCCCTCCCTTTCATCATCATAGTTGCGGGACCCTTTCACAAGTTCTGCAGTGGGCCTCCTTCCTGCCATCTTGGGGCCTCCCCACGGCGGTGGAATGCCAGGGCCCGGTTGCAAGTGTGACCTTTGCCATCCTGGAAGTTCATCCACTGGTGTCAGTAGCTTTTATTTTTTGGTATTTTAATTGTATTATTTTTTATCATTTTATTTTATTTTTTTACAATGTCACTGACTATGACTCTTACATATTGACGACCCCTACCTGGTTCTCTATTATGACACATCCCCTGCGGCAGCCAGCAGGAGAGGGGAGGGAGCACAGTGGGGGGGGGACCAGGGGAGCACACAGGGGCCCAGAGACAGCAGAACACAAGTGAACTGGATAGGAGGAGTGGCAGGGGCAGCATACAGAGGAACCAATCTCCTCCATTTTCCTCCTTGAGCTACAGGAGGAAAAAGGCACAGTGATTTCTCTACATGCTGTCCCCGCCGCCCCTCCTATCCAGGTGTACAGGGGAGCTGCACAGGCCCCCTGGAGCATGGGGCCCGGTTGCAATTGCAACCCCTGTAGTTAGGCCCCTGGTACTTCCGATTTCTCCATCAGCTCATCCCCCACAGTTATTTCCTTTTGTTTCACTTGAACCTCCCTCTTAGATTGTAAGCTCTAAGGAGCAGGGCCCTCTGATTCCTCCTGTATTGAATTATATTGTAACTGTATTGTCTTCCCTCATATTGTAAAGCACTGCGCAAACTGTTGGCGCTATATAAATCCTGTATAATAATGTTAATGTTAATAATGTAAAGTGTACAGGGGAGCCGCACAGACCCCCAGGAGCATGGGGCCCGGTTGCAATTGCAACCCCTGCAACCCCTGTAGTTACGCCCCTGGGAGTAGGCCATAATATCACAGTATATTTTTGTTCTATAATCCAACAGGTTCTCTTTAGCTTTAAAGGGGCCCGGCCTGCCTATGGTGCAGATGCTGGACCACAGTAATCAAAAAGGTAATTTGAAAGATAAATCTTCTCCCCCCCGTAGATAGAAGAATGCTGCTGGCTGGCGAGCCTCCTATAATGCACGGGACCGGCTGGACATTAATATTCCGCGGCAATCCTTTCACGAAGAAAAATTGTAAAGAGAGCAAAAAATGGGCCGATCTCATCTATCCTGGTAATCGCAGCGGAATTAGGAATGGGACAGACGCAGTGAGGATACGCCGCTAATGACCCTATTCTGGGGAATTAATGATGCTTAAACCAAGATCATTTGCCTTGGTAGCCACAGACAAAAGTGTATAATGCAGCATTTTTTTTTTTTTTTTTTCACTAAGCCGTTGTGTACAATAATTCAAGTGTCACCAAACGCTGCCGCTATGCACCTTAGACTAAAGTCCTGGCGTCCCCAAAGCTTTATCGTCCCGGGGTTCCGCTGCTAGCATATTTATCCCTTTCTCTGCCTGTACTCTCCTATTATTAGGGGTACACTCACGCTTGGGACCCTGTACATGCTTTTTTCCTGACAGAAGAAAAGCGGCTTCAAAAATCACGCCTAAGCCGCGTTTTTTTTTTTTGTTTTTTTTAGGAACATCAAGCGCTTGCATATTTATTCATTTCATTGGCCAGAATATTCATTTATTCTGGCCATTGAAATGAAAAAGCTCTCAAGTGCTAAATGCAGCCAGCGCTTAGGTGTGTTTACAAACGTTTACACGCGTTTTGGTGTTTTTTTTCTACCAAAACGCTCCTCTCTTGAACGCACAAGCAATGTTTTTTTTTTTTGAGGCTCTGAGAAAGAGGCTAAGCCTCGAAACGCGTAAGCCTTTCCAGCTTCAGAGGATGATACACCCCTTTGATGTTGATGCTGATAGCAATATACCCATTTGATATGCTTGCATCAAGAACTCGTTTGTGAGTATTTTTATACCTTTTAACCGGTTGCCGACCACGCGCCGCCAATTTACTGTGGCAGTGTGGCTCTCCCAGGCAAACCGATGTAGGTCTATGTCGATCACTTGGAGGCAACCAGGGGGCAAGCGACTATACTACGGCAAGCAGTCGCTCCTGCGCGAACCGTCGGTCGCGCGCAGGGAGCTAGGGGGCGAGCAGACGCCGCGCTCCTGCCCCCGCTCATCAGCGGGGAAGCCGATGCATGGGTCAGGTGGCTCCAATTGCCGCCTGACACCTGCGATCGCTCCCCGCTGAGAGAGACGAACGGTCAGCTGTTGTAAACCAGTGTTAATTTCGTCGACTAAAACCGACTAAAACGTTTTCGTCGACTAACACAATTCAGATGACTAAAATACGACTAAAACTAAAATGGCATTTTAGTCTTAAGACTAAAAAACGACTAAAATTAAAATGGCATTTTAGTCAAAAGACTATAACTAAAACTAAATCAGAATTTGCTGCCAAAAATTAACACTGGTGCATACTCAAAGCATAAATAATAACATATTCGATTTTTCACTCCAGGACCAGCAGTAGTATATAATGAGTTTGGAAATTGTAGAGAAATGCTTAAATAATGCATTACAAATTACAATTGAACTACACCCATTTGATTATAGATGACTAAAATGAGTTTTAGTCGACTAAAATATACTGGAGTTTTAGTCGACTAAATACGACTAAAACTAAAACACTTGCAGAAGACTAAAATAGGACTAAAACTAAAATGCCATTTTAGTCCTAAGACTAAGACTAAAACTAAATTAAAATTTGCTGCCAAAATTAACACTGTTGTAAACACAGCTGACCGTACTTCTCCCTGTAATGATCACAGAGCTCATGTGATCCTTTTATATAGGATCACAGGTCTCTGTGGTCATTTCAGAAACCACGCCCCCATACAGTTAGAATCACTCCCCTAGGCTCACATTTAACCCCTTGGTCACCCACAATGTTATCCCCTTCCCTGCCAGTGTCATTATTACAGTAACAGTGCATATTTTTAGCACTGATTACTGTAGTAATGTCACTGGTAAACCCAAAAGTGTCAAAAATGTCAGTTAGGGGCCCGATCTGTCCGCCACAATCCCGCGAAAAATCGCTGATTACCACCATTACTATTATTAAAAAAAACAATAAAAGTGACATAAATCTTTTCCGTAGTTAGTAGACGGGATAACTTTTGCGCAAACCATTTAAAATACGCTTATTGCGATTTTTTTTTTTTTATTATTTACAAAAAATATGTAGCAGAAAACAAATTGGCCTAAAATGTTAAAAAATTTTGATTTTTAATTTTTTTTTTGGGGAATTTCATATAGCAGAATGTGAAAAATATAGGTTTTTTTTTTTTCAGAATTGTCGCTCTTTTTTTGTTTATAGCGCAAAAAATAAATATTGCACAGGTGATCAAATACCACCAAAAGAAAGCTCTATATGTGGGGAAGAAAAAGGTCATTTTTATTTGGGTACAGCGTCGCAAGGCCGCGCAATTGTCCGTTAAAGTAACGCAGTGCCGAATTGCAAAAAATGGCCTGGTCATTAACCACTTGCCGACCGCTCACATTGAGGGTACTGCGGCAAAGTGGCTCGTTATCGTCCAGCGATGTAGACCTACGTTGCTGGATCCCGCCCCCTCTCGGCGGCAGGAGACACAGCGGGAGTCGGGCCAGGGGAGGAGAGGCGGTCATAACCCCTTGATCACCAATAAAGTTAACCCCTTCCCTTCCAGTGTCATTATTACAGTAACAGTGCATATTTATAGCACTGATTACTGTAGTAATGTCACTGGTACCCCCAAAAGTGTCAAAAATGTCAGTTAGGGGCAGTGGCGGTTCTACATTAAATTGCTCCCAGGGCAAGACTCCCTCCCGGCGCCCCCCCCCCCAAAAAAAAAATAACATGACAACATAACAATAAATGCAGAGTGCCACAGAATTGCCCCCAATAAATGCAGAGTGCCACAGCATTGCCCCCAATAAATGCAGAGTGCCACAGCATTGTTGCCCCCAATAAATGCAGAGTGCCACAGAATTGTTGCCCCCAATAAATGCAGAGTGCCACAGCATTGCCTCCAATGAATGCAGAGTGCCACAGCATTGCCCCCAATAAATGCAGTGCCACAGCATTGCCCCCAATAAATGCAGAGTGCCACAGCATTGTTGCCCCCAATAAATGCAGAGTGCCACAGCATTGTTGCCCCCAATAAATGCAGAGTGCCACATAATTGTTGCCCCCAATAAATGCAGAGTGCCACAGCATTGTTGCCCCCAATAAATGCAGAGTGCCACAGCATTGTTGCCCCCAATAAATGCAGAGTGCCACAGAATTGTTGCCCCCAATAAATGCAGAGTGCCACAGCATTGCCTCCAATGAATGCAGAGTGCCACAGCATTGCCCCCAATAAATGCAGTGCCACAGCATTGCCCCCAATAAATGCAGAGTGCCACAGCATTGTTGCCCCCAATAAATGCAGAGTGCCACAGCATTGTTGCCCCTAATAAATGCAGAGTGCCACATAATTGTTGCCCCCAATAAATGCAGAGTGCCACAGCATTGTTGCCCCCAATAAATGCAGAGTGCCACAACAATGTTTCCCCCAATAAATGCAGAGTGTCACAGCATTGTTTCCCCCAATAAATGCAGAGTGCCACAGCAATGCCCCCAATAAATGCAGAGTGCCACAGCATTGCCCCCAATAAATGCAGAGTGCCACAGCAATGCCCCCAATAAATGCAGAGTGCCACAGCATTGCCCCCAATAAATGCAGAGTGCCACAGAATTGCCCCCAATAAATGCAGAGTGCCACAGCATTGCCCCCAATAAATGCAGAGTGCCACAGCATTGCCCCAATAAATGCAGAGTGCCACAGCATTGTTGCCCCCAATAAATGCAGAGTGCCACAGCATTGTTTCCCCCAATAAATGCAGAGTGCCACAGCATTGTTGCCCCCAATAAATGCAGAGTGCCACAGCATTGTTGCCCCCAATAAATGCAGAGTGCCACAGCATTGTTGCCCCCAATAAATGCAGAGTGCCACAGCATTGTTGGCCCCAATAAATGCAGAGTGCCACAGCAATGCCCCCAATAAATGCAGAGTGCCACAGCATTGTTGTCCCCAATAAATGCAGAGCGCCACAGCATTGCCCCCTTTCAATGCAGAGCGCCACAGCATTGCCCCCTTTCAATGCAGAGCGCCACA
This sequence comes from Pelophylax lessonae, assembly GCF_965119305.1. Lineage (NCBI taxonomy): Eukaryota > Metazoa > Chordata > Amphibia > Anura > Ranidae > Pelophylax > Pelophylax lessonae. Next base: position 34,250,732 of record NC_138777.1, read on the forward strand.
GCATTACCCTCTTTCAATGCAGAGCGCCAGCGTTCCCCCCGCGAGACCTGTCCGTGCACTTACCTCACTTCTCTTCCGTTCAGTCCCCGGATTCCTCGCGTCTCCTCAGTCCTCCTGCGTCGCCTCCTCCTTGGCCAATGGCATGGGGTTTGCCTTTCGGCCAATCAGGAAGCGGCAGGACCCGCTCCCTGATTGGCCAGGAGGAGGATCAGTGTGACAATAGCGAATTTTCATTCGCTATTGTCACACAATGGGCTGGCTCGGGGGGGCGCAATGCTCTGCGCCTCGGCTCAGCTGCGGCAGTGGCGGTTTTAGGCATGGGCGAACGGGGCTCGGGCGGCCCGGTACCATTTGATCCACGGACCGGTACCAGTCCGCGGCCCGGGCATGCCGCCCCCCACGTGTCATGAAAAAATGCCCGGCTTCCCCGTTCGCCCATGCCTAAAACCGCCACTGGTTAGGGGTCCAATCTGTCCGCCGCAATGTTGCAGTCCCGCAAAAAAAAAAAATTGCAGATCGCCGCCATTACTAGTAAAAAAAATAAGCAATAAAAATGACATTAATCTTTCCCTGTAGTTAGTAAACGCAATAACTTTTGCGCAAACCAATCAAAATACGCTTATTGTGGTTTTTTTTATCAAAAATATGTAGCAGAAAACAAATTGGCCTAAAATGTTAAAAAATTTTGATTTTTACATTTTTTTGGGGGAATGTTATACAGTATATCAGAATGTAAAAAATATATTTTTTCTTTTTCAAAATTGTCGCTCTTTTTATCAAAAATGAAAAATCGCACAGTTGATCAAATACCACCAAAAGAAAAAAGGGGAAAAAAGGACATAAATTTCATTTGGGTACAGCATCGTACGACCGCGCAATTGTCCGTTAAAGTAACACAGTGCCAAATCGCAAAATATAGCCTGGTCAGAAATGGGGTAAAATCTTCCGGTCTTAAAGCGGTTAAAAATACGCTCATTGAGGATTTTTTTTGTCAAAGACATGTAGCTAAATACATTTTGGCCTAAATATATGACAAAAATTGAATATATTGGATATTTTTTACCTGTCAAAGTAGAAATGTCAATTTTTTCACCAAATTTTCGCTCTTTTTTTATTAATATCGCAAAAAAAATGAAAAGCGCAGAGGGGATCAAATACCACCAAAAGGAAGCTCTGTTTGTGGGGAAAAAAAGGACGTAAATTTAGTTTGGGTACATGGTTGCATGACCACGCAATTGTCAGTTAAAGTCACGCAGTTCCAAGTTGCAAAAAGTGGCCTGGACGTTAAGCAGGAAAATCCTCCGGTGGTAAAGTGGTTAAGGGGGAAAATATTCCCTTCCAGAAGTGGTTAAGAGAAAATTGTTAAGCCAACCTAGTAATCCACTTTAGAAGTCACACGTTATTAAACATTCTACTGCTGCAAAATATTCTAATCACAACCTCAACATACGTGAGAGACTGAATTGTATATCCAGCATATGAGTGCAATATTCCCGGAATTCCCTACGAGGTAAATAGAATGCAAACATTTCAGAAGGCATTGTTCTAGATCAATGACTAAAGCTAATAACCTTCCACAGTCAACAGCAAAACATAATGAAAGATTATTGTGAATTAATACTCCATGTGCCTTAAACATGAAGAGGTATTGTGTGCTTCTATAATGTCGGTGTGACTCATCACCAGTCTGGGGCTCATTCACACCAATGCTATATTTTTTTTTAACCACTTCTGGACGGGAAGGATTTGCCCCCTAATGACCAGGCCATGTTTTACAATACGGCACTGCATCATTTTAACGGACAATTGCACTGTATCTAAATAAAATTGATGTCCATTTTTTCCCACAAATAGAGCTTTCTTTTGGTGGTATTTGATCACCTCTGCGATTTTTATTTTTTGCGCTATAAACAAAAAAAGGAACAACAATTCTGAAAAAAAACTACAATATTTTTCACTTTCTGCTAATATAACATTCCCAAAAAAAATAAAAAAATAAACAAAACAAAAATAAATGTAAAAATCTATTTTTTTCATCCTTTTAGGCCAAATTGTATTCTGTTACATATTTTTGGTAAAAAAAAAAAAAAAATCCCAATAAGTGTATATTATTTGGTTTGCACAAAAATTATTGTGTCTACAAACTAGGGGAGAGATTTGCCCCCTTAACCTTCCTAGCGGTATTCCCGAGCGTGGTTCGGGGTTAAATTTCAGAGCCAAAAGCGGTAACCCCGAGCCACACTCGGGGTACCGCTAGGAAGATTGCTGGATCCTGGTAGAGGGGTAACTTACCTTGTCACTGGGATCCAGCGATGTATCCCGGCGGTGTCTGGCGGCGGATCTTCCTCCCGATCCTCTCCGTGCCCTGGCTTCCGTCTCCTGCCACGTGACGTTCGCAGGGGGGTGGAACCGGCGGCAAATTCAAATGTAAAACACACCAAACACACTGATACAATGCAAAATTGAAAAAAATCACATTAGTTTGCCCCCCAGTGCCCTTTCCTGCAGTTTTACTGTACTTTTTATGTATATATATATATATATATTGTGACAGGAAGTCAGGTAAATCTGTGAGTGTTGTCACAGATGGGAGATACACTTCTGCTTGGTTTAGACAATTCACCAATTACTATAGGGTGTCGGCTGCAGAAGCCAGCAGAAATGTCTAAAGACGTTGAACAGACTTGTTCAGAATGAGGAAGTCAAGGCCTCTATAATTTGTCCAGAGGAAGTCTATTGCGGGCTGCCTCCTGACGCTGTGTGAGCTGGGGATAGGAGAGCAGTCAGATGAATGCATCCTGAAGCGATGTGCGCTGAGAAGGATAAAAAGGTGAGGTCTTGGATTGTTTTCTATGTGGAGAGAAAAACAATGAACATTTTCTATGGGAAGAAACAATGAACTATTTCTATGTGAAGAGAAAAATACATGGACTATTGATGGTTTGCTGTAGGATCAGCAAAGTCTGCCCAACAGTAGGTTGGGGACAGACTCCGTAGGTAGGTTCCTGTGTGTGAGAAGGTAGCCGCCCACAGTGGCAAAGATTTATTTTGTGTTTTATTTTATTTTTGACGTTTTGATGCTTGCACTTGTGTGAAGAAAAATTGCAAGAATAAAACCATACACTGTTGTTTGCAACCACTTCTCGGCTATATCGCTGTGTAACGAACCCCAAAGGGGGTCATCCACACCCGCCACTGAGCTAATCCCTCACAATATATATATATATATATATATATATATATATACGTGTGTATATATATATATATATATGTGTAGCGCTGATATTCTCCCATGTTGATGTGTGTTTGTATACTTTAATAAAACGTCTATGGACATTGCTATGTTTGAGTAGTTGGAGCCATCTAGTGACCAAATACTGGTAATGCAGATATGTTTTTCCTGAAAGAAGCACAAAAGACTAGACAGGAAGTGACTGTTGGTTTTGGTAGGTTTGGTGACCTACCCATGAACACCTTCTTGTGCAGGGCATGCTGGGTAGGGTATAAAAGGAGCCGGAGCAGCCATTTTAGGTCTCTTGGAATCGTGTGGCCTGCCTGGTAGGACCTGTGGGGAGACGGTGGCCAGATTGCAGAGACCCAGAGACACTAATCCGAGCATCGGAGGAAGGGATCCACCCAGTGGGGCTGAACGGAGCGATTGGCCCAGCTGACGGAGAAGCAAGTTTCAGTCACCGGACAAAAGTCGCCATACAGAGCCTCTATCCAGTGGGTGAGCGGGTCACGGCCCACAGTTTGTTAAATCTCACATGCAAATGATAAAGAGAGAATTCCGCGCAAATGGATCTGGTTACTAGATTGGCTGCAGCCTACCCCAAAAATATAGTAAAACTATATCAGGATAATAGGAGTTTGATAGGGTACCGTATATACTCGAGTATAAGCCGACCCGAGTATAAGCCGAGACCCCTACTTTTACCACAAAAAGATGGGAAAAATCATTGACTCGAGTATAAGCCTAGGGTGAGAATGCAGGGCGGCGGGCATGGTGCAGGAGAATGCAGGGTGACTGGCATGGTGCAGGAGAATGCAGGGTACTGGCATGGTGCAGGAGAATGCAGGGTGACTGGCATGGTGCAGGAGATTGCAGGGTGACTGGCATGGTGCAGGAGATTGCAGGGTACTGGCATGGTGCAGGAGATTGCAGGGTACTGGCATGGTACTAGAGGATCCGGGGTTGTGGGCATACTACAGGAGATGCAGTGCTGTGGACATGGTACATGTGGACCATGCCCGCAGCACTGCATCCCTCGTAGTGTGCCCGCAGCCCATGGCAGGTAGTGAAGCTGTTTCACTTACCTGTTCCAGAGGCGCCTTCATTTTAAAAATGGCGCCGCCCGGCGCCGACACGTCATTGCGCACGCGCCGCCGCCGCTCGTATACTTTCGGCTATTCCCGGCCTCTCCCGAGCGGCGCCGGGAATAGCCGAAATTACACGAGCGGCGGCGGCGCGTGCGCGGTAACATGTATGCGACGGGCGGCGCCATTTTTAAACCTTAAACCCGTCGGAGAGGACATTTTTTTCCTTGACTCGAGTATAAGCCGAGGGGGACGTTTTCAGCACAAAAAAATGTGCTGAAAAACTCGGCTTATACTCGAGTATATACGGTAATTGGCGCTGCCAGTAATTGAAAAAATATATATATATATATATATATATATATATATATATATATATATATATATATATATATATATATATACAGGGGAGTAATGTATCTTACAAATACAGGGAAGATATAGGTAATAAAAATATGAAATCAATGGTATAAGTAATGGTCCTTATATATACCCAATGGTTCCAATGCAATGCCACAGTACTGTGGCATTGCATTGGAACCATTGGGTATATATAAGGACCATTACTTATACCATTGATTTCATATTTTTATTACCTATATCTTCCCTGTATTTGTAAGATACATTACTCACCTGTATATATATATATATATATATATATATATATATATATATATTTTTTACAATTACTGGCAGCGCCAATTACCCTATCAAACTCCTAAAATCTCACATGCAGTTAGACTCATATACAGGCCTCACTGGAAATTATAGTCTCACAAAGGAGCAGAGCAACTAATACTGAGAAGGTTTGAGGCCTATTTACCTTGATGTTTCAAGAAATGTTAAAATAGTTGTTACAGCTACCCCAGAAGCATTTTCACTTCAATTTAACCACTTAACGACCAGCCACGTAGATCTACGTCGGCTGACTTTGAGTGGTTATACCGGGATGATGCCTCTAGCTAGAGGCATCATCCTGGTACCGTTGTTTGAAGCCGGCGGTCGGCTTTCCGTCGGTAACGATCGATGCGGCTCGGGAGCCGCTCGATCGTTACCCGGGGGGGCGGGAGGGGACGTCCCCCCCCCCTCCCGCCGCCTTCCGCGGCTTTGCTCTGGGCTCCCGTCCCACCGGGAGCCCCGAGCACCCAGCCGGCACGTCCGCCGGCTGGATGGAGTCCCGATGAATGCCGGAAACGGCATCGATCGGGTCTCCGATGACGTAACCCGGAGGCGGCGTCCATGACGTCACATCCGGGTTACTGTGCCGCAAAAGGCGGCAGATTTAAAAAACGGCTGTATGCAAAAATGCCGTTTTTGGCGTTTTGCATATACAGGGAAGTGTAGTGGAGGGGTCTAGGGTCTTTTAGACCCTCGATCCCTCCATAAAGTGTACCTGTCACACATATTGCTGTCACAAGGGATGTTTACATTGCTTGTGACAGCAATAAAAGTGATCAGATTTTTTTTTTTAAAAAAAAACCTGTAATAAAGTTAAAAAAAAAGAAAAAAGAAATAGGAAAAAAAAAAAAAAAAATTTAGCCGCCCCCGTCACCGTTAGCTCGCGCACAAAAAAAAACGTATACGCAAGTCGAGCCGCAAATGAAATCGCTGTTCAAACCACACATGTGAGGTATCGCCGCGATCGCCAGAGCGTGGGCAATAATTTAAAAAAAGAGCTACACTCTAACTCAAAACTGGTAACCGTTAAATAAATTTAAAGCGTCGCAGATTGAGATCTCTATTGACCGTAGTTTGTCGCCATCCCACGGGGGGGCGCAATTTTAAACCGTAACATGTTTGGTATCTATTTACTCGGCGTGACATGTTCTTTGACAATATACAAAAAAAAATGGGCTAACTTTACTGTTTAGTATTTTTTAAAATTAGTGAAATGTGATTTTTCAAATTTTTTCCAAAAAAATGGCGTTTTTAAAGACCGCTGCGCAAATACCGCGTGACAAAAAATTTTGCAATGACCGATATTTTATTCTCCAGAGTCTTTGCTAAAAAAATATATATAATGTTTGGGGGTTCTAAGTAGTTTTCTAGGAAAAAATACTGGTTTTAACTTGTGAACAAAAAGTGTCCGAAATAGGGCTGGGGGTAAAGTGGTTAATTCACCAAAACTGTGGATTACAAATCACAAGGAGCCACTTTAGCTAGCGAAGAAAAGTGAGATCTCACACATAGCTTATAAAGTAGGGGGAGCTCCCAGGTATAGACATATATATATATATATATATATATGTATACTGTTTCTTTTTAATTGTTTATATTGAAATCCATTGTGCTGTTGTCTTATCCTGGAGTGACAATACAGGTGTTTTGTACTATCTTACATTGTATTGTATTGCATTGCATCACAGCTGTGCCAAGGGGATTGAGCCAAGTTAGTGGGGTTTATTGGTAGAGTGCAGGTCCAGATCAAACCAAAAGGAGAACACAGGCGCCACACTAAGTGCAGTATATCGAGAGTTATTAGGAGTTAACCAATGAAAAGGTACTCACAAGAATCTATGTAAAAACAGCATGACACACATCATAGTGTACAGGCAGTGGTTCCCGGTGTCCTGATTGAGGGTGGCTCGAGCGGTCTCAGGGCGTTGGGTTGTAACCGATGGACGAATGGTACTTCCCGATTGCGGGGACACACCACTGACCGTCCTGACGTCACTTCCGGGATACGTAATGGAGCCGGCGATGCGTTGTCGGAGCATGCGCTCCTTCTTCAGACCGATGAGCGACGATGTATCTAAATAAAATTGATGTCCATTTTTTCCCACAAATAGAGCTTTCTTTTGGTGGCATTTGATCACCTGTGTGATTTTTATTTTTTGTGCTATAAACAAATAAAGGAGCAACAATTTTGGGGGGGAAAAAAAAAAACACACTATTTTTCACTTTCTACTATATAACATTCCCAAAAAAAATAATAATTTAAAAATCTATTTTTTTTCATCCTTTTAGGCCAAATTGTATTCTGCTACATATTTTTGGTAAAAAATCCAAATAAGTGTATAATTATTGTTTTGCGCAAAAATTATCATGTCTACAAACTAGGGGAAATGTAATTTTTTTTTTTTTTTTATTAGTAATGGCAGCGATCAGCGATTTTTAGCAGGATTGCGGCGGACAGATCGGACCCCTGACTGACATTTTTGACACTTTTGGGGGGACCAGTGACATTACTACAGTAATCAGTGCTAAAAATATGCACTGTTATTGTAATAATGACTCTGGCAGGGAAGGGGTTAACCCATGGGGCGATCAAAGGGTTAATTGTGAGCCTAGGGGGGTGTTTTCTAACTGTGTGGGGGGATGTGTGTGAAGTGAACTCAGAGACCTGTGTTCCTATATAGAAGGATCACAGGCGCTCTGTGATCATTTCAGAGAGAAGAACGGTCTGCTGTGTTTACAACAGCTGACCGTCCTTCTCTGTCAGTGGGGAGCGACCGCGGGTGCCCGGCGGCAATCGCAGCCGCCGGCCCCGTGGATCGGCATCCCCACTGCCTAGTGGGGACGGGTGCGCACCACCGGCGGCAAGCGTTCTTACCCAGGAGCGCTCCCGCGAACCATCGTACAGCTACGGCGATTTGCACAGCCGAGCCAGCCTGCCCTAGTATATATGCAGCGGGCGGTCGGCAATTGGTTAATGCAAGCTAACGCATGTACACAGGTTAGTCGCTAATTTTAATGATACTAGGTTACATCTGTGCACTACACCAATGCCTAGTGGCCATAAAAGTTCAAGTTTGTTTTTCGATCCAGTATATCTAGTGGGAACAGCGGCAAATGCCAACGCTTAAAACGAGAAAAAAAATTGACACCGATCTAGGGACTCATTCACATCTACAGATTTTAGCGCAAAGATTTGCCATGTTTTTTAATGGTACTCGGTCACATATAATGTATTTACCGCATTGCGATGCCTTGGTAAAAAAAGTTTTAATGAACATGTTAGGTTCTGGTTCACACATGTCAGACATCGCATGTGATTCACAGTGCACTTCTCTGCAAATTACATGCGATGTCTTCGCTTTGCGAATTTAGTCATACAGATTGTATAGCTGAATTTGCATCACAATCAGATCAAACTCACACAGACAGGACCCTTTTTTTGGTACGCACCAGAATCGGATTGCATGGGTGTTCACACTTATGCGACCTGATTCATGTCCGAATTGACAGTTCGTACTTCGATATGCGAACTGATCTGGGGGTGTCGTTAACTTTGTATTGACACCCCACCCCCAGTGATTTGCATATGGCAGTGTGAACTGCCTGCGAGTCGAGCGAGATGCAGAAACCCGCAGTGGATTCGCAGGGTTCCCGCATCGCATATGATGTGTGAACCGGCACTAAGGGATAAGAATGGAGTGCCAACATACAGTAAGTGTGTGTGAGCTTTCTTTTGGGATGACAGCCATGCAGACCAATTTGATGCAGTGTGCGGCGTATGGTTTGAGCACTGACAGGCTGATCCCCCACCCCTTCAACCTCTGCAGCAATGCTGGCAGCAATCATATGTCTATTTCTCAAAGACAATTTCTGGATATGACGCTGAGCACGTGCACTCAACACCTTTGGTTGACCATAGCGAGGCCTATTCTGAGTGGAACCTGTCCTGTTAAACCTCTGTATGGTCTTGGTCACCGTGCTGCAGCTCAGTTTCAGGGTCTTGGCAATCTTCTTATATCCTAGGCCAGCCCTCAAATTTTTCACTCGCCTTCTCGCATTTTGCGAGTGATAAATGATTGAATGCGAGCGAGGAGAGGAAGAAACAGAACACTGTCGGGACGTGCAGGGGTGGGGAGTGTCCATATCTGTGATGAGGGGGGAGGGGGCTCACTAGGAGCTTCTGCCTTCACCTGCCTGACAGGAGTGAATGTCATTCTCCCTCCTGTTATTGCAGCAGCACAATGCATGATTTCTGGACTCCTCCGTTCCAGCAACTTATCTCTCCTGCAGCCGTTAATCACTTCTCTTCTTCCAAGTCCCCCCCCCTGTTGGTTTGTTCTACTTGGACAGGTTATTTTCACTTTCTCCTCGCACTTGTCTTTATCTTCCCTGCACAATCGTAAGTCCTCTGTTCACATTAACCCTTCATCTACTTCTATCTTTCAGCTCTCCTCTCCATAAATCTGTACTGTATGTCCTGCAGCCTCTGGTCCCAGCTCTGAGCATTCCAAGCAGCCATTTATCTGACCCTGTCCTGTCCCAAAATACAGCCTTAGCACTTTCTCTACAGTCCTTCACTCTGCTCTTCATTAACATATATTATTACAACCCAGACCCCCCAGCCCCCCTATTCACTCTCTTATCCCTAATAACTGGTGAGCTGTGGTTTGGCCAGTGTAATTGTATGTGCGTTTTACCTGGATTTTAGGTGCATTTCTATTGGATTTCTATTACAAAGTGCGTTTTCATGAAAGCGCTTTAACCACTTTACCGCTAAGTACTGTAATAGTACTGCAGCAAAGTGGCTCGTTCCCGTCTGACGACGTAGACCTACGTCGTCAGACTCCTCCCCTGTAGGCGGCGCTCGCGCGCCGCCGGAGGCGCGCTCCCGCTGTTTTCATTCACAGCGGGAGTCGGGCCAGGGGAGGAGCAGCGGCGATCGCCGCTGCTCTGCCCCGATCGTCGGGGATCTAGTGTGGAGATCCGCCCGCCTGTGTAAACACAAGCGGGCGGATCTCCTCAGTGACAGGGAGTGACAGATCGGACTGTTCAGCATAGCTGGACATCCGATCTGTCCCTGTCTCACAAAGTCACCTCCCCCCCCACACGTCAGTAAGCACCAGGCATACATTAACCCCTCCCTCTCCAATAAAGTTAACCCCTTCCCTGCCAGTGTCATTTTTACAGTAACAGTGCATATATATAGTACTGATTACTGCAGTAATGTCACTGGTACCCCCAAAAGTGTCAAAAATGTCAGTCAAGGGTCCGATCTGTCCGCCGCAATGTCGCAGTCCCGCAAAAAAAATCGCAGATCGCCGCCATTACGCGTTAAAAAAAAAACACCAAAAATGACAAAAATCTTTCCCTTTGTTAGTAAACGCAATAACTTTTGCGCAAACCAATCAAAATACGCTTATTGCGATTTTTTTTACCAAACATAGGTAGCAGAAAACAAATTGGCCAAAAATTTTAAAAAAAATTGTTTTTTACATCTTTTTTGGGGGGAATTTCATATAAAAAAATGTGAAAAATATTGTTATTTTCTCAAAATAAACGCTCTTTTTTTGTTTATAGCGCAAAAAGTAAAAATCGCACAGGTGATCAAATACCACCAAAAGAAAGCTCTGTTTGTGGGGAAAAAAGGACGTAAATTTCGTTTGGGTACGGCGTCGCACGACCGCGCAATTGTCAGTTAAAGTCGCACAGCGCCGAATCGCAAAAAGTGGCCCAGACGTAAGACAGCAAAATGCTCTAGTGGTAAAGTGGTTAAAGTCCTGCATGCTGCATCTTTGATGCGGCTTCAGAAAATGCACTGTGTAATAGAATTCAATAGAAGTGCACCTAAAATCCAGGTAAAACGCACATACAATCACACTGTTGTTATTAATATTTATTTGTGCAACTTCTGCAGTCATGCAAAAACATTTAACAGTGTCATTTTCTAAAATAATTTTTTGAGGGCGCATTTAGGGGCGGGGCAGGGTAGGGGTTAGGTGGGGCAAGTAGTGGCGAGTAACCCTTAAGGCCTGGCTAGTAGCTCAGGACTTGAAATTTTGAGCCCTGTCCTAGGCCATCTTTATGTAGAGCAACTCTTTTTTTCAGATCCTCAGAGAGTTATTTGCCATGAGGTGCCATGTTGAACTTCCAGTGACCAGTATGAGAGAGCGAGAGCGATAACACCAAATTTAACACACCTGCGCCCCATTCACATCTGAGACCTTGTAACATTAACGAGTCGCATGGCACCAGGGGGAGAAAATTTGTCATGAGTTGTAGATTTTAAATTTTTTGCAGGGGTTCCCCCGAGACCAGAAATTTAATTTAAGGGTTCCTCTGTGTGGAAAAGGTGGAGAAAGGCTGCTCTACACTGAGTGTACATTTCTGTGACTGCAATCCAAAATCATTTTGGTAAACAGTGTCTCTATATTTCATTCAGCTAAGTGCTTGACTGCAATTGGCGCTCTATTGTCGGGAATCAGTCAACAATCTAAGGTTTTCGCTGCAAACATTTCATTTGGCTTTACCAGAGCCCTGCTGACCTTCACCTATGACGACAAACTCGTTAAGCTCATATGAACCTTGACTTGTATAATTATAATGAATCTGAAGAGCTTTCAAAGCAACGCAATTAGTTCACAGCGTTCAGAAAAACAAACGCTAATTCAGTCCATCAGGGCCCTTTGCTATACATTAACTTAACTGACTGCTATACTACAAAAAAATAAAAATAAAACATTAGTTTAATGACATATACAGTATCATTATATCATTGTATCATTATATCAGAGAAGATGAAGTTGACATTTGAAGTGCTATCAGATGCACCGGTACTCTTAGGACAATAAAGCGCTCTTATGATAAGGAAAACAAAAACCTCAGCTCACGGTGAAAGTTTTTGAAAGTTCCTTTAGAAGAGAAAGGTTATTAAGTAAGGGTATAGGATGGCAAGCAAAAAGATTAGCACGTGCAGATGTTCTGGGTATAGTTTGCAGGGGAGGACTGGGCAAGGGGCAGGGGGGCAATTGCCCCCCGGGCCGCTCTGATGCCCTACAAAAAGGCTTCAGACATGCCTAAAGAATTCCTGGTGAAGAGAAGTAAAAAGTCCCCACTGCTGACCTACTCAGTGCGGGATGAAGACAAGGACAAAGCACAGGCCTCCCCAAACCCCCTCCAACCCCCCCAGCATGGATGGTGTAAATTGTGTCTGAGCAGAGGCCAGTTCCATACCCCACTGGAGACTCTCTTCCCCCCCAGGTAGCCCCGACCGAGCTGTCCCAGCTCCCCCCTACTGCCCACTGCTGGCCAGGTCAGGAACCCTGATTCGGCCAGTGAGTAAGAGAGTACCTGGAGCGGAGCTTCAGCCTTTAATAGGGGTCAAGAGGAGGCTGGGAAAAGGGAGAGTTGCTGCACCGTGGGCCTCTGGTTTGTACTTGCCCCCTGGGCCAAAAGTTGCCAGTCAGCCCCTGATAGTATGTGTACCAAGATCTTGCATCCTCACCAAAAGGAAGGCTTATAAGGCTCCATTCACAGCAATGCATTTTTCATTCTTTTTGAAGAAATGTAGGACATTATTTTTAACATGGTTTCCAATGAAACATTCACATCAATGCATTTTTGTGCCTCTGTGTTTTTGGAAAGGATCAGGGACGTTTTTGTTTTTTATGTTTCAATGGGTTTCAATGAAGAAGCAGCAGAAAAGCATGTAGTGCCTTTTTAGCATGTTTTTTGGCATGTTTTTGATGTGTTTTATGACACGTTTTGCATTATTTAATCTGCCCAATAACAAATTAGCCACAAAAAAAAGAATAAAAAAATGCAAAACGCATTAAAAACGCATGTCCAAAAACGTGAAAAGCACAGCAAAAAGCACTGCTGAAACGCTCAAAAGCAACACGCATAGGTGTGAATCGAGTCTATTCGCCAATCTAGGACAGTTGCCACTCTAAAGTATACAAACATTTTACATATTCACTTGTTTCACAAGCTACACATTAACAAGAACAAGAGACATTCATTTCTGTTATTTTGGAACACCTTTTCAGCTTGACCATGACCCAGCCTCTTGCTATGAATATTAGGAGAGTAAAACTGTTCATGCAGTTTGTTTTTTTCATTCAGATAGCAGGCTGAACTAAAAAAACTAACAAATTCACCAATCAACACAAAAGAGGCAAAGTAATATATCCCCTGTGCCGACACATTGTATTCTGATAGCAGCACCTGCGGATCAATGGAAAATTTTACAACAGGTCCCTTTGACAAAAATCAATTACCACTTTATGACTGCCTTATAGCAGATTTACTGAACCCCCACCAGGGGAGGACTGGGCCAGGGGGCAGGGGGGCAGTTGCCCCCCAGGCCACTCTTATGCCCCGTAAAAAGGCTGCACCGCTTCTGCCACAGACATGCCTAAAGGATTTCCGGTTAAGAGAAGTAAAACGTCCCCATTGCTGACCTACTGAGTGCGGGATGAAGACAAGGACAGAGCACAGGCCTCCCCACCCCAGCATGGATGGTGTAAATTGTGTCTGAGCAGAGGCCAGTTCCATGCCCCACTGGAGACTCTTCTCCCCCATCCAGCCCCAACCGAGCTGTCCCAGCTCCCCCCAACTGCCCCCTGCTGGCCAGGTCGGGAACCCTGTTGCATCCGGTAAGTAGAGAGTATCTGAAGCAGGTCTTCAGCTTGGAATGGGGGTCAGGAGGAGGATGGGAAGAGGGAGAGTGGGAGGGGGGCTGCACCATGGGCCTCTGGTTTCTACTTGCCCCCTGGGCCGAAAGTTGCCAGTCTGCCCCTGCCCCCCACCCCCTTCAACCTCTGCATCAATTTTGGCAGCACTTCCACGTCTATTTCCCAAAGACAACCTCTGGATATGACGCTGAACACATGCACTCAACTTTTTTGGGCGACCATGGTGAGGCCTGTTCTGAGTGGGGCCTGTCCTGTTCAACCACTGTATGGTCTTGGCCACCTCTCTGCAGCTCAGTTTCAGGGTCTTGGCACTCTTCTTATAGCCTAGGCCATCTTTATGTAGAGCAACAATTTTTTTTTTCAGATCCTCAGAGAGTTCTTTGCCATGAGGTGCCATGTTGAACATCCAGTGACCAGTATGAGAGAATGAGAGCGATAACACCAAATTTAACACCTCTGCTCCCCATTCACACCCGAGACCTTGTAACACTAACGAGTCACATGACATCGGGGAGGGAAAATGGCTAATTGGGCCCAATTTGGATATTTTCACTTAGGGGTGTACTCACTTTTGTTGCCAGCGGTTTAGACATTAATGGCTGTGTGTTGAGTTATTTTGAGGGGACAGCAAATGTACACTGTTATACAAGCTGTACACTCACTACTTTACATTGTAGCAAATTATCATTTCTTCAGTGTTGTCACATGAAAGATATAATAAAATAGTTACAAAAATGTGAGGGGTGTACTCACTTTTGTGACATACTGTAACTGTGTGTTTGACCATTATTCCAGCTATGAATAAGCACCAGGAAAGGTGTGAAACACGTTAGCTAATCTGTTTTTTTCACTACCATTTGCTGTATGGATTTTTGTTTTAACATTTGGAACCATTAAAGGTGATTGAAGCTGTGTGCGTCCATCCAGACTTTCTTCTTCCACATGTCTCTGATGCATGCAGGGCCGACACGGACACGGACAGGGTCTTATGTGCGGAAACAGAAGAGCAGCAGAGGGGTTGTTTATTTATTTATCAATGTTAGATTCAACTTCTGTGAACTCTTTTTTTGAAGAGTTAAGCTGCCTGTGGATGGTATCAAGTCAGCAGGCTTGATACCATCCACATACTATCTGGACAGGCTTGGGTCTAGGGAGACATGTCCATGCATAAAGTAGCATTTGAAACAAAACAAATGTTTTCTCCATTACAGTGAACCCGTTTCAATGAGACTTCAAAGGGACTACTTTGAAGTCGGTGCGACTTCAAGTCGCACAGATATGAATGGGCTCATTGGAAATCATGGGGGAACGACTTGTCATGAGATTTTGCAGTCCCAAATCGCATGACAAGTCGCACAAGTGTGAAAGGGGCCTAAAGTGAAGTTTTGTTTTCTTTTTGTATAAAAATAACAAACATGTTACACTTACCTCCTCTGTGCAGTTGGTTTTGCCCAAAGCAGCCCGAATCCTCCTCTTCTCAGGTCCCTCTTCTGTGTTCCTGGCCCCTCCCTCCTGTTGAGTGTCCCCACAGCAAGCAGCTTGCTATGGGGGCGCCTGAGCTGAGCCACAGCTCCGTGTACCCATTCAGACTTGGCCCGCCCCCTCTTTCTCCTCATTGGCTTACTGACTTTGATTGACAGCAGCAGGAGCTAATGGCACCTGCTGCTGTGTCTCAGCCAATCAGGAGGGAGAGTCCTGAACAGCCGGCTCTCATGTGCACACACGTTGGATGGAGAGGGAGCTCAGGTAAGTATTAGGGAGGCTGAGGGGGGGAGGGGGCATAGAATGCATTAAAATAAAAAACCTTCTGCCTTTACAACCACTTCAAACCCCACCCCCCTATCAAGAACATAGAAGCTCCACCTTAAAATTTGACTTTGATTGACAGCAGCAGGAGCTAATGGTGACCGCTGCTGTGTCTCAGCCAATCAGGAGGGAGAGTCCTGGACAGCCGAGTCCCATGAGCACACATGTTGGATGGAGAGGGGCTCTGGTAAGTATTAGGGAGACTGAGGGGGGCATAGAATGCATTAAGATAAAAAAAAAACCTTCTGCCTTTACAACCACTTTAACCCCCACCAATCAAAAATATAGAAAACCAGTTCTTGTGAAGCGACAGTGGCATGAGCTAATGGCACCCGCTGCTGTGTCTCAGCCAATCAGGAGGGAGAGTCCTGGACAGCCGAGTCTCATGAGCACACGCGTTGGATGGAGAGGGAGCTCAGGTAAGTATTAGGGAGGATGAACGGGGGCATAGAATGCATTAAGATAAAAAACCTTCTGCCTTTACAATCACTTTAACCCCCCCCCCCCCCATATAAAACCTGTTCTTGTGACGCTCCACTTTAAAATTTGACTTTGATTGACAGCAGCTGGAGCTAATGGTGCCCGCTGCTGTGTCTCAGCCAATCAGGAGGGAGAGTCCTGGACAGCTGAGTCTCATGAGCACACACGTTGGATGGAGAGGGAGCTCAGGTAAGTATTAGGGAGGCTGAGGGGGAATACATTAAGATAAAAAAAAAAAACTTTTGCCTTTACAATCACTTAACCCCCCCCCCCCCCCCCTCATATAAAACCGGTTCTCGTGAAGCTCCCCTTTAAAATTTGCCAGAAATTTTAGCGTTGATTGCCAATCCCTTTTGTATAAAAAAAAAACTTCGGCACCTCAAACCTCAGCTCTGGTCTACCTGGCAATTATCCCAAATTACAGATCAATCAACAATGTTATTGGTGATAATGATGCCATCAAAGCTCAGAGACATATGCCGTGCTACAGCCTGTACAAGACGAATACACCCCGACTTCATTTATCAGCCTGCCTCTATTATCTCCCTCCAGTAGAGACGCCGGCTACTTATGGCACAACATATGTTACGCTCGTCACAACGTCTGAGCTGCCTTTTCGTCACTCATCAGAAATGAGCAGTTGAAGAACAGTTTGTCAAACAAAAGAAAGTGGAGAAGACTTTCCGAAATCACAGTTGTGTCTGCAGACAACCCACATGATGGGAGACGAGGATTCTCACCGAGGATTCTGGGTAATGACATCTACACAGGCGCTAAATACATTTATAGCATTTCAATTATTCCGACCTACGCGCCAGCTTTGGGAGCTTCACAGTGCCATTTCATGAGAACACGTCATAACCTGTCATGAAAGGGAACACGTGATTTGGGGAAAACATGGAGGACGGCATGGCTAACATTCTTCTGACATGCTGCGAGGGCTGTACCCAAAGTAATGCAAAAGTGGGCATAACTTTTTTTTTTTTATTAAAATATAACTAAAGGCAAAACTTTTTTTTATTAAAGTATAACTAAAGGCATAACTTTTTTTTCTTCTTTTTTGTTTGTTTCGGATAGAGTGGAGAGGGATTCGAACCCATGGCAGGTTGTATTACTGTCTCTGCCCTCATTAAAGCAGACTTTCAGTCATTTATTCATCTTTCCATCCATTAAATCTTCTGCCCTTGTTGTTTTAACCACTTCTGGGCCGGAAGATTTGCCCCCTTAACATAACCGTGTGCACAGGGTGTGCCAGGTGTGCCTGGGCACACCCTAATCACCTAGTGCTGTCAATCAAAGCTTGTAGTAGCTTTATTACAGGGAGATGGGAAAGATCTCCCTCTTACCAAGTCTGCCATAAGAAAAATGCTTACTCACTTCTCTTTCACTGTGCTGGCAGGGATATCAATATGCCAGGGCCATATATATATATATATATATGGACACAGAAACACACGCATGTGTGTTTGAGCTATGAGGTGCACACTCTAATGCAATAGGCTGTGCACACCTCTGCCCCCTTAGGCTGGCCATACACTATACAATTTTCTTGTTCAACTTTCCTTTAGATTTACCAAAACCATGTAATGTAGGGTCAAACCTAAACACTTTCAATTTGTATGCAATCAGGCAGGCCCTTGCACTACATAGTTTAAGGTAAATCTAAAGGAAATTGAATAAGAAAATTGTATAGTGTATGGCCAGCCTAAGTGACCAGGCCATTTTTTGGCTGTACCGAAATCAAATTGACGTCCTTTTTTTCCCACAAATAGAGCTTTCTTTTGGTGGTATGTGATCACCTTTGAGATTTTTCTTTATTGCACTATGAACAAAAAAAGAACGACAATTCTGAAAAAAAAAAAGAAAAAAAAAAACAATATTTTTCACATTCTGGTATTTAACATTCC